>NW_022196905.1:156286105-156324919 GCF_008632895.1 Mastomys coucha | reverse complement strand
TAGACTTGGGGGGGGGTGCCGGGGGGGGGGAATCACTGGACTCTCACCTGAGATTCTAGGCACCCCCCTCCTACCTGCCTCCCTGCACATAATCCTGCTCCAGCTCCACACAGTTTTGGGAAGGCAGTGGTTTTACTGAGATGCAGCTGTTTGGGGGTAACCCATGAACACGTAAGAAGCCCAGGCAATGCATGACTCTGAGAAGACCGGCTTGGATGGACCTTTCTTGGCTTGTCATCTGCACAGGAAAAATTAGCCCTTATAGCTTCCATCGGTAGGTGAGTTGTGGATACCAGTGAAACCTCCAAGGCCAGCAGCAGGACTGAGCAGGTCTTGGGGCTCAGAGACAACAGCCAGCACTCAGAACCCACAGCCTGAACCCATGGGCACTGGCATCCCAGCAGTCGGTAGAGGGCCTGGGTGAAGGGAACCAGCATATGAGATCTGCAGAGGGGCTGGGAGCCTGGAGAGAGGCAGCTGGGGTGAGCTGACCAGAGGCCCAGGGCTCTCAGGATAGGTTCACCACAGATGGAACCTCTCTTGCCAGTGGGACATGTCTGCTCAATTTCTCAGTGTGTGAAATGTCTCGTCCTACCTGAGTGTCACTGTCTCAGTGACACTGGTATTTAAAATCAGGTATTGGAGTACAATGTACAAGATTTATAAACAAGTTATAAGGATGGAAGGGGTGGGGTTGGGGGAGTATGTGAAACCAGACCAGAAAGAGGAGCCATGAGGCTCACAGTAAACCTGACTCGACAATGGTTTGACTAATGGCGCCCTCATGTGGTCAGCATGAAGCTGCACATTCAGGAGGGCACTGGAGGTGCATCATTAACTTCCCCTCTGGCCTCCTCCTACCAGGTGCCCAGGCCTCACAGCTGGCTACCTAGAGAGCATAAAGGGACAGTTTGTGAGGGCCCAGTAAGTGCACAAGGGCAGCTCCAGGAAAAGAAAGCCATATTCCCAAGGTTACCATCTTCCCTAGGCTGCCTGGTTGGCTCCTGTGGGTTCAGGTCTTTTTTTTTTTTTTTTTTTTTTAGCATTGGCCCAGGAGGCCTGGAGTCAGTTAGCAGACTGACAGCTTTATTAGACTCTCCTGAAACACACGGGATCTGGTTTCTGGGCAAGAAGAGGGATGGGGCCACAGAACTGTGTGGGCCCCTCACACCTGTGAATAGTATTACCTATGCCTGGCTCTGGGCAGGTGTCCCCATCCTCAAGATTCTCTGGGGCCTAGGAGCATGCTGGGGGCTGGAGGGGGGCAGAGGAAACTAAAGAACTCCTTGCTCTGAAGGACAGGGAGAAGAATGGATCCCACAGTTCAGCAGCAGCCACTGGCCACAACCAGCCCTTCTCTGAACATCTGAAAAGAGGAATCAGAGACCCTGCTGTCCAAAGTGGCGTGAATACAACTTGCAGCCGTTTAGGCTAAGTAGCCTCTGCCCTTGCTTGCCCTCGCTCTCCTAGAACCCATGGCCTCTCTACAAAAAGATTCTATGAGCTCTACTGAGCTCAAGACTGAAACCTGTCTGTGCTCAGAATGAGAGCTTCTCTCTCCTCACAAGGAAAGGGCTGCCTGTGCATATGCGTGCGTCCATCCATCCATGTGTGTGTGTGTGTGTGTGTGTGTGTGTGTGTGTGTATGTGTGTGTGTGTATGTGTATGTGTGTGTGTGTGTGTATGTGTGTGTGTGTGTGTGTGTGTGTGTGTGTGTGTGTGTGTGTGTAGTGGGGGAGCCGCCACTCACTGTCTCCATTGTGGCTTCAGGGCATTTGTTAGCCTCAGGGCTGCCCACAGCTGCCAAGACCTCTCTCCTCAGGCACTCCTCCTACCCTGGAACTAGAATTTTAACAAGTAGTATTCTGACACACTGGCTTCCGCTCAGCCATTGCCAACTCCCTGAACAGCAGCTAACGGCACTGTGTGACAGGGCAGAGGAAGGGCCACCCAGAGCCACTGGGTGCCTCCCTGAGCTTCCTCATGGTACAATGGCACAGATTCTAGCAAGGTGATGGTGGCTGTACTTTGTCTTGGACAAAGACCAGAACAGCCACTGTCCTTGCCCCTGAACTCAAGGCATGCCTGTCAGCATGACATACGTCACACACTGCAGCTGCCCAGTGTGGCAGCCCCTAGGCACATGTGAGCAGAAACAACTATTTTGTTTTCTTTCATTTTAAATCTAAGTAGCCACACGTGGTCAGTGCTATCCCACTGGATGACAGTTAGAGAGGAAGATAACTAAGAAGCAATGAAGAGGAAGTGGCCTCTGGTGGGGTTAGGAGAATGTGACACAGAAGGCCAGGGTGGGACTTCATGAGGTCCCCGCAGAGAGTCTTCAAGAGCAGAAGTCTCAGGGACTCCCGGAAGCTTCAGAGGGCCCCAGTGCTCAGAGCACTGGACTTCACAAACGAAATGCTGCTGTGGAAGCCGAGGTCTTGAGCAGTCTGTGAGAGCCAGGGGCGAAAACGAAATGCTGCTATGGAAGCCGAGGTCTTGAGCAGTCTGTGAGAGCCAGGGGCAAAATGGCAGGCTTGTCCACGTGAGTGTCCTTTCCCTCTCCAGTCCTCTTGTCCTGGTCCAAGGCTGGCAAGGGGGACTGAGCTCCCCCTGGAAGCCACACATGGTGACCATCCGGGTAAGCACTGTCACAGACAACAGCAGGGGGCAGCAGGAGGATGTCCTGGATAGTTGTTTATTTATTTAATCACCTGACACAAGCTAGACTCATCTGGGATGAGGGATTCTCAGTTGAAAAACTGCCTCAGTAAGATAGGATCAGGCTGTAGACAAGCCTGTAAGGCATTTCTTAATTAGTGATTGATGAAGGAGGGCCCAGCCCATGGTGGGTGGTGCCATCCCTGGGCTGATGGTCCTGGGTCCTATAAGAAAGCAGGCTGAGCAAGCCGCGAGGAACAAGCCAGTAAGCAGCACTCCTCCATGGCCTCTGCATCAGCTCCTGCCTCCGGGTTCCTGCCCTGACTTCCTTCAATGATGGCACAGTGCTGTGAAAGTGTAAGCCAAGAACCCTTTCCTCCCCAAGTTGCTTTTGGACATGTTGTTTCATGGTAGCAGAAGTCACCCTAAGTAAGACAGAGGAGCACACTCTGGATACATCAGGCTCAAGGGGACCTGGGTAGACATTTAGGAACTGTCATTAACAGGGGATAGAACATGAAAACCTCCTAATCTAGTAACTGCCCTTCATTGGAGCAGGGCCCCAACCAAGAAAGCATGGGCCCCCATATTCCCCGTTGATAGGCAGGTACTCTTGGCCCATTACACTTTGGGGGAAGCAGTAAACTAGGCCTATCTGAAGGATGCCCTAAAGGATGCTGGACAAAAGGCGAGCTGGGACTCGGGGTCACGCTGCCCACCACACGGGGAAGTGAGCAGTGTTGAGGTTAACCAGCCCTTCTCTGCCGTTCCCCGTGAGGAGGAAGCAGAGGCAGAGCTTGGGCATTCAACTCCAGTGTGGCAGTGGCTTAGCACACGCATGGCTGCACACAACACCCTCTCCCAGAACACTCGCACTCCATGGAAACTTCCATCAGAATGCACGGCACATCTGGCTACTTTGGGGACCATGTGAATGGCCAGCCAGGGAGGGTGTGACACAGGTACTATATAAGACAACATCTACACTCTCTGACAGAGTCTGGGTTGTGCCTCTGTTCCTTGTATCCCACCTCCAATGGTCCTCACAAGCTACGGCTCATCTCAGGGAACATGTATCTCTGCATACTTGTGAGTGTGTATGTGTGTGTGCATGTGTTTGTGTCTGTGTGCATCTGTCTTGTTCATTTCTGCCTGCACTTTTCAGTGCAAGTGTGTGGTGTGTGCACCTGTACATGTATGAGCCATGCAGGCACCTCTTAGGAGCAGGAGTCCCTGGTAGCCTATGTGAACTGGAGGAGCTTTGTAAGTGGAGGGTCAATGTGCTGCATGGGAAGATGGCCCGGTATCTTATGGCTGCTCCCAGTCCTCCAACTGAAAAGAGTCTCTAGGTGATTTATTATGATCTGCTTAGGAGCAAATCTGTCTGCGCTTCACTCTGAATTAATTGTGGACCAGTGTGTCTCGGCAACTTAACCTAGCTCGTGTGGAGGTTGTATAGCAAGCAGCTTTGGGGCCTGCCGATAGGGCAAGGCAAAGCTATCTATCTGTGGTCAGTGGTCAGCATGCTTCAAAGAGCAAAGGCACCTGGGACCTCCACTAGCCCCTTTCCACCCAGGTCCTTGAATAACCTTGCCACAGGATACTGGTCCCCCAGAAGTACCTAAAAGCCATGGCTGCAGGATTCCCGAGGAACTAATGGCAGCTCTAACAAAGGCCCATGCTGTGGGCCCCAGAGATGGGCCTTTTCTCTGATCCAATTGTTTTTAGGGTTGGTAAGCTTGGTATGATTTCCTTCCCCCCTTCAGTATTCATTTATTCTCTCCTCCCGCCCCCGTTTCAGGTGTAAACCTGAAGATCTCAAACTGTGGTCCTTCTGCCTCAGCCTCTGAGTGCTAAGCTGACAGCAGGAACTATGCCTGGCTCCCTTGAGTGGTCTTCAAACTTGCAACTTAACCTGATTTGCTTTGTTTCTCCATGTGATAGAATGTGTACATGCATAAACATGTAAATGCACGCATGTAAACATGGATGTGAATATGTGTGTAATGTGTATATGGATCAGCACACATGCATGAACAGGTGTGTACAAGCATGCATATGTGAATACATGTTGGAAACACACAGGGATATGCACACATGTGAGAGTGTGCATGTGCGGAGCACAGGTGTGAATCCATGCATATATGTGAGC
This sequence comes from Mastomys coucha, assembly GCF_008632895.1. Classification (NCBI taxonomy): domain Eukaryota; kingdom Metazoa; phylum Chordata; class Mammalia; order Rodentia; family Muridae; genus Mastomys; species Mastomys coucha. The sequence goes on along the minus strand of NW_022196905.1, from coordinate 156,320,106 downwards.
ATGTATGAGTTCATTTGTGAGTATGAGCATGTATACATGCATAAGTGCATGGGTTAACCATGCGTGTTAGCCTGTATGTGTATACATGTGTGGCTCTGAGAATGCATGAGTGTGTGTGTGTGTGTACCCATGCACATGGGTGAGCGTGCATGTCTGGAGAAAGCCTTGAGGGACTTACTTGGTCCCAGAGGTATCCAGGGGGTCTGCAGATTACCTTGGCTAGTATGGGGGGGGTGGGTGAGGCTGGCTCCAGAGTCCTGAGAGGAGCCTGCGGGTGACACTCAGAGGTGCCGTGCAGGCTCCAAAGCATCTCTCACGGAGATCTGCTAGCACCAGCTCAGCCTTGGGAAAGAAATGAACCGTGGCAGGCAGGCAAGGATGAAGTCTGCTGTCTGCTCCATCTTCCTCTCCGATGGGCCAGCAGCACACCCTCTCCCTTAGGGTTTCTACTACAGACAAGCTTCCTACCCATGTCGGTCAGGACAGCTGACAGTCACAGAAGGGACAGGAGGGGGCGGGGCTACTCATGGTAGCAAGCATGGCACAGTACTGACCTAGAAATCCATGACCCACCTACACCTCCAGGACCTGGCGGTCCCCTGCTCCACAGGGCCAGCTTAGGCTCACTCTACTTCCTGGCTCAGTCCTACATCCCTTGGCACAGTAGATCTCCCTCTTCTGGCTCCGTTTTAACTCTTCCCCTGTGCCGTCCATCAGCCCTACCCACCAACTCTCATCCATTCCTCTCCAGGCCTTCTGGGCGTCAGTCTGAGAGAGCCACCTCTCCTTGGACATCCGAGTGAGTCTCAGGTAAAACACAACCACTTCTCTAGCCTCTCTCAGCTCTATGACAGACTGAAGACAAGCCGTTCTCGAGGAATCCTCCAGTTCCTGTCTCAGATTGAGACAGCTGAGACATTCAGCCTCATGGCCCAGTCATCAGGTTCTGGGCCTCGCCAACATGAGGCAGCCATTATTGGACTAGCTAGATTACAGCGTGAAAACCAATCAAGTGAGTCTTCCTTTAATACATGTTCGCGGGTTCTGATTCTCGAGGGAATCGTGACTAATACAAACACCAAGGACATAGAAGTGGCTGTAGCTACTTCTGCTCTCTTGGTGGCCAGCAGCCACCTCAGGGGACTTCCTTGGAACTGATGACCAGATTAGAATGGTAGCCAGGCTCTGGGATAAATTAAGCCTCAGCTGCTGAGTATTTTCTTCCATAGCCACGACCACATGGCAGCTTTCCCAGGGATGGAGAGACTCACTTGCTGTGGATCTCTGAGCCCAGAATGCACAATGACTAGTGACATTTTAAAAGAGAAAAGGGACTTTTTTTTTTTTTTTTTTTTGAGACAGGGTTTCTCTGTGTAGCTCTGGCTGTCCTGGAACTCACTCTATAGATTAGGCTGGCCTCAACCTCAGAATTCCACCTGCCTCTGCCTCCCAAGTGCTGGGGTTAAAGGCGTGCGCCACCACTGCCTGGCCTATATTTTGTTTTCTTGAAACAGGTCTCACTAGTAGCTCATGCTGGTCTTGAATTTGGGATAAAGTGCTTGATTACTGCAGTGCCAAGTGGTCCGTGGGAGCCTAGAACCTGTAACAATGGTCTCTGAGTTGTGAACTTATTCCTTGATGAAGCTCCACTCTGACCCAGGACCCTGGGTCAATCAAGCAGAAAATACTGTAAGGCCAGCTCTGGCTTGAGCAGTGCCTACCTGGGGATGCTGGTGAGATAGGTCATGACATTCTGGAACTCCTTGTCCGGGATCTCACTGAAGGCTGGGTAGTCAGGGAAGGTGATGACCGGGCTTCCGTCCTGTCCTCGCCCACCTGAGGAGGAAAACGGGCAGATATTGAGCAGAGCCTCTGCATCCTAGCTGCAGTCTCCAACAGAGCCACAGAGACTTCTTGGACACGGGGTGTTTCAATTAACTCTCATCAAAGAAGCTTATCTTTGTGGCAAACAGAGACCATCACAGAAAACCACAGCTGGACACATGCAGAGATGAAGAGATTGTGGGAGCCCAGCCCTCAATGGATACTTTTACATTATACCTCCTGCATCCATGGAAGCAGCAGTGGAAGGATTTTAAGAGCTAGGAAACTAGGAATTCTTTGTGAAACAGTTTTTCCTAGAAATGGCTGCATAAACAAGACCAGAACCACAGCAATTCCAATGGGCATGCTAACATGAGGGAGGGGAGATTTCTTGGGATCTCAGCCCCAGAAAAAGAACCACAGGTAAGCCATGGCTGCCAGGAGAAGGAAAGTTAGCCTTGCCCAGGGATGAGCCCCTTAGTGGTTGCCCAGTGCAGAGATGCCAGCCTTGTACCATATGCACACAGATGACAGAAATGGGCTCAGCAGGTTCTCTTTATGTAAGTGTGTGTACATACACACATATGTGACAAATATCAAATGGAAGAGGCTACCAACGTGAGACCAGAAAAGAGACACAGGTCCATGGGGTGGGGGACACCTGAGAGGGAATGCCAGGGCACAAGTGATCTGAAGGGAATGAGAATAAGGGGGGCTAGGGGAGGGGAGATACATATGGCCAAGGAGCGAGGAGAGGACAACGACAGTAAGGACAGCTAAAAAGCCACAAGGAAACAACTTGCTATCATCCTAACTAAAACTACACATAGTACACATATACAGTTTAAATGAACTCTTCCATCGGGTTCTAACAGAACACCAACACTAGGCATGAACCGCCCCCTTCTGAGCTGCTGGTCAGGGTTGTCAGAGACCCCTCAAACATTGTAAGCCATCGTTGTTGCCTTTGGTTGCTCCTGGGGGCAAGGTAAGTTCCTATTATGGGAATATTGAGTTCTACAGACACAGGAGCCCAGAGGACTTGAGCTGGATATGACCTGAGGCTTCTCCCTGAAGACTAGCTTGTGTGGTACCACAAGGTGTAATATAAGTTTCCAAGGGGAGTTCTACCCAGATGTGATGCCTACGAACCAGAACAAAGACCAGCATAGCGCCATACACAAGCTTAGGGGTGCAGTGGTGGCAGCACGCATACCTGGGGTGACCAAAAGCTCTCTACTTGGACTTAGGCTCATTTAACAAGAGGGAAATCACACTAGTAATGAAAAACTTGTCCACAACCTGGGGTTAAAGCCATGGACCTTGCAGGAGACTTCAACTACCATTTACCAAACAAGCGCAGTTCCTAATTACATTCTAAATATTTATCCTTATACCCACAAATAAGTAGAGTTCTCATCCTTCATCAAAGAAATGTCTCTTTGCAACAGTCAGAGAGAATTACAGAAGACCACAACTGAGCAAATGTAGAGACCAAGAGAGAGCGTGGAGCCCAGTCCCAACTGACACACCTATAACACAACCCCTTACTTAAGGCCAGGCATCACTGTCAAAGGGGGCGGAAAGATTGTAATACCAGAAAAACGGAATTCTCTGTGATACTGTGTCTCCTAGAAATGTCAAAGAGGAGACACCCATGAAGGCTCATCAACTCAACATGGCTATCTAAGCAAGGCCTGACACTGATGACACCAACAGACATGCTAACAGGGAGTCGGGAAGATCACGGAGCCTCAACCCTGGATAGGGAACCATAGGCAACCAGGGGATGCTGAGAATGAGAGGAACCGTGCTCTCCAGGACAGCGTCCCCCGCCCCCCGACTATCTAATACCAAGCAGTCACCCTGACATCATATGCATACATATGCACACATTATACAGACTGAGAGGTTGCATTAATATATTTAGGAACACACACGTAGGCACACAGGCATGCGTGCGCACACACACACACATATACACATGTGTATATTTGTAACAACAACTCAAGAAAAAGAGGCCATGAATTTGAGAGAGAACTAGGAAATCTGAAAGAGGAGAGTGCATGGGAAGGGGCGGGGGAGGGGGAATGGTGGGGTTATATTATATAAAAACTATTATAAAGACATAAAATTTCACAAAAGGATGAAGGTATCAGAAGCTATCCCTCAGAAGCTGGATATTCATTTAAAAAAATCAGGGACCCCAAATTGACATAAAGCCTTTGTAAGTACAAAGGCCTTTTCACCTGATTTAATAGTTTCTCAGGTGTTATCAGGGTTTTTGTCTCTTTGATGTGTTAAAATAAAATACCATCCCCTCGTAGCTTATAAACAACAGAAATTTCATTGGCAGCCTTAGTATTTGGTGCAAGGTTGTCCCTGCTTGATACACCATTATGTCATGGAGCTTGTCTCCTGGTACCACCTCACAAGGGGCTGGGCCTCAACAAGAGGATGTGGGGGGGACACACTCATTCAGGTCAAAGCAGCTACCAGGTATCTCAGATACCACACGGCTGTGGACCCCTGAAGAGCGACCCAAAGCTGGTAGGTGAGACTGCCTCTCAGTCTCCAGCAGTTGTGCTGGGCACTGCCATCTGATGTTCTCTGGACACTCAGGGCTCTCAAGCAGTTGCCCACTTCAGTCTCTCTCCAAGGTGACTGCCCCAGGCTGACTGTAGGGTCAGAAGCAGGTGATGCCCTGAAGGTCTGAGGAGCCTGCCCTGAACTCAGCCCTTCAGTGGAGAGGATGTTTTAGGTCCCTGGCACACTCCACAGGGTATGGGGTAGCCTCACTTTGGAGAGAACTTCAGACCAGCTGTAATTCTGCCACTAAAGCTGCCGGGGGGACACGAGGTTGCAAACACTGGTGAATGGAGGCACCAGCTGAGGGGAAGACCATGAGGCCCATGGGGCCCTGCCAGGTACAGTGGGTATTGTGAGGCCCCATCAGCCTTCCGTCCCTGCACATTCAGTCGGGGTGTTGAGGAGCAGTCCTGCCCAGACTAGGGGGCCTCACGCATTAGTGAATGTCTCTCATTAATGCATTTTCATCTCAACGGTGCTTGCTGAGTGTCGTGAGGAATGGCCACATCATGGGTCAAGGGAAAGGCCTGGTTGGTAACTCTTGTGAAGAATGTGGGTTTATGTGGCTAAGAACAAGTGCCCTGCCAAGCCCAATTTTCATCTATAGCAGAGGAGAGAGTAACGTATGCAATCTTGCATCACTTGGCTCTGAAGCTCTTAGCTGACAGTGATTTATCTTACAGTCCACTCTATTTATAAAATGCCTTAACTGTGCAGTAGATTGGGGGGGTGCAGGTCAGGGTTGGCTATAAGTATGAAACTGTGCCTTCCAGAGAATGGAAATGGACAGGCATGGAGAACAGGGGGTTGTCCACGGCATGGCTCAGGTGCAGTAAGAATGCAGATCCTTAGGTAAGGCACCAGGGTGTTCAAGTGACTGTGGTGTGGGAACAAGAGGGTGGAGGCACCTGCTGAAATATGTCAGGTGTGTCTCCATGAACAGTGACAAACACAGATGTAGAATAGTGCTAGACACTATTTCACATACTTAAACATTTCATAGCAGATGCTCACACACTTGGTCACAAAGAACACTTCCATTCATTAGCTCATAGCTACCCAACTTGGCTCAGCAGGCTCAAGTCTCAGAGGCTGAGGGCTGTCTGTGGGCTGTGTCTCACATGAGCTGGCACCTCTTCCAGGCCTCCTGGGCCACAGAGTGTAGCTCGTCCAGGTTCTACTGGACACCCGCAGGGGCTGCTGTCAATTCCTAGGCTGAAGATGCTCACCCTCACCCCTCACCTCATACCTCTGCACCTCTGCACCTCTGCAGTTGGACAGAGAATCTCAGACCCTCAGGCAGATGAAGCCAGTTTCCGCAGCCTCAGCAGATGAAGCCAAAGGTCAGCCAGGGACCTCAGTTGATGGAAACCTTACCTTCGCTTCATCTAAGTAGCTTGGAGCTCCCAGGCTGAGGGTAGACTGTGGAGAGGTGAGCATGCAATGGGCCTCCCAGGATCTTACCCTAGCCAAGCACCCTAGGCCCCCATATACGGACATACGGGCAGCTCATATTTAAGGTCAAGGCCAGGGACCCAAGGCTAGGGCATCCACGTATCTAGGCCTGGAGCCTTGCTGGGGTGACAGCTGGGGTGGAGTTGAGGAGGCAAGGCAGACGCTGTGGCCTTTTCACAAGCTTTCTCTGAGCTTGCCCTTCCCAGGTGGTTCGCACCCCTTCTACTGTTGTCTCGGGGACCTGGGGAGACCGTTCCCAATGGGACTGCCTCATCAGCAGAACATGTCAAGAACTTCCACTTTCCTGCTCACCTCATATGGCTAGACTCTCCCTAAGTCAGTGATCTACTCCCCACAGACTATTTCAACCCTACTCCTGTCCAACATCTCAAAGCTCCCTAGAATCTATGTGACTGGAGCATGCTGTATCTTGACCATAGGCCTGGCCAATGAAAACCAGAGAAGAGCCCAAGGAGTGGGATGCTCCTGGAGTCACAGATATGGACAGAGTTTCTCCTTGTGGGGCTGTAATGTGGGTGTCCTAGGCTGACTAGAGTGGGACACCCTAAACCGCCCCGAGATCTGGAGGAAGGCTCACATGTGGCCTTCTCCTGAATTGGTCTTGACAAATAGACATGTCTAGGCTCAGCACATGAGTGGTGTCCCAAGGCTGGACACACATCACCTGTGGCACAAGCTGGGACAGCCATGACCCTCGGCCTTCAAGCTTGGTCAGGTTCAAGGCTATTCCTCTGAGGCAGAGCTTGAGAAGGGGCAAGAGCAGTACCAAGGGAGGTGCCAGGTGAGATATCCCACAGCCGTGATCGCAGGATGCACCAGCATCAGTGGGACTGGCATCCACCCAGTCACAGAAGGGTCAAGCTCCCGGAATCCTAGGTCAGGAGCACCCAGCTCACCGGTGTCCAGATCCTGACAAGCCTGCAGTAGCTTTAGTGCTACGCCTGGGATTTGAGCGTCTCTTAAGTCTTCCTGTGCTGGAGTTTAATCTGGGAGGTTCTGTGAGGCAGAAATAATCCAACTGTGGTACACAGAGGGAGGCCTTGGGGAAGTGATTAGCATTAATCATCAGGCAGGTGGCCCTTGATTGAGTCCTAGTGGCTATAAAGAGAGACCTAAGGACACAAACACACATGAACATGTTTGCGCACACTCATGTGTACTCTGCCTTTCAGGGTAAGATAACTTGCACGGCCTTGGATTTTGCCAGTAAGATCACCCTCAGACGCATCCCTCAGCCTTGGATCTTCACAGCTGTGAGTTAAATAAACCTCTCGTCTCAACAGCTCCCCTGATCTGGGACACTGCCCTGTGGACAACGGAACAGAACTGAGGGTGCGGACCTCCTCCCCAGGGCCAGGCGCCTCGCAGAGGGCAATGAAGCAGCCACTGACTGGCCAGGCGCCACGCCCTGGCTGTACCCCTCACCCCAGGCTTCCGGAACTTACCAGACAGGTAAGCAAAGCGTTTCTTCAGCTGCTCCTGGATGTCAGCGGCACAGAGCGGGACGATGTCCTGGTGCATGATTTCATCTGCAGGAAGAGCAGACATACTGTCACTGGGAGGAACCCTGGCCTCACACCCACTGGGGCCCTGGGAACAGCCCTCGGGAGCCTCTGGAACGAGCTACAAACACCTATAGGGAGCTGTGGTCACGTGGCTGGAAAAAAGGCATTTCAGTTTCCAATAAGCAGAGCAAGCCTTTGTTTCTCATAGCACAAGTGCTGAGCGATTCACCATCAATTGTTAAAAACGTGTATAAGGGCCAGAGAAGGAAAGAAGGGGAGGAGGGGGACAAGGGGAGAATGGAGGGAGGAAGTGCTGGAGGAGAGAGAGAGAGAGAGAGAGAGAGAGAGAGAGAGAGAGAGAGAGAGAGAGAGAGAGAGAGAGAGGCGCCAAGGGAGGAGGGCAGGACCTGACTCACGGGGAAGGTGCCTCCTCCTCCCTGCCTTGGCAGAGGTGCAGGCTCCTCAGGGCTCTCACCTGTTGCCTATAGATGGCTTGCTGGCTGGCTAACAGAGGCGTCTGCCATCATCTCAGACCTAAAGCCACCACAGATCCCCAGATGTTCAGGGCCCTGTGCCTGCCGTGATCTACCGTTCACCTGACGCCCGTGAGGTAGGCACCGGGAACAGGTGTGAGGCCTGGCTGCCCCGGATGTTTCCTGTAAGCTATAGATTAGCAGGGGCACAGATAGGCAGCATCCCCGCTAATCCCAAGACAGCATCGCGAGGAAAGACCGCTAGGAGTCTCGGGCAAGTCAGCCCAACAGATGAAATGTGGTGGTCCTTACCACAAGCCAGGGCAGGGCTGAGAGCCCTGGACACTCAGTGTCCACAAGACCCGTGACTCACATGGATCACCGGTAGCTTCAAAGGTAGGTGCTATCCCTGAAGACCCAGGTCACAGGAGGCCCGAGAAAGTGGGTCATGGTGACACTGTTATCTGAAAGCTCCCGTGGCGGCAGCAGATCTCACCTGTACAGCACTGACCTTAAATCCTGCTCTCTGGTGATACAAATGCCTGCTGGCAAAGCGTGTGATACCAAGTACACAGGGGCCCCACACTGTCATGGGACAAAGAGGTGCCAGGAATATCGTGTCTGTGGGAGCTTCCACTCATCACACTGTAAACACCAGGCTGGCCTCCCATGTCAGCTCAGCACGCACAATCCAACATCATTCAGACTTCTTGGCAATGCTAATTCCTTTGGGGGAAGTGCAGGGCCACGAAGAGTTACCTAATAAGGCTGATACATTTTTAAATTCTGGAGAAATGGCTTAGTGCTTGTATACATGTCAGTGTGTGGGGGACACTCATGACTGGTGGCTCATCCTGTTGCCCATCTCAGACAGCGTTAGCTAGAGCAGAGGGTGGGGGGCCTGGAGGCTGCTCTCAAGCCTGCTCCTGACTTACGGAGGAACATGTAATGGGAGCTGAGAGTCTTTCAGAACGTTTGAGAAATTTGGGGGTTACCAGGAAGTTTGTGGGTGTCACCCCAAGCTGTCAATTTCTCCACAGCTGAGAATGGTACTCCAAAGCCAGGGATGAATTGAGCTCTGAGCATGTCAAAGCTCCTTGGGACTTTGCCACGACTCTGGGATGACTACCATAGGACCACAGACTTATGCTTTTAAACGTCTAGACTGCACCTATTCCCAAGGAAATAAAACCCCAGCATCGTGGCCCTTGATGGAAACATTTCTAGAGTCCTCAGACTAGATTCCACACATTTGTAAATGGCATTGTCTTCCTGGGTGGACAGGCTCCAAAGCTTTGTGAACTCATCCTACCTCACAGGCTCTGTTCATGCCTTGACCACCCAACAGAGCTGTTTCCACAGACAGGGATGGGTTGACACATGGCTGAGGTCCACTTGGGGGTTACCCAGGGGCCTCCTGGCTCTCCTCTCCCCAGGAACTGGCCTCAGAGTATTCGTGAGTTCCTCAGGCAGGAGGTATGTCCAGCCTGAGCTTCAGTACGGCCATGCCATGAGAGGAGCCCGTTCTGTGAGGAATCCAACTGCCAGAGTTCTAATGACCCTCTGGAAGTCTTCCTGTTCCTGCCTGAGCAGGGCTTCCGCCCTCACCCCATGAACTGTCACACGGCCCTGTCACCCACAGCTGCAGAGGCCATGGTACCTGGGCTTCAGCCTCCTCCACGCTCAGACGAACAAATATCTGGGCTGGGACAACTGGTCAGTAGGTTAGGTACTTGGCTTGAACACACACACACACACACACACACACACACACACACACACACACACACAAAATCTCCAGAACCCATGTAAAACAAGGCAGTGATGTTGCACTGGGAAGCAGAGACAGACAGACGGACAGGTCCATAGTTCTTCCTGGCCAGCCAGGCTGACCTACTTGGCAAGTTCCAGGCTAATGAGAGACTGTCTCAAACCAACAACCATAAGAGGCTGATGGCACATGAGGAACCCCAGCTGAGGTCCACTGGTCCCCACAGGTGTACAGATGTGCACACGTATTCACACATACATGTACACACACCCAGACATGCACACAAGGTAAAATATTAAATAGTATGTGTGTGCGTGTATGCATGTGTGTGCCTGTGTGTGTGTGTGTGTGTGTGTGTGTGTGTGTGTGTGGAGCATGATCACCAGCCAGTCTCTAGGGACACTCTAAGTGCCTACAAACACTGCCAGCCAACACTGGAGAGTTTGGTCTATACTGTCCCAGAGATCAGCAGGCTGCGGGCATTTTTTCCCTGAATTATAATTTTTTCTTCTTTCTGATGTTTCTGCAGCTGAAGAAACCCGGATGCGTGTGTGCCCGGAGATACAGGCTTGAGTGTGTACCCTGCTGTAGGCTTTCTCAGCCTCGTCGCCCAGGGTAATTTGTAGACCGGAGGTGAGGAGACTATAGGGAATTGTGTTGCTGAGACAGGTTCACAGGAGGCAGAGTCCCCGGAAGGTGCCCTGGGCAAGAAGCAGGTCACCCCCTCCCTCTCTTAGTGGTCAAAGGTCAGGGTAGGGCAGCTTTCACAGAGCTCCTCTGTGAGAACACAAGGAGGCACAGACAACACCCCACACTGAGGGGCCCCAGCCATGACCCTGCCAGAGTCAGAGGGGCAGTTAGGAGGGGCTCCAGGACGCAAGGGCTGTAGACAGCCTGGATTTAACTCTCCCCAACCTCACAGCATCGGTTCCCCCGGGCTCCGGCATCAGGACACTGGAAGTAAGCAAAGAAGGCGGAGCCCAAGCTCTTCAAGTGCAGTCTGGGTGGTTTGCCCTAGTACAGTATTTCTAGAGGAAAAGGGACCATCACCCCACACGAGAGAAGGGAAGGCTGCCCTTCTTAGTCCACATCAATTTGGACTGACTCTCGAAGGGCCTTCAACTGCTCAGTTTTATCCACGCAAAGCAGCTGCCAGATCCTGGCCTGTCTGAGTCCATGTAGGCAGGGCTGCTCTTTGCTCTCTGGGTACCTTTTGCTCTACCGAGTTAGATGGTAAAAGTCCTCACAAATCAACTCAAGGTCTCGCTTCTCAGTTCAGCAGCTGTATCCAGGGAAACAGGTGGCGAGATTCCTACACAGCATCTCCTGCCCCTCTACCTACCTGAGGGGCATGCTGACCCCTAGCTCAGCTACCCAGGGTGGGAGAAAATGACAGTTAACAAGGAGCAGAGACACCTTAGGGCAAGGTGGCTCAGAGACCTGGCCTCGGAGGTCGCCTTGTGTAGGGGAGGGGGCTGGGGAGATGAATGGGAAAGCTGGTCCCTGCTTGGCTGATGACTCTGACCAGGGTCCTGGCCTCCCTCAAGGGGAAAGCAGAAGAAAGGGCTCCCTGCACTGGCCTCTGGGAGAGCAGGTCTTAGGGTCACTCAGTAAAGTCTGCTATTTGCTAATTATCTCCTTTTATTAAGAGCAGACAAAAGCCCATCCCCCAAGTGCTTTTGCTTACTGTCAGTCAAACATAATGCTTCTTTTCAAAGTCCAAGGTTGAAGGTCGAATGGGATGACATCAGCAGCCATCCGGTGGGAGATGAGCCCTGCCGTGGTTCATGGAGAGGGGACTCGGGGAAGGCAGTCAGGCAGCCAGGCAGCCAGGCAGCCAGGCAGAATAAAATTCAAATTCTGCAAAGCGATGTCTGAAGTGACAGGTTTCCAACAAGCTGCATCCTCAGGATGGCAGGTCGGGGTAGAAAGTGACAATAATGCAGGGCAGGGCAGCATTGCAGTCACATGCTGGGACTGAGGGCGAACCCATGACACATGCTAAGAGCTACTGGCAGAATTCTTAACACTTTTAAATCCCAGGGGTTTTGTTATTATTTTTAAAATATTTACACCCCACAAACACATAGAGCAACTGAATTCCCTTGTCACTAACCATCCTTGTCCTTTGATCTTAGAAAATAAGTTCCCAAAAGCTTTACATCAAGGCCCATAATAAAGGTGGAATGTAAGGATGGGTGGGAAAAGCACCCCAGGACAGCAGGTTCTCCCTCAAATTCATTCAGTAGAGAGAGGACTAGAAGCCATCAGTGCTCACAGGCCACAGATCTTCTCACAACCTCATGGGTAACACACAGGCCGGCACAGAGGAAGACATGCATGTAATTATGGCATCCAAGGTGTCCTCCCCGGCCCGCCTCTTCCAGGTATGTTCAATACCAGCTTACAGTTTTCAAGTCAGTGTGTGGGAACCACTTGGAAGGTCATCAATGCAAGGCAGGGAATCCACCTGCTTCGAATGAATATATAGGTCATTTCCACGAGGCGGGACCCTGTGATGGAAGGTCAGGGGTTAAACTCTCGCCTTCCCAAGGGCTGTACTGTTGCACAGGCGAACACCTGCCCAAGCATTCACACCCTGGAGTGTGGGTGTCACTATGCACGGTGGTTTCCAGGCTTGCAGCCACTCCTTAAAGGAACACAGCACCCAGGAAGTTTGCTGGGCTCTCTGCTTAGCTCTCACAGGAGACATTGTTCATTCTCAAGCAGACCCCACAACTGGACGGAGCCAGCAGCCATGACCAGCGTCTGCCTTGCTACATGAACGTTGGCAGCATATGACCTCTGCTGCCAGCTCTCCACTGTGGCATTTCTAGGGTCAGGTTCACAGAATGTCACCTCTCCTGTCCCACAGACCTCTCCCATGCGGAAAGATAAACATCACATGCAGAGATGTGATGTGGATCACCAGCCATCACCGGAGAAGCCTGAGATGTCTTTGGGTGACCACATTTCCCATCCCAAACTCTCTGGCCTCAAAATTGGGTTACCTAAAAGCCACTTAAAATATCACAGTGTTGGGGGCCAGTGCCGTTCAGGATAGCCCTCACCAGCAGGCAGTAGACAGGCCTCCTAGCTACCACTAGGCCAGTTTGAAGAAAACCCAAGTATAAAGCCCACCCCTTTCTCATCGGCCAGGACAGCTACTGTTTGCTGAAGTCTGCAGAGCTTCATTCCCACAGTGAAAAACACAAGAGAACTTAGGGATTCTTGAACTTCAGTGTCCCAAGCAATTAAATTATTTCAATTGGCTCCTAGAGGAAACTGTTGATTGAAGTAGCAACAGCAGCGAGTGCTTTCTTGTTATTAATGTATTTCACCACCACAGCCACTTAGGGGGAGGCAAGCCTATGCCTTGACTGAGGAAGACACCTTGCCTGAAATCACGTGGTGACACCCATGGGACTGCAGGATCATGTGACTATAGGGTCAAAGTCAAGGAAGGGTAGACAGAGAAGCTGGCTGGCTTGGGGCTCCGAGGTGAGGACCCAACTGCAGGGTTTAGAAGTAAAAGCTGAGGGTGTTGTTTCTGATGCAGAGGGGGCTGGACAAGGAAGGCCCTTGGAGGGAAGCAGCGCCTTGGTGCCTCTCCATGGCTGTTCAGGGCAACAGCCCCAGCTTAGCTTCCTGAGCAGCTAATTCTCTCATGAACCCTTTGTCTTTGAGTCAACGATGGAGAAATAGCTTTCCAATGTGCAAAGGAAGTGTGTGGCTATTCTGTGAAGTTTGTATCTTTGATCAGCTCTTTACCTCAGGCAGAAAGGAGAATGTCTAATAATCAGGGCAGCTGTCTCCAAGCTGTGAGCTACAGTTGCAAAGACAAATAGGAACAGCGTGCAGGGTTGGGGCAGAAGGTATGGGCCTAGGATGCAGGATGTGGAGGATGGAGCATGGGGTTAGGGTGTGGGGCTTCACTTCAGGTCATGGCTGAGGAAGCCAGGAAGGCAGACAGGTGGGACGTCCGCAGAGGAGTCTAGTCTTTCAGCCCAACACAGTCTCCACGTTGTTCTCATCTTAAGCACAGTGCAAAGCTCGTTTACGCCTGACATCCTCAGGAACCTCGATTTCATTCTGGGCCAATCCTCACTTTGGGACTCTGATCTCCTGAGACTGTGAGGCTGGCTGCTGACCTGACCAAGAGGAGCCAAGCGTTCCGGATATAGGTTCTGGGTTTGGCTGGGTTCTGGGTTAGACTGCTTGACTCTCGGAGGTAGTCTCTAAAATGTCAGGACAAGCAACATCCCTCCCTTCAGAGTGACCTGCACGTGTATCTGTCTAGTGGTGGACATTTAACCACTACTGACACGATCACCTGCCTCTGCCCTGCTCCATGGCCTGGTGGCGTTGCCCAGGACCACCCAGCTCTCCAGGCCCCCTGGAGCACTGCCTACTGTGCCGCTCTCTCCCAGGTGGTTTCTGGGGTTTGCATCTATATCCTTGGGAGGACGACACCCACAGTGCTGCACACGCCTGTAGCTCAGATGGATGGTAACAGGGTTGCAGCTCCCACAAAGAGAGGATGTGCCTGGGCCACATACGCCCCAGGTTCACTGTGGCACATACTTGTCCTGGCTAATTTTATGTCAACTTGACACAAGCTAGAATCATTTTGGAAGATGATTCTAGTTTGTAGGTGTGGCCACCCTGGTCTGGTGGGCCGGAGCTCTATAAAAAAGCAGGCGGAGCAAGCCATGAGCAGAAAGCCAGTTAGCAGCACCCTTCCATGCATCAGCTCCTGCCTCCAGGCCCCTGCCTGCCCTGATGATTGTCTACGAAGAGGAAGTGGAATAAACCCTTTCCTCCCCAAGTTGCTTAAGGTCATAATGCTTCCTCACAGCCACAGAACCCCTGAGACAATGCCAAAGAGTGACTTAGGTGGAAGTGGAAGAGTGGAGTTGGGGGGGGGGTGTTGGGGGTGAAGGTCAAGAAGACAGTTCTGATCAGTTAAACAGCTTTCAACTGATTGCTTCAACCGACTCCGAATACAGGAAGAAGTATTGTCCTGGGGACCATGCAACAGCCTACCACACGTGCGGTATGGGCCTCTGTCTCCTCCGTGGGGTATGGGCCTCTGTCTCCCCACACGTGAGGTATGGGTCTCTGTCTCCCCACACGTGTGGTATGGGCCTCTGTCTCCTCCGTGGGGTATGGGCCTCTGTCTCCCACGGGGTGTCTCGGCCCCCTTCAGTCTCTGTAGGTCCTTCTATAACCAGTGATTCACAGATGGGCCCTGAGAGCCTGGGAGGGAGAGGCTGGGTCCTGAAATTGGACGCTGCCCCTCCCATCTGCCTGAGCCCACACCAACTGCTGCTCTTTCAAGCTGTCACCGAGCCTCAAACACTGCACTTGTTGAATGTCCTGTGACAATTGTGATGGCTGTCACACTGCCGCTTCTGTCATGCCTGGGTGAGGCTAAGAGGAGCCCCCACAGCCCCTTGGCTCTTCAGGGAAATGACGGTCTCCCTTTGTGTGTGCAGCGAGCCACTCAGTGGATCACACAGCCCAGGGGATGGGGTTTCTGTTCTGGCCCCCAAGCTCATGCACAATTTGGCTTGAAGTCCCTTCCCAGCTGGTCCCTGCAGATCCTGAGCCCGCCGTATCTCCCAACACCTCCCCCAATGGTACACATGTCCCCAGTGCTGGCCTCTGTCCTTACAGCTGCCACCCAAGACTGTGGGCAGGGCTCACCTTACAGCCATATGTCATCTCTCCAGTGCCCACGGCGCCATGGCTACTGACCCCTTTTACTGGGTGCTGGGGGCTGGATTTGAGGTTTGGGAATGTTTACCTATTTGAACTTTAGCCTTACGTCAATCAGATAACACATTTCCTATGGAGCCTGATGGCCAAGTCAGGTGGGGTAGCTAAGTGCTGATTCTATAGACTGCCACTGGGATTCATCCTCCAACAACCTTGGCCTCACAGCATCTTCTGCTTCCACTGACACAGAGGAAAAGCCAGGAGATAGAACAATACGCTGAGGTCTGATTTTGAAAACAAATGATATCCCATGGGAACTCAAGGCACTTAATCAGCCAGCAGGCCAGGTTTGAAGAGAGGAGCTGCTGCCACTCAGTCAGACCCAGTGGTCCTGACTCAGTGAGGGGAAGACTGCAAAGATGGAGGTGCACTGCCCCCTGCTGTGACACAGAGCTGGAGCCACACAACCTGCTGCGGTTGTGCAGAGTGATGACAGAGCGTCCTTCACAACACATCTGGAAGTGGGGTCAGTGAATCTGACCTCTCGGAGAGACCAACACCCCTGCCAAAGTTAGGAAGGCGTATACCCTGAGCTAAACCAACAGTCACAAGACAGACAGACCTAGGGCCAGGGAAGGTGCTGGAAAGTCGGTCACCATGGCTGGCCCGCCCAGCCTGCCCATGTTCATGCTTGGGAATGGCCTGCGGCCTGTGGCCTCTGGGAATATATAGAATGAAACTCAGGTTGTGAGGACACTGTGGCACCCTCCATACCACCAGGCAGCAGAGCAGGCCTCTTCCTGAAATGCTCCACAGACTTCTACACAGCGGGAGAACGGCACATAAGTCTGTTAAACTTTAAACATGACCACCTCCTATTACCCCAGAAGGTATGGTGGGTGGAGTCCCCAAGGCCCTGTACTCCATGCAGCCATTCACTAGGTAGAGTGCAGTGGAGCAGGAACGTTTGTGGAGGCGTGTGGAGAGCCCCGGGCTTGGCACATGCCTTCTGAGAAGGAGGAGGTTACCTCCGAGCTCTGGAAAACATCACATCTCCTTTTATGGGACCAGCCCCACTTCAGCCCACTGACCCCGGACACTTTCTCATCAGTGGGGCACGGTGAGGCAGAGACATAGGGTCATCCTCAAAAGCCAAAAGCCGGAAGTGTTCAAGGTTCTAGGTTCAGGATGAGTGAGTGGATGAGCAGCCTGGATGAGTCCTGTGCATGGTGTAGACTAAGGGTCTTTGTGTGTAAGGGCTGCTCTGAGTTCCAGAGAGGAGCCTGTGACATGCAGCTTCTCCCTCTCTGACTCGGTCTGCCCTTCTTCCCTGCAGCCCCCAGTACTTTCGTCCCTCTGGCCTCTTAAAACCCATGTGGGCCCTAAGCTGATGGCAGCTGAGCACACATTCTGGCCAGCCCCACCCTACTGGGGAGGGGGAGATGCCTCAGCTGCCTCGACTCAGGACAGCTGGAGGCCAGAGAGCCTGCTGGGACTCTGATGACCACAGCACCGCTTTATCAGGACAGGAACGTGCCAAACAACTCAGGACCCCTTATCTCCATGCCAGCCTGACCTGAGACCACCGGAGGACGGGATAAGGGATACCTGTTTCTGCTCACCTGTGTCAGGTGTCCCTTGTGTAGACACTGTGGATGGCTACTGACCCATGAAGCGTGGTTACATGACCATGAAATGCGCCTCCAGTTCAGACACAAATCATTAAATGTTGAGCACTTAGTGAGCAGCTTGAGAGAAACACGGGGATTCTGGCGGGCACAGGAGCGGCAGAGACTCCCAAAGGGGACTGAGCAGCCTTTGACCCCACAGCCCAGGGCTTGGCTCTACTCACCGGGTAGACCCTAAGGGCATCCTTCACTCGGCATCATCTGGTGACCCATGGTGTCTACCCCAGCTTCACTAAGGTACATGGGCAAATAGACACCTTGGGTGGCTGATGTGTATGACCTGATGTTTGTTCACACCATGAGATCGTTTCCATGGCCACTCCATTGCCTCAGCTGCATGTGTGTCTGTGTGTTTGGTAGAGTTCAGACTCACTCAAAAAATATGCACCAGAGCCAGGCAGTGGTGGTGCACGCCTTTAATCCCAGCACTTGGGAGGCGGAGGCAGGCGGATTTCTGAGTTCGAGGTGAGCCTGCTCTAAAGAGTGAGTTCCAGGACAACCAGGGCTACACAGAGAAACCCTGTCTCAAAACAAAACAAAACAAAAAGCCCCAGTGTGGTAGTAACTGGTCTTGCCATTCAGCGTTTCAGCCCTGTCATTCTGTATAACTGAGACTTTGTATCCTTTGAGCCACGGAGGCCAACTCCAATGTAACCAGCTCTTCTCTGCTCCCCAGCATCCCACTCAGTACTCGGGATAAGTTTGTTTTCCTCTCAGTAAGTTTTAAGAGCATAAACAGGCCTGACTCAGTATCTGGGGCCCCCTGTTGGAGAAGCAGGGATGGCTGCACCCCTACTGAGGCATGGGTCACTGGAGAGCATACCTCAGCCAAGCCCCGCTTTCCTGCACAGGACAGCTCACCTGCAAGGAAGGCTCTGCTCTGTCAGTCACAATGGGGGCTTACCAGAGGACTGTGCCCTCTCCTCCTCTCATTCCTTTCTGGAGGTATGGGTGGTGAGCCCTTTCGGGAGCCCTTCCAGGGCTCACACAGGAGTAAGGGCACACAGCACAGTTTTCTGCCTGGCTTACCTCACTCTTCACAGCCAGCCCCTCCCGGCTGCTGGAATGGCAGGATATCTTTTTGTGGTTAAGTTGTATCCCTGCGTCTATGAACTATGCCTTTGACTGCCACAGATGACACCAAGGCTGACCCCTTGGCTGTTGTGACATCTCAGTGAGCAGGGAATGCAGGTGAGGGCCTGTGGGTGGCACAGCTGGATTACACAGAGCTTCTATTTTAGTGAGTTTTCTGTGAGGCTTATGCTACTCTGCATTCCCATCAGCAGCCATGCTTTCCCGCCTCTCCACAAATCCTCTGTGGTGGCCTAGAAAGAGACAGCCACAAACACAGCATCTAGGCACCTGCTGATGATGTTCGGTGTCTGACTTTGGGACCTTGGTTCCATCACTGCTATGAACTGTTCACTCAGAAGTCCAGACACAGAGCAGCGGACACGGAGCCAGCCCTGCCCACCACACACAGTTGAGCTATGGCCCCGGGCAGTCTGCTCTTCCTTTTTAACCTCCTCATATAAGATAGGGATGAGAATTGTCACCTTGAGGTCTGGAGGACGCCATCTGGTAAAGCACATCCTGTGGGCAGTGCTAACACTGTTGACATCAGTACCCTGGCTTTATGAGGACATGGCCAGGCTCGCAGGTACACTGGCACTGGCAAGGGCCGAGTTTAAAAACACCAGAGTGTTAGCTGCAGTTGAGCTCCAGGTCTCAGGGGCTCCCTGGAGGTAGGATGTGGGCCAGAGAATGAGGGTGCACAGGAGGCTAAGGAGAGGGGGTCACCTAGATTGTGCCCTTGATCCATGTCAACACCCGTTTCTTCATCTACTTTCCCTCCAGGATGCCAGAGATGGAGGAGAGCCTGGGCAGTGACAGAAAGGTGGTTCTTGCTGGCTCTTGGGGCACTCTGACCTTTTCTGTATATCCCTGATAAGATGGCCTAAGAGGACTGGTGGGGATCTGTTGGCATGAGACACAGAGCCAGTGGGCATCAGGGGTATGACTATCCTCCAAATGGCTCCTACCATATTGTCAGTGCGCCAGAACCAAGCCCACAGCCCAGGCATAAGAGGTGCCTACAAGTGGCAGGGCTACCTATTGCTAGAGGGATGATGCTCCAGTCCTTCTTCCTGTCCCTGCATCCTGCTCCTGCATCCTGCCCCTACCCATCCAAGGATCTCATAGTGTCCCTTGTATAGTGCCCCAGAAAGAGCTAGTTTCCAGGTACTGAGTTCTCAAACACCCCAGTCCAGGAGTCATGGCCGTATGGCCACACTCCCCTCTGGGCTCAGGACAGGAAGGGAATGAGTCTTGGAGCATATCTTTTTTGTTTGTTTGTTTTCGAGACAGGGTTTCTCTGTGTAGCCTTGGCTATCCTGGAACTCACTCTGTAGACCAGGCTGGCCTCGAACTCAGAAATCTGCCTACCTCTGCCTCCCAAGTGCTGGGATCAAGGGTGTGTGCCACCACTTCCAGGCTGGAACATATCTTTGAAGGAGCAAGCAGACTGGACCTGGACCTGGCATGGTGAGGTATGAGCTGGAAAGAGTGGTGGGGTCGATCTATAGCACAACAGAGGCCGGACACGAGTGCACGTGGCACCTCATATCCACACAGTGAGTCTTCAGTGCTGATGCCCAGGCTAGCCCAAGGTTGGGGCTAGAGATAGGCAGGCAAGCAAGTGCTTTGTTCCCTTCCTACCCATTCTAAAATAATGACCTGTATACAGAATCTCTTAGTTACGGCTCAGAGAGGGCAATGCAAAGAATCCCAAGCCACAAGCCCCTGCTCCCCAGGCAGAGAGCAATGTTTTGTTCCCAGGGACGTTGGGCTCTCCACCGCCTGGTGCAAAGAGCCTCCTGGGATGAGATGGGTCCTGTGCTCCTCCCTAAACTGCACACGGGGACTTTGACCTCCGTTAAGTACGGAGGCTGGAGCAAATCTAAAAACAAACAATTACATCAACCTTCACCAGAGACGCTTCTCAAACAGAGACAATCCACGGAAGAGCTTGACCCCACCAAGGCAGAGGGGCAAGACCTGGCCCTGCACCACACACATGAGCATGAGCATACAAAGGGGACAGCTGAGAGCACAGGGGTGGCTGGTGGGGACTCAGAGACAATGAGCAAAATCAGTTTAGCCTGTCAGGGCCACCAAAGTGTGGCAGAAAGAGAGAGTTGAGAAAGACAGATTCTGAGTGACTGGGTGCTGTGGGGGTGGGGCTGGTGGCATCACACATACCTGTGGGTCTCCTGGATCACAGACAGAGTTGAGTGTGTGTACTCAAACACACCATTCCCCTGCTGCACCAGCTGTGATAACCTCAGGTCTCCCTCCCTGGCTCGGAGCTCCAGGCCCACTTGTCCCCATTGAATGAATGCACAGGCAACCCAAGGAGCACTGGATGCCCCAGAAAATGGCTCTCAGTGCCCACAGGGGAATGCACACTTAGAGAAATGGCCTGAGGACGCACAAGCCTGATGTCACATTTGTCACATGCACTAGCTTCTGTTTATGCCGAAATCTGACGAATGGTTCCTGGAAGCCAGAGCACAAGCCCCAGCCTTAGCTTCCCCCAGGAAAGCCCTCGGAGTGGCTGATATCTTAAAGCTACAGCACGCAACACGAATGCACCTAGCATTTAAGGGGAGTCGTAAGAATGTAGAACTTCACCTGGCTAAGAAACAAGCAGGCATGGGATAGGATTCTGTGTGGCCCTCGCTTCTGACATGCTGGGGAATCCTCTATGGCCTCTCACTGTCCCCCAGCGGCTCCCAGGAAAATGAGCTACTCTACATTTATTTGTTGTTGGAGAGCTGAGGACTGATTCATTAAAAAATTCACAAAAATCCTTTATGGGTCATTCATCAATGCTGGGCAGAAATACCACCAGGAAATGTAACCGTGACAAAATATTTCAAAAGGAGCGCCCTTCCTCTCTTAGAAATAATGGAGGGACCCAAAAGGCTACTTCCTTTCTGCCAAGCTGCCTTGTTCTCTTCCTCCCCCCCCCCAGGATGACTGTGCTCTCGTCCCTGGGACCCTTGTTCTTAGTGCTCAGGCCGGATCCAGGCAGCTGGGAGCATCTCATAGTACCCCCTCCCACAGAGGCAGAACCAGCTCTAAGTGAGATCCCGGGAAATAGCCAGAGCCCGCTGTCCAAATGCCATGGCCGGCTAGTCCAGTATCCCGCCGTTCCTAGGCTCTGGCATTAAATGGGCAGCTATGGGGATAACCCTTGCCAGGTACCCCTGCTAGGAGGAAGCCAAAGCCATGCCACTGGTTCTGGGCGTGTTTTTCCTTTGCTAGCCGGCATGTCTGTGGAAGTCTTGAACAAAGGATAGATCGTTTCTTCCCAGCCTTCCAAGAAGATGTGCAGCCACCCTTTACAGGGAGCAGCTGCAGCTGCTGATGCCCTCAAAGGACTCCCGGGGAGGGTCTAAGGGCTACTGCCCAGACCTCAAGGCATCACGCCTCCCACCCGGACAGGATGGGTGTTTTTTTTTCTATAACCTAGCTAGCCCAGGCACGCCCTACCCTCATTTGCACCCTGCCAGTTGAGCCGACAATAGGACCCCAGCATCAGAAGGAGCCCACCTATCCCATCTATTGTCATACACAACCCACCCCACCCCCTGCCTCTTACAATACACCATAGCAAACAGAGCACAGAGCCCACACACCTGCACTTGTCTTCAGCAGGAGCCACAGGGCTGTGACGTCCTGGGACAGCACGGAGATGAGGCTCAAAGTCATGCTGACACCCTCCACACTGGTCAGGACCCGATGACCTGTGTGCCGGCCAGCCCGCACAGACCACACAAAGGAAGCCAGTAGAGCTCCATCTTGGGCTGCTTGCTGAGTGAGGAGACTACGCCTCCCCGGCTTTGCTGCGCAGTGCCGTCCTCTGTCCTCCGAGTGCCACGGGCTGCAGCAGCGGCGGCTGCTGCTGCTCCTTACAGGGCCTCAGATTGGGATTCGATGTCCTGATTAAGGAGCTAGAATCAGCTCACTTATCCCGGGCAGATGATTAACTGTTGAGAGCCTGGCAGCTGCTGAGTCTTGCTGGCTGCAGAGCCAGGCGCCTGTTGTTTGTCTGGACCCTCCCTGCAGGGGCCCTACCTCAGTCAGGTTCCATCCACGGGGACAGCAGGGCACAGGGACCTAAGCCCTAGAGGCAGGGCTCAGCCAGGTCCTATCCATCCACATAGGCAGAGGGAGCAGGCCCTTAGCCCCAGACGCTCCAAGCTTAACCAGGTCCTGACCATCCAGACAGTCCTTCAGCGGAAGGCAGCACTCCCCGCCCCTCACTCTGGCAGAGCCAGACTGGAAAACCATCAGGCTTCCCAATTCTCCAGAGGGTGGACAGTGCGGTGATGGGGAGAAGGTCTCAGAAGTGGGGTCTCCCAGGCTATAGGCCTAAGTGTAGCTTACTGTGAGCCTGGGCTCATTGTTGGCACTGTCTGCAGCCTCAGTTTCCCAGTGCTACAGCTGGTGAGATGCTGCTGGAGTGCTTTGCGGGACTTCATATTCCTGGACAGTCGCCACCCCTGTCCTGTACCTACAACCCCCAGGTGAGCAGGGACAGCAAATCCCACACTTGCCCCTGAGCCTGCTCTGCTGAGCAGCAGCCATGTGATGGCCTCTCTGTCCCAAGTCCCCATCAGGGTCAGACATCACCTCAGTAGCTCTAGCCTCTTCTTCCCTCTCACCCCCAGGTGGGTCCCCAATGCCAGCTATGTCTAGGTTTCCATTCCTTTTCCTGAGTCCTCTGGCCCCTTCACTAGGACTCTGGTGGCTGGGCGCACGCCCTAGCTGACCCTAACAGGGCTCACTTCACGGGCATCTGGCGTTCCTGCCTGCTGCCATCCGAACGAAACATACCTCAAGCCAACCTTGTCTGGACTCAGGCCACCATGCCATCAGGGGCTTATTAGGATGCTGTAAATAGATGTGCCAGGTGCATAGTCTGGGATCCACCCCTCATCCCCTCCCTTCTCCTGACCTTAGTGGTGAGGTGGTGTGTCACCTCCCAGGTGGGTGAGGTGGTGTGTCACCTGCCAGGTGGGTGATTCTGTCCTCTCCTCATCTTTCTTGGCTTCTTCTTCAGCACCTGTACTCTAATGGGGTAACCCTTGCTCCATCAGCCCTCAGGGACAGGACAACTGTTAGGGCCACCAGAGCAGATCAAGGCATGACTGTTGGCCCAGCGCAGAAGCAACCCCCTTCTCCAATGTCCAACCTCCAGTTCCCCTACATTCAAGGCAGACTAGAGTAGACCCACCCCAGCACCTACTTTGTGGAAATGAGCTCAAGGCTGCCAGGGTCCATCTCCATTGAGGCCACTGAATGTCCATGGTCCTCTAACTGTGCTCGAGCCCAAGGACAGTAAAGGCACAGGGGACTTCAAACTACAGTTTGAGAAGCAAACTGCTTACATGGGGCGTTCTTATTAAGCCCAGGAACAGGAGGAAGTCCAGGGCTGTCCTCTGCTGAGAAGGGGGCATGCGACAGAGGAAGGTACCTGGGGACAGAAGCAAGAACTGTGGAGCTGGCCAGTTCCCTCTTGCCTGCTCTTCTCTCCCAGGCTCTGAGTGTCCCCAGCTCCATGCTTGGGGCTGCACAATGAAGTCTGCACAATGACTGGAGATCTGCAGGGCACATGGCAGGTTCCCATTGGTTCACCAAGTGAGTGATGTGTTAGTGCGGATGGAGACCCCACCAAGGCCCACAGTGATGTAGATGGAGAGGAGCTGGTTGCTGTCCTGTGTCCTGACCCCACCGAGGCCCACGGTGATGCAGATGGAGAGGGGTTGGCTGCTGTCCTGTGTCCTGACCCCACCAAGGCCCACGGTGATGCAGATGGAGAAGGACTGGCTGCTGTCCTGTGTCCTGACCCCACCAAGGCCCACGGTGATGCAGATGGAGTGGGATTGGCTGCTGTCCTGTGTCCATGCTTCTGGTGGGCCAGACCATTTACTTCATGATTGCTTTTACTCTTTTTGGGAGACTGACTCCCTCACTACACTGAAATCTTGTCTCTTCTCCCAGGTCCTGGCCATTCCAGCTCACTACAGAAGGTTCGAGGTCTGACCCATGGTCCATCACCTGGCTTGAGCAATGCACTGCCCTCCCTGAAGCCACAGCTCATGAGCCTTGCCCACACTCTCAATATGACATAAAAGTGACATAATGTCAAGGCCACCTTCCCAGTCTTTTTTACAGGCTGTGCCTCAGATACATACATAGTTCAGCCTGCAGCAGCTTCATGGTCAAGCCCAAAGTCTGAGAAGTACCGAAGTAAACTGAGACATTTTTCTGCGTCCTATGGTAAACAGCCAGAAGCGGAGAGCCCTGGTGCAGGTGGTGTACAGAGAGCAGCCCAGAACAGTGGGCAAGATCCTAACTCCAGTCTGGCTCTGTGGTAAGGCTAGGGGTTCACAGAAACTTTTGTTGACTTGCTTTTGTATGCTTTTGTTGACTATGGTCAACAAAGCCAGTAGAGTTAAGGAAAGAACCGGTTGTGAAGCAGGCTGGAGCTGTGTTCCTTTAAAGAAGTCCTCATGGGCTCATCGCTGCTACTCAGGCCCTAGAGAAACAAGGGACCAAGATGGTCAAGTTTCAGCTCTCCAGAAAGCAGCTTCCCAGAAAGGATGATTGCTCCTCTGGGCTTGTGCTGTCTTCCCGTGACCGGCCATGTCCAGGAGACGTCGGTCACATCTCCTGAAAGCGCATTTCAAACCCTGCCCTTGTTCCGACTCTCCTTCCCCTCCTGCCTTCTGAACCAACCCCTCATACGGATGCAAGAACTCCCTGGACTTCTCCGCCTGTGTATCACTGGGTGTTAGTATGCCATGGGTGTGTGGAGACCATGGGTGAGCGACCAAACCCCGTGTGGCTAAGCTCTGTCCCCATCTTGCCTCTGCTTGGGGTCCACTGTATTCAGAGCACACTGTACTGCAGATGATTATCAGCCCCCAGAGACAGGGCAGGGGCAGGAAGCACAGAGCCATTGTGTCGACATGTCTCTGGGAACCCTCTACACTTTCTTGTGGTCCTTAGAGGCCTGGGGATAACATGATTCCCAAGAGACTGGTGCCTGAGGCTTTGGCAGCAATCGTGTGTCATGTGCCCCCACACTCTCCTGCACGGTGCCTTGTGCTCTGTCGTGCCCACAGACTCCTCCTGCCTTGGCAGCAGAGAAGCCCTTCTCTAAGACCATCAGGATCCCACATCCTCTAGACACCAGGATGCATCAGGGATAAACATTTTAATGCACAGGAGTCAGAGCTCGAGGAAGAGAGTGGGTACTTTGTGACCCTTGCTGGAAGGAGCTAGAAACCCCAGAAGACCAGCTTTTCACTCTGAGACAGCACAAGGAACCCGTACCATAGTCAGCGACCCTCCCCCCCACCCTGAAAAACGCATCAGAGGAAGAGTCAACCTCACCCCAGCACAGGAGTGTGGCCTGAGAACCATCAACGCACACAGCCCCAGAGGCCCTCCTGGGCACGCTTCCCTCCAGGTGTCTACCTGGCATCCCTTCCATCTGATTCCAGACAAACTCCAGCTTAGGAATAAGCCCTGGCCCAACATTCAGATCAGGCCCCAGCTCAACCTCTCAGACCAGGCCCACAGCCTCGGGACCCCCATTTTCAACCCCATTTTCCCAGGGACCTCCACCCAGCCTCCCACCCCTGTCTGATCGGGTTCACAGTGGGATATAATCATGGCACTGGGTTCTATGCCTCACTGCATTTGCATGCACCTTTTCCCAGTGTTTCTCATGGCTCTAAGCTTCTCCCTTCTTCCCAAAGAAGAGGAGAGTCTTATGTCTTTGGCTGGGCTAAAGGGATTCATCCAGAGTGGCAGAGGTAAGAACTTCTCCTGTTCACCTTTAACTGGCCTTCACTTTTTATTTGTGTGTTTTCCCGTGTCTGTGATGGTGAATATTATCAACTGACAGGATCTAGGATCTCTAAGAGACGAATCTCAGGGCAGGTCTGTGATGCGGTCTCTAGATGGAGTTAGCTGGCGTGGGAAGGCCCACCCTAATAAGGAGTGTGCACCATCCCATGGGCAGGGGTCTCAGAATGAGTAAAAAGGGGAAGCGAGCCGAGCCCCGGCAGTCACTGCTCTGTTTCCCGACTGCAGACGGAAGTGACCGGCTGCCTCCAGATCCTACTACCAGGCCTTCCCCACCATGAGACACCACCCTGGAGTCAACACAAGCCGGTCCTTCCTTACTCCCTTCAGTTGTTTTTGCTTGGTATTTCATCACAGCAACACGGAAAGTAGCTAACACAGTGGCAGTGAGTGTGGAGGTGGTATTTACATACAACAGGGGCAGAAGCAGGGAGACGCCCCAGGGCTGAGGCTCAGCCTGGAAACACCTTAACACCAGGCCCAGAATCACTTTCCGGAAGGCCACAGTCGCCAGTGTTGGCAAGCCCACCCATGCCCATCTTGATGAGCTAGACAGGAAGGCCCAACAGGGAAAACGGTGTGTTCCGAAGATCCTTGCTTCCCCTGACTCCAGACAGGCCCCTTGAAAGAGGACTAAAACCCAGGGTCCAGTGGACTTAGGATGGTGGCCCATCTCCCGCCCTTGGGGCTTCAGGAGTGCTAGCTTTGTTGGACAGGGTGAGGTCATTGACACAGTACCAGTGCTGTGGGGAGAGCAGCCACCTCTGATGGGACAGCTGCATCTCAGAAGCCCAAGCAATCCAGTGAGCCTGGCCGCTGTGGGCAGATACACATCTCGGAAAGCAAACACAGGTGGGACCTAAGTCAAATAAAAGGCCGGAGGTGCTGGACTCAGAGGGTGTGGCCATGTCTGCCTTCCAGGATGCTCCTGGCACACCAGGGAGCCACAGGAACAGCGGGGGTGGGGCAGGGGGACACTTCTGCTCAGGTGTCAGACAAGACTCCCTGGACAGTGCTATCAGATTCTGTACCTGTCCCCATCCCAAGCCTGGAAGCGGAGGCTCACTTGCAATCACAGGGTGGTTCACAGAAGTCCCCTAAGTCCGCTAAAGGACCAGAAGGTCTCAGTCTCAGGACCCACCTGAGACGATTGAAGGAAACTCCGGACTCCAGGTTGATGAGAAGTGGGGAGTTGTTCTGCCTGGGTCTCCCCACTCAGGACGTGATGGATTCCATGGTCCTGCAGGACTCACGGCTGCCGCTGCAGGATAAGTGAAGTGAGACAGCCCAGTGGCTTAGCAGCCCTGTGGGAGTGGCCCAGGCTGCAGGCCATGACCCAGCAGGGCCAGCTTCCTTTGGCTGCCTGGATACACCTGGGATGCTGAGAGCTGATCAGGTCCACCCAGCTGCCAGGGTGTGTCTGAATGTCTGTGCTGAAGTTTCGTGGGGGTGGCAGAAGGCAGGGTGAGGCTCAGAATTTCAGGCCAACGGAGCTGGGCTGTGCAGACAGAAACACAACAGCCTTACGTGGAACGCTGTAGGCAGGAGACTGGAAGCCTGGATTCTGTGCTGCCCGAGGCTACTCAGATCTGCCACCATGGTGGGAGGGTTGAGGGTGGAGGATGCTGGTGGCAGCAGACAGAGCATGGGAAGCTGTGTGCGCACTGAAAACAATCATGATGTGTACAAGGAAAGCCATGGAGCGGGTGCTATCTGGCTTGGTTCCATTGTCTGGCACATGGGGGCGGGATTGGGGGAGGAAAGGGGTAGTGGGAGAGCCAAAAGGTATTGAATAGGAAGGTGGAGTGAGCCATGGGAGGGCTGGTGGGCAGGGAGGGAAGAAACAGATGTGCTGAACAGGAGGAGGGCCAGGTAACAGGAGGGAAGGTGGAGGGCAGGAAAGAACTGGGGCAGGGGATTGAGAAGGAAGGGGCCAGGAGGTGATAGGACAGGCGCGTGCGCATAGAGAACTCAGTAGATGATAATAGGACTGACAGGAAGGAGAGGGGTGCAGGAGCCACTCTTTGACATCAGAGACCGTCACAGCCAGCTGGAGAACAGCATTTTTGAGAATTCCATTCTTTCTGGGGCTGAAGAGATGGCTCAGCAGTTAAGAGCACCGTCTGCTTTTCAGAGAACTCGGGCTCAATTTTCAGTGCCTGGGCTCACAACCATCCATAACTCCAGTCCCAGGGGACCTGGTGCCCTCTGCAGACACCAGGCATGCATGTGCTGCACAGACATACATGCAGGCAAAACAGTCACCTACATAAAAGTAATCATATTATTTTAAATTCCATTTTTATTCTAAGGGAGTATGTTTTCCTCTTAAGGTCACCCATCTCTTCACTACAGAGCAGTGCTCAAAGTGAGAAGCTCAATCAATCCAGGGGGACCAGAGTCTGGTGACTTAGGGAAGAGAGGAAGCAGGTGACGGGGCGTCGGACGGGGCTTTGGCAGGGGCTGGGGAGTAAGTGGGCTCCTTTGGAACCCTGTGATGTACAGGCTTGGAAGAAGGCACCAAGAAGGTACCTGTGGTTCTTGCTGCTCCTGCCATGTGGAGGCTGGTCCTGTCATGCCTGCCCACTGGCTCCCTGTTTCCATCACCAGTGACAGACACCAGAGTGTGGTGGGAGGGCGGGAGCAGCCAAAGCCGTGGATCACTTATGGTGTAGGGGACAGGACTATCTGACATCAGTTTCCCTGTCCCCCAATCTCATTCACATCTGTGTCATACTAGAACAGTCTTCACAGGTCACCCCAGAGAATACCTCCCATAGGTAAACAGCCCTGAACTGGAAACAGATGGCAGAATCTACCCAGGCCTCCTCACAGCTGCCTAGAGTTTGAAGAAGACAGAGCCCCAGAGAGGCAGGAAGCTAACAGAGGTGGCAGCCATGATGCCCAGGGGAAAAGTGCCTGGTGGGCACCAAGTGTGCACTGGGCACCATCAGGACTCCTCTGTGCTTCCCGCTGTGCAAACAGACATGGTCTTTACCAAAGGATAGGCTCTGGCACCAATGGCCTCGGGCCCATCTGCTGGGCACCAACCAGTTCCCTGTGTTCTTTGTGAGCCGCTTTATGCTGGGGAGGACGGCAGCCCCTCCCAGGTCAAGAGGATGATACTATGGGGTGTGTGAGTCATGGTTGGTCATACAGCACGGGCCAGCGCTGACCCCTGGGCCAGTGATGGACACTGATGCTGTGTGGAGAGAAGAGAGGGAGACGGCCTGGGGGCTGTCTGCAGCATGTGACCCCAGGAGGCCACAGCAGTGTCCTGAGTGGGAGAATGTGCACCCTGGTTCTACAGCTCTGCCTACTCCCTGAGATAAGGGGCCAGGTGTGGCTGCCACAGACTTCCACAGCTCTGTGGCTGGCACTGCATCCTCCAGAGAGGTGGGCAGCCCAAGCAGCTGTGTCTAAGGGAGAATTTAAGTGTTTCCAAATGTTAAAAGTATTTTTCCTTCCCTCAAACATTTTTACAAGCGCAGCCTACATATTTATGTAAGAAAGGGACCCTTTGGGCCTCCAGGGCAGTCACGAGGCCCCTCACTCAGAACTGAACACACACCCGGCATCTCCAGACCCACACTCAGCGCAGCCCCAAGGTGGCATCTCCAGACCCACTCAACGCAGCCCCAAGGTAGCACTCCAGACCCATACTCAGTGCAGCCCCAACGTGGCATCTCCAGACACACTCAGTGCAGCCCCAACGTGGCATCTCCAGACACACTCAGCGCAGCCCCAACGTGGCATCTCCAGACCCACTCAGCGCAGCCCCAAGGTGGCATCTCCAGACCCATACTCAGTGCAGCCCCAACGTGGCATCTCCAGACCTACTCAGCGCAGCCCCAAGGTGGCATCTCCAGACCCACACTCAGCACAGTCCCAACGTGGCACTCCTTAGATTTTCCTTTTTCAAGAAGACACAGGTGGAGAGACGAACCTGAGGCCATCCGTCCTGGGTCCTTGGAACCAGGGGCCTGAGAAAGGACTCCTGTCAGCTGTACCCGCACTCTGGCTTCTTTCTCAGATGCCACAGCCAGTCTCATGGGCTGCAGTGAGGAATCAACCTCCCTGTGGGGTTTCCTAGATCTCAAACCAAGTCAATCAGATGTGCACCAACCCCTTGAGGTCACAGCATTCTGGACCAGTGTGTTCTTATTTCCCTTCTAGCACAGTGTCTTCCCATCTCCTCTTCAGCCCTCATCCCTACTCCACCACATTCCCATCGTTTCTTCATTGCCAGACACACCTGTCCTCAATTCAGGGTCCCATGGTTGTTTGTAGGTTTGTTTGTTTTCTCTCTGCTAGTTTCTCTCTTGGGAAGTTTCTTTTCATTGGTCAACATCCAAGAACTTCCTAGAAGCCAGCACATGGCACCTCAGAAACAAACACCTTCTACCTGTGACAAGATAATCCACGAGGGGCCTAAGCAAGGACTCCTCTGTCCCCTGAATCCAAAGTTTCCTGAAAGACCTCTCATCCATTTGCCTCTCTTCCCGTAAAGCCCCAGCTGACCTTACGTGTAAGTCAAGCTGCCGAGCTGGAATTGAGACTAGACCCCACCCCTACACTAACAAGTAACTGCCTTGCTCAGATGTCTGTCTGCCCCACCCACCAATGGAGTCTCCTCTGCCTCTACCAGCACAGTCCTCCAGTGTGCTCCCCACATTAGGACTGCCTCCCTCCCCACATCCTTCTTCTTTCCTTGTTCTCCTCCCTACCCTCTCAAAGGCAGGAGATGATGTCTGCCATCTTACAGAGG
Organism: Mastomys coucha; assembly: GCF_008632895.1. Classification (NCBI taxonomy): domain Eukaryota; kingdom Metazoa; phylum Chordata; class Mammalia; order Rodentia; family Muridae; genus Mastomys; species Mastomys coucha. The sequence goes on along the minus strand of NW_022196905.1, from coordinate 156,289,345 downwards.
GCCTGGGCTTCTTCAGCCCTGGGACTTTGCTTGGTGCCTGTGAAAGGAGAACCGATGCTGTTGTATCCGCAGGACCTGCACTCCCTTTGTCCAATCTCTGCGCACTACCTAAGAGACTCGCGCACCAGGACCTGCACTTACTTGGTCCAATCTCTGCGCTATGAGACGCACACCAGTTGTTGGGGGGGAAGTATCGTCTTTCTCTTGTTAGAGCTCAAACACAGCTCTGCAGTCGCGGTTGGCACCTTTAGAACCCAGAACTGAGATTCACCGCCCAGGTTCCAGAGGTTCCCCTACTATCAGCAGAACAGATCCGGCTGCAGGGTATAACATGGTTCAATGGCTTTGAAATGGTGTGTGTGGGGGGAGGGGCGAGATCATGTGCCCCTCCCTCTAAAACACTTGACATAAGTCTCATTTATGTGTGGGGGTGATCCACTCGGATCCACGTCCCATGTCACTTTGTCAGGCTCAGCTATTGGCCCAGCACTCAGCCTCCCAAAGGGTGCACTGGCTTCCAGCATTCACCCTGGCACTCACGGACCCCAGACCCTCATTGATGAAGAGGGGTGAGTCCTTGAAAATGTGTAGAAAGCCGGCAGAGAAGCAGCAGCAGACAACAGCTCAGCGCACCAAGAGCAGCCTGCAGTGGCCTGCCCTGGACCGAGCACACCTCACGTCCAGCCCTGACTCCAGAAGCAAGAAGAGCAGCCTGCAGTGGCCTGCCCTGGACCGAGCACACCTCACGTCCAGCCCTGACCCCAGAAGCAAGAAGAGCAGCCTGCAGTGGCCTGCCCTGGACCGAGCACACCTCACGTCCAGCCCTGACTCCAGAAGCAAGAAGAGCCACGCAGGTCTGAACATGCTCCTGGAGAGTCGTGGTCCCCAGTAATGAGGACAAATGTCTTTTAGGAGAGGGTGACATCCTGTGTGAGGAAATGGTTTAAGTGCCGCTGAAGAGACAAAAGGAGAGATTTTAATAAGGAACTATGCCCATGGGCTGCTGCATGGCACCACAGGGGGCCTACTGGGCACACAGGGTAAGGCCAGAGGCCCCCCGGAGTGGAGAAGTCATTGACTAGATGGAAGCAAAGCATCCTGGGCCGGGGAAGCTTTCTACCAATTTCCTCACCCTTAGCTCATCACACACAGGTTGCTCCCCTCAGATTCTCTTCCTGTGTGAGTGAAGCCCCTTCAGGGTAGCTGTGAGAATGGCCCAGCCCAGGAGCACTTCACAGAACAGCCACCATTTCCTGTGCGACACCACCTGGTGCATCATTTCTATACCAAGTGTGTGTGTGTGTTGGGGGGGGGGGGGAATGGACTCTCCTGCTGGTTTTATTGCCTAGCTCTTTACTTTTTTATTATTATTAATTAAATTACTTTACATCCCGATTGATCGAAACTTCCCCTTCCTCCACTCCTCCCAGCCCCTCCCTCCCCTGTCCTCAACCTCTCCTGGCCTCTCAGGTTGCAGTAGACTAGGTATGTGGCCCAGTTCCTACTGTGGCTAGATAAGGCAGCCCAGTTAGGGGAGGGGATTCAGAGTCCCACACAACTCCTGCTCCTGCTGTTAGGAGCTGTTTTACTGCAAGCTGCAGAGCTGTTACCTACGTGCCAAGGGCCTGGGTCTGTCCCATGCGTGCTGTCTGTCTGTGGTTCAGACTCTGGGCCCCTATGGGCAGGTTAGTTGACTCTGTAGGTTTTCTTGTGGTGTCCTTGACTTCTCTGGCTCCTTCCTCCCCCTCTTCCACAGGATTCTCCAAGCTCTGCCTAATGTTTGGCTGTGGGTCTCTTGATAGACACCACTTCCCAAAGTTAAATCAAGATCAGGTAAACAATTTAAATAGGCCTATAACCCCTGGCTCTTTACTTTCTGTCCTTGAAAAAAAAAAAAAAAAAGACTTCCTTAAAGACAGCTCTCCCTCAGAGCTCACAGTTGGGTCCCCAGTAGGGTTGACACCAGCACAAGCTGTCCCGCTCTTTATGACATTAAGGGCTCTCGCTGTTTGGGGGTAAATTCAGTTCCTAAAACTGTGGCACAGAGTCGACGAGTGAGGACAGGACCTGGGTCCCCAGCTTGTGTCTCCCTTGCTATCAATATGCCTTCCTGGGTAAGATTGTCACTGTGCACACATAGAGGTGTTTCACAGAATCACAGGCCCCCAGGAGCCTGGCTCTACCCGGGCGCCAGAGCAGAGAGTGACCACCCCGTCACGTGCCCTCCTGTTCTTTCACACGCGGGAGGTGTGTGTTTCTATGGTGGCCTCCCCTATGGTGGACGCCCCTAAGGCTGATGTTAGCAATATCTTCTTGCCATGTATTAGAAAAGACAAACACAGCAGACAGAGAATGTAAATAGAGCCCAGAAGCTGCTGTGCCCACATGGCAAACAGCACACATCTATTACTGGACCCTGTTGCATTTGCTCTGAGTCACAATGAACTTCTCAGAGTCAAGAACAGTCGCCCGATGTGCTGGAGAGCCATGGCCACATGCTAGGTGGTGGGGGAAGCTCCCTCCCCAGCCCCGCCACACCCCCTTAACTGCTCTGCAGTTAAAAGGTAAAAGCCATCAACAGTGATTTCCTACGCCTTGCTTATGGCTACGAGTTGATCAACTCCTTCTCTTAAGTCAACCATGGTGGTTCAGAGACTGGCTCTGTAGTAGTGGGGTAGGACACTCCATGCTGGCCCAATGTGCTTACATCTCACCTGCTCTCTCCTAGTCCTGGGGGACGGGGTTAGGAGCCCAAGGTCAATTCACTTTCTAGTTTCTATGCGCTTCTGTGAACAACCCAACACCCGCCCCTGCCCCATCAGCCCAGGATGAGCTAGCTAGCTTAAAGGCCTCAGCTCTCATCATCTACATCCCCAAAAGAAGACCAAATGCAGTGCACACCTGGGTCAGGGTAGGTGCCCTTGGATAGGCCGGCAGTGTCTACAGGCTGTGGGTCTCCTCCTCAGCACTTCCTGCAATCCTTGGGGGTGGAGCTAAGTTTCCAGGGTTTGGGAGGGCTCTGCCAGGCAGCAAGAGGACAATTTCAGTTCCTGTTAGGTTTCTGACTCAGGCATCACTCCCAGCAGCCTGGTAACAGGGCAAACAAGCAGCCTTCACCCCTGCTCTGAGACAGCCCTGCTCTGAGGCACCCCTGCTCTGAGGCAGTCAGCCCTGCTCTGAGGCAGCCCTGCTCTGAGGCACCCCTGCTCTGCTCTGAGACAGCCCTGCTCTGAGGCAGCC
>NW_022196905.1:156276786-156285614 GCF_008632895.1 Mastomys coucha | reverse complement strand
TGAGGCACCCCTGCTCTGCTCTGGGGCAGCCCTGCTCTGCTCGGGGGCACCCCTGCTCTGAGGCAGCCCTGCTCTGCTCTGGGGCACCCCTGCTCTGCTCTGAGGCAGCCCTGCTCTGAGGCAGCCCTGCTCTGCTCTGAGGCAGCCCTGCTCTGAGGCACCCCTGCTCTGAGGCAGGCAGCATTTCTGTGGGCTTTACTGCCATGTGAGCACTGGGAACCACAGGGGAAGCTGGACTTCACAGAAAAACAAAGAGAAGACTGGCACAGACAGAAAGTCCTGTGCTAGCATCCCTTGGTGATCCATGCAGATGTGAGGGAACCTGGCCATGCTCCAAAGCGGCCACACAAGGGGCTGCAGGCAGCCAGGCCTGTACCTCCTACTGTCAGCTTAGACCAGTGATTTTCAACCTCTGGGTCCTGGCCCCTTTGAGAGTCGAATGACCCTTTCACCAGTGGCTGCCTAAGAGTACCAGAGAACACAGATATTTATATTATATGTCAAACAAAATTACAGTTATGAAGTACCAACAAAAATGATTTTATGGTTGGGGGTCACCACCATGAGGAGCTGTATTGAGGGTCACAGCATTAGGAAGGTTGACAACCACTGGCTTAGACATTGTTCCTGGGAGGCTCTGAAGGAACTCCATGCTTCAGGGATCCTGGGTGGCAGCATATCCCTCTGTGAATGTCCCCGCAGCAGCAGGGCAGCTCTGTGAGGGTGCTGGCACACTGTGACCTTTACACGCTGAGTAGACATCATGCCCGCCTCTGCTTTTGACACCGTTGGCCTCTGGTACCCCATCATCCACAGACCTCTCAACCCCATGGATGGTTGCTAAGGTAATCTCACATCATAGACCCATGGTGGTCTCTGTCAAGCATCTAAGATTTCTGTGTCCAAACATGGGCTTGTTCATCCAACCTAGAGTTCTATCCACAGAGACCACAACTCCCCATTTCCAGAAAGAAAGGGCATTCCTATTTTACAAACACAGATGAAATTTCACAGTTGAGCTGGTTGGCGTATGGACCCCATCCACAGAGCCCCAGTCTTGACACAGATGTCCCTTCCAGCTGTGGTACCGAATGGGAAGGCCTCATCTACACCACCCACCACCCTTCCATGCCCTCTTTCAAGCTGGCTGACTCCACATGTCACCAGGGACTGTATATGGTCAGCCTGCACTCATGAGCAATATGCTCTGTGGCAGAGAGATATATGTCCCCTCCTGAGCCTCTCCTGCAAGTGCCACCGTAGCCACAGTAGCATCTTCAACACCCTCCTTTCCTCTTAGGAGACGTGGCCAGAGCCACAAAACGCACAGAAGAGCACTGGGGGCGGGGCTGAGTATGCACAGGACTGACAGCGGCCATCTCTGCTGAGCCTTCTCTCTTACTTCCCGCATGTTCAGGCCCTGAGCAGCGTTTCTGGCAGCCACTTCTCTCTACCGTCTCAGCTGTTATACCACAAGCAAAAATGAACTCTGTCAAATGCCAGCCATGGCCCATCCTCTAACCTCCAAAGATCCCAGGCCCACATCACACAGACAAGATGGGATCAGGCCAGAAAGAGAAAAGTGATGCTCACTCTGTCTGCAGGATGTTGAGCTCAAGGCTAAGGGAAGGACCCTCCGGATGCTCTGACAGATGCTCCATGGTCTTGTAGCTCCCCGAATTGCCAGTCACAAAAGCAGCTTGGTGGCATGTAGGAGTTCCTATACTTGCCAGTCTGAAAACATTGTTTACTCTTGGTAGCCAATGCCGCAAAATAATCCAGTGGTAACCTCGGGCTGGGAACTCATGTGTTCCGGGTCCCACCCTAGTGGCCTCAAGCCCAAGGGGACACAGGAACCCAGGAGACCACTTCTCTCATCAACAAAATAGAGCCACGGAACACCCAAGCTGCCCAGTGTGCCCACTCCCTCGGAGGACCCCAGGACTCACCCTCAGCCAGAGAGTGTAGCCAGGAGCACCACTCGGAGTACATGTAGTAGCGTTTCATCTCCGCCACAGAAATCCGGACAGGCCGTCTGTGTGCCATGGCTGCCTGCCTGTGCCCGTGTTCCCCAGGCACCCTGAGCCCTTGACTGCACTCAGCGACCAACCGCAGCAGTGTTCAAGCTTCACTTTCACTTCACCATTAACCAGGACCGAGCACTGTAAGTAAGGTAATTACTCTCACAAGGCTAACATCCCCTCCTCACTCTACCCTGCATATTTACACAGGACTCCAGGCTGAAGCAGCCCGCAAGCAGCTTTGGGAGAAAAACAATCAAGCCATTCTTGCCGGTGTGAGGCACAGGGACTCAACTGGGGACAGCTTCCACTTATGGTGATGGACAAAAAGAGTCACCATTCCCAGGGTGGGGAGGCGAGAAGGATCAGCAGAGCATACTAGCAAGAGGTTGGAGGGCTCCTTGGTGTCCAAGGAAGAGGCTGCAGCATCGGCTTGAGCCTCGTTCATTATAGGAAGAACAGACAGGTGTGTGTGTGTGTGTGTGTGTGTGTGTGCACGCACGTGTGTTGCCGGGGGCAGGGCAGGGGTCTGTCTGGTCCCTTCATTTCCCCAGTATTTCATTTCATATTAGGGCTTGGTATACAAAGAATAGCCCCCATCCAGCCTGCAGACAGCACAGGCATCAGAGCACATGCTCACACAGCCATGTACTCCAACAGGGTCAGGACCCAACCAGGTAGATGAAGCTTCAGTGGACGGCGCAGTCGGAAACCTTGCCTCTGCCTAGGGATGCAGGCAAGGATGAACTCCAGAACAGCAGAACACAGTGAGGCCCCCACTACATAGAGAGTTCCAATCTAGTGACTGGCAGCCTCCACCAGGGGGTGTCAAGGACACCGGTTCCCCAAGGTGAGCAAATCCACACTGTGGCAGTGCAGGGCCTGTGTAGGTGTGAGCCCTTACCTCCACATTCCTCAAGAGCAGAGACTCCACAGGCATGCAGCCCCCTCCCCCAAGACAACACATAGGGACCCCACAGAGACCGGGAACCCAGAAATCCCAAAGACAGCCTGCAAGGACCCCAGCACAGGTAGAATGGGGTCTCTGGGCCTCTCCAGCCTGGCACTGGCCTCAGTCTAGGCCAAGTAGTGGCCAGTGGCCAGGGAAGTTAGCTGGTCCGGAGGTCCTTCCCAGCTCTCGCTAAACCGACAGCGTCCATATCTAGTTATCACAAAATTACTACCTTCAACCAAGATGCCTGAAATTTTAAAAATGATAACAATCCCCAGATTTCCTCAGAGCAGGAAACGCCTTCTTATGAACAAGTTCTAGGAGCACCGTGAGGAAATGTCTCTCACCAGTGTTTCCCCTGTGAACAAAAGCCCAATAAATCAAACAGGAGGCTCCTCCCACCTCCCAGTCCCCTGCAAGCTGGCTTTAGAGTTAGAGCAGGATGGCCACACCCTTCTGCTGCCTCTGACTTCTGAAGCGTGGAAGCCAGGAGTGCGGACATAAATGCCTATGGGCAGGACCGTTGCACCAGTGGTCTAGCCTCACACTGGATGTTCCCGATTTCAATAATATGTCTGTCTTCTACAAACATGGTGAGTCTGGGCTGAGCAGGAAGAGTTTCAGCTCAGTGGCCTGTGCATCTGGTGTACGAAGGTCACCTGTCTCATAGCAACCATTGGGGACATGTGTGGTCCTAGCCTGCAGTGGGGGCCCTCCTGAACAGCAACACTAACCGTAGCGTGACCTTGGATGGAATCCTACTGAACACACAGCTCTTACTATTTCTAGCTGGCTGCCATGGAGCATCAACCTAGGAGTGCTAATTTTCTTAAAGAAAGAAAGAAATTCCAAACGTGGTATTGATTGAGAATTCTTACAAATGTGTGTAAAGTGCTGAAGGAAGGATTCTCCCAAAACTCTTTGTAGAACAGTTTTCCTTTGAACCTGACTTTACGTCCATTTCCCACCTCGAGCCTCATTCTCCAGAAGCTCAAACAAGTGATCAACATCGCCCAAGCACCCCAAACATCTTTGAAGCATTTTTGCATGTATGGTGTGCATGTGTGCACGTGTTCCGGTGTGCTTGCCAGTACGCTCAGAGGCCACAGGTGGATACAGAGCACTTCCTTCCATTGATCTGCACTTTATTGAGGAAGGGTCTCTTGCTACATCGTGAGGCAGGGCCACTGTGTCCGATGGTGCTGCCTACAAGGCTCACCAAAGCATCGAGTCTTTGGTTTAGATTGTTTGTTTGTTGGTTTGGTTTTTGTTTGTTTGTTTTGCTACGACCCCAGGTGCTCAGGTTACAGGCAGCCACCATGCCTGCCTGGCTTTTATGTGGGTTCTGGAAATCCGTACTCTGGTCTTCGGGCTTACGCAGCTGAGCCGTCTTCACTCACAGGCCTTTATTTGCTCCGTTGAGTTAGTTCTGGCTCTGTTTAAACTGTCTGTGCCAACCCCAAACATGTTTTTACAGAGAGGCTGTCTGGATTCCTAATAAGACAGGTTCTCAGGGGAACACCTGCCCCTGTGCTATGGGGCTCTGCTCTCCAGTGTCCCAAATAAGGCTGATGAACCCTAACTTCTGGATAAACTGATGACACTCCACTTCGGGTTTATCGGGAAATTATAACACTCCACTTCGGGTTTATCTGTAAATTATAACCTTTAGCCACACTTACCCCCACACTATCATTTACCACAGGGAAGAGGTGAGGGAAGGCTGGTGGTGACTCATGCTTTACCTTGGGCCTGAGTTTTGCTCGGCCCAGTGGAAACAGCAGCAGGGCCTGAGGGTCTGCGCACTGCGGTGTAGAGACTAGCGCATGCTGGGTGGATACGTGTGCAGGGGGGTGGGGGTTTGGGGGCAGATAGGGCCTAGCAGCACTGAGAAGCTGCAGGAGGCCACAAGGTGTCACAGATCACAGGACTGTGTCCTGATCAGCATTCAGGCGATGGGTGATAGTTAACTGTCAAGAGGCCATGCTCGCAGGTTTGTCTGCCCTGGGTGGGGCTCCCGACCACCACTGCAGCCCAGCCCAGCATGGAGGTGTCAGGGAATGGAGTGTACAGCTGGGGCCTCACTCTGACTTACTGAGCTTGTGAAGGGCAGCGCCACAGCCAGAGGAGGGAATCTAGTCAGCATCAAACGGCGAGTGAAACGCCTCCCCAAACCAAGGCTGTGGTGCCAGGGCCCAGAGCTCCACGCTGCCCCTGTGCCCCCTCCACTGTATGGCACTTAAGGCATAACTGTTCCATTGTTCATCAAAAAGTGTCAATGAAAGAGGGTCCACAGTGCTTTAATGGGGGTGGCTGGCAGAGTGTCCCTCCCATGCCCTCGGCAAAGGCAGCCTCTGGCAGCCATGCTGCTGAGGTGGGCACCTGTGTCTCTGGCCCTCTATGGGCCTTTCTCTTCCCATTTAGAATGACATCAAGTCTGCTGCCATGGTCCAGGGTTGCCACACGAAAGTGAAACGTTCTACTAATCTCTAGTAAATAGTCCCCATGGACTTCTGTGATGAGAGGAGCAGCTCTTCCCAGGTCCCTCGCCAGTCCAGACAACCTGCCCCTCACTCCTCTTCACCCTTTGTTCATGACATGGCATCCCCGTCACCTGCCCTTTCTCATAGCTCTAATTCTGTGTCCACAGCACTAGTCACAACTTCACCTCTGATGACACATAAGTAGATGGCTGCGAGCCCTTAGAAAGGCTTCATGTTCAAATAGCCATGTCACATGGAAAAATGGACTCCAGGGTTTACTGCCTGCACAGGTGCTCAGCCTGAGCAAGCAAGCTATTGGCTGTTTGAACTGCTGTAGACCCGATCTGCACCCAGTGAGCTGCAGCACCTGCTCCCAGCAGCACCTGCTCCCAGCAGCACCTGCTGCCCCACACCTGCCAGTGCCATCTGACTGCACAGAGCTGCACCTGTCTAAGATACACTTGCACGGGGGGTGAGGGGGAGCTCATCAGACAGACTCCACTGAGACACAGATGGGGAGCCAGAGCCAGGAGGGCACCCCAAAATGGATATCAATCAACACCTTCAACAGCCAAACCAGACAGGTGGTGCTGGTGGCCCAGGACTAGTGAATATTTGAGTAATCTCAAGCGTGGCCCAGAATACCCCATATTGCGAGGAGGTGTTTGGAGAGTCTCCTCAAATCCATGTTTAGGGCCTGAAGGTGGGAGCTGCTGGAAAGAGGGCATTGAGCACCCTGGGATGCACCTAGCAGGTGCCAGGATTAGCTTGACCTCTGTCACACCCCAGTTTTCTGCTCTTCCCTGACACTGGGCTGGGCAGATGTCAGAGGGTTTGATAAGGTGCCTAGGGACCTGGTACCTCAACCCAGGTTATCTGTGCCGATCTAGCCGGCTTGGCCTGACCCACCATGTTAGGGATACCTGCCATACCCACCCTTGAGGTGTGTCCATACTGATTCATGAGGCAACCTCAGGAGCTGAATCCTGGGGTGGAAGATAGGATGAACTTTAGATCATGGACCCCCAAATGGCTGTCCCTCCTTTGCAGCCTGAGGTGCTAACAGGCTAGCGCCTAGTGGACTGCGTGTGCAAATCTAAGATGGACACCAGGAGGCGCTGGTCCTTTATGTCCACAGTGTGACACAGTGATGCTCCGGGAATTACTGAGCCTGAGGTCAGAGACCACTGCAGCCCCGAATGCCCTGGCAACACCTGGGTTCCCAGGCTCCTGGGGGCAGAGAGTCTGTGTTCTCTGCCAGGACCAGAACTCAGCCTGCAGGCACTGCTCCAGCTCAGCTCCAGCAACTGGAACAGCCCTACTTCCCTGGATGTTAATTTGTAAAACATTAGTCTGAGATTGGGAATTTAAACCGGCTGAACAAGTGTGCTGCTCCAAAGAAAAACTGAACTGGGCTTGGGGCAGGGGGTGGGGGGGTGGGATATAGCCACTGTGACATTAGGGCTGCTGGGGACCTGGATGGCCTGTTCAACCTGGGAGCAAGCCCTACTGGCCCTCCAGACCTTGCACCATGGCCATGTCCTCACTGTCTGCCCAGGACTCGCACTACCACAACTTCTGAGCCAGGCCCTCAGGCCAGAAGACAGAGGAAGTTCAGATGAAGCCAGACTCCACCCCCAGACCATCTTTGCTTTGAGCCAGGACACCCGACAGCTCACCAGATGTTTTTAAGGGTCCTGCAAGTACCGCTCATTATATTTTGAAATGTTGAATCATCACAAGAAAGTTCCTGTCTAGAGGGGACACTTGTCCTAAGTCCCCAGGGAGGTGTCATTCCTCCTGACTTACCTGGCTTGTGGCGCCCTGGTGCTCCCCGACGCTTCCTTGGTAGTGACCAGAACCGCCGCCCGGCCCCTCGGGACGCACCCTTTTCTGCCATTGCGTTGCCCTCCTGACGGTTGAATCTCTGATGCAAAGGCGCAGTGACTTCTCAGGACCACTTGTCAGCCCAAAGAGCCCTGAGGTTCCCAAGGCCTACAGGTCTTCACTAGGGCAGTCAGACACTGTGGAGGCACCAGCGACCTGCAGGACACACCTGGTCCTGAGCTGTCACGAGGAACAGGTCCTGACGTCCCTTGCTGACCTTGAGTTTTACTGAGTCATGAGAAAGAATGGGGTCAAATGGCCTCCTGGGTTCCCAGCCTCCCTCGGTCCCCAAGCCAGAGGCTCCACACCTGCTGCTCTTCTAGCAGACGGAGGCCGAGGGTGCAGGATGCCTCCGCTGCTGGAGACCAAGTGAGAATGGCTGAGCCCGCCCATCTGTATGTGAGTCCTGCTCGCTTCCTTCCTTAGACAGGGGCTGTGAGGACAGAGCTGTGAATGTCAGGGAGCTGCTCCGGGCAGAAACACCTTCCAGGCTTCAGGAAGTCTCAAGTTCAAACAAACAACTACAAACCAGGAGGAAGGGAGGGGCTGGCTGCGAGCTTACTGAAATAAGTCGGGATGTTTCCCAGTCTGCTGTCCAGCCCTCAGCAGAGGAAATCGTGAGGCGCCCAACTTGGCAGGGACACTTTCCATGGGACACGCTGAGCCTCCCAAGCCAGCGGCTAATGACCTCTGCCCTGGTGCCTACAGATACTTCGGAGGGACAGCGAGGGGACAGCACCGGGGTTTCCAGTGACCACTACGTTGGGAGCCGCTGTCTGACTCCATGTGCTGGGCACATCGTAGGGCCTCAGACCCTCAGGTCGGACACTCGGGCATTTCATCTGAGCACCATGATAATATAAGCATACCAGATGATTAACATGGCCATCTTCAATAACCTTATCAGTCCCGGTGCAGGAGACAGTGTCCGAGGGCTGGAGTCAAGTGGGCTCCCGAGAGATCTGCACCATGCTCCCCCCCACCAAAGTCCACACCAGGACCAGAGCCACACTTGCAGCAGAGCCGTGTTTAACTGGCCTCTGTTTTCTGCGAGTGTGCTCAGGGTTGTGTTCTCACGGGGACTTGCTCGCCACCTGTCCTCCCATGGGGTTCAGGGGATAAGGGGTAGGTGGTGCTTCCAGCCACCAGTATCCCAAGACATGGCTTCTATGCAGAGGTCTCTCGTTAGCTCCACTTCTGAGTATGACAGGTAAATGCAGCTAGCTGGGCTGGAAGAGCCAGCAGTCTGCTCTCTCCTTCTACCTTGTACACCCAACCCCGAGCTGTCCTCATACCGCAGCAAACAGGGCCACAGACAAACACGAGGATGTGGCCCCCACATTAGAGACACGAAGACGAGACCCCTTAGCCAAGCAAGAGGTAAACAGCTGGTTGGCAGACTAGTCTATAGACTGAAATTTCAGGGCAACCAGGTGACACAGAGAAACCCCATCTCAAAAAAGGAAGAGAGAGAGAAAGAGAGAG
>NW_022196905.1:156263588-156276685 GCF_008632895.1 Mastomys coucha | reverse complement strand
AGGGAAGGGAAGGGAAGGGAAGGGAAGGGAAGGGAAGGGAAGGGAAGGGAAGGGAAGAAAAAGAAATGAACGGAGCCAACCTGGGTACACACGTACGAGTATGCATGTGCATGCACACTGGAACACAAATATACCCATGCACCCACGAACACCCCCTACATACTCATGTACATACACACCCATGCATGCATACAACCATGCATGCACACACACCCAGGACCAGTACATGCAGCTAAGTGTCCAATGCTTGCCTATTATGTGTGAAATCAGGTTCAGTGCCCAGCACCGCAAACAAATAAGCAAGCCTTCAAAGACTCTGCATCCTTAAGGGACAGAGTCCTGTGTGGGGCACCAGTTCCTACCTAGTCTAATACCCTGTCAACAATCCGTTAGTGGCATTTAAAACTGGTTCTTTACTCCATGGGTTAAACAGTGCGGCTATGTGGCTTGCCTCTCAAGTTGAGAAATTGGATTTTATGCTTTGAGGGCTGGCTTTGTTTCTTTAACAGCATTATGGGGGGAGTAAAGGAAACCCAGAGCATTTGCTGAAAAGCCAGTTTAGATCCACCAGAGCCACCAAATCTCTGTGACTTTCAGAAAACAATTGGCGGGTCTGTGTGTCCCAACTGAGTGCTTCAAACTTTCTTGAATGACTCCTCCCGATATCTGATTTCCTTCTAACATTTGTGAATCTCTTGGGGTTTGGGTGAGGTCAGAGGAGCCTTTGAGGCAAACAGAGGCCCTTACTTTATGGTCTCCTTAGAGAGCTGTGTGCTCAGCTCCAGCCCAAGCCTCTGTGCCAGAGCCCCTAGACTCCCCTACCCGAGTGTGGCTCTGGTGTTATTCGCCAGAAGACCAGCATCCACAGTGGGCCATGGCAGCCCAGATCACAGTGGGTCAGCAGCCACAGGGTGCAGCAGGGCTAGCATTTGGCTTGAGTGGGCAGGATTTCTACAAACCCAAACCCAGCCCCTCCTTTCTGCAATGCCCAGAGTGTATTTCAGCCTCCCCCTCTGAAGTGTCTGTGACATGCTACAAATCACCAGGGTGTCCCCAGAGATGGGGCTTAAGAACCCCAAAGACGTCAAAGCTCATGATGCTACATCCTTGCAATGATGTCATGTTTGCACAGAACAGCCTCCCGTGGAGCTGGATTCATCTCTAGGTTACAAATGAGGCCTAATGTCTTCCTCAGTCAACATCCGCTTCTCAGTTCCCACCCATGGCTCTTCTATGTGCCACTTAGATGTCTGGGGACAGGACGGTGCTCTTCAAAGTGCAATGTGCACAGCCCTACCTCAGGTGGGTATTCCTTTGACAATGACAGAGAACACTGACATTCCATTTTTTAACAAGAAGGAAGGCTTCCTATATAGATGCCCAGTTGAGGCTCAGTACGGCCTCAGCACAATGACCCGTCTAACGATTAGCCCCGACCGACCGGGGAAGACACAGACCCACGTGATCTCGGGCTCCCAGCTCTGCGAGGCTAAGAGGTCTGCTCTATGTTTCCTTCTGAACCAAGTCATAGGTTAGAAAAACAGTACATGCAGCTCTTCATAGGAGCCATGGTCATAGCCAGACATGGGGGTCTTCACTCACACGCTTATGTTTTGTGAATAAGGGGAGCTGGAGTATTTCATCAATTAACTTTCATATTTACCTTCACAGTCTCCATTATAAGATATTACATGTAAGGTATCTCAACGGAAGGCTGTAGAATTGGCTCCGTGGTTAAGAGCACTTATTACTCTTCCAGGAGGCCTGGGTTCGATTCCCAGCCCACACATGACACAGTGTGACGACAGTGCCAGAAGATCATGAACACTTGAGCTCCCAGCACATGGTACACACACACACACACACACACACACACACACACACACACAAGCACAGACAAGAAACACTCATTGTAAAATAGATTCATAAAAATAATCTTATAAGGTCTTTCAGGCTTTGTTTTCCGCCCTAAAATGTTGTTATCTACATCCTCAGAGTTTGAACCTGCTTCCTTACACACAATAACAGCAGCATTAGTGTACATTTTTTTCTTTTTTCTATTCCATTGAATGTATTTTCTTTTGTGAGTGTACATGCGTGCATGCTTGAGTGTGTGCATGCATGCTGGTGTGGGTGAGAGTTTGTGTGTGAGTGGGTGCATTTCAGTGAGTTAGTGAGTTTGTGTGTGTGTATACATGCCCATGTGCTCACATGCTGAGTCTAAGAAGGGATGGCTTACTCTATCATTCTGTACTGTGATGTTTTTCACCAGGGTCTCTCCCTGAGCCCGAAGCTCACCATCTCTGCTAGGCTGATGGCCAGGGAGCTCCTGGGATCTGCGGGGTCTCCACCCTGCAGTACTGGAGTTATAGGCATGCACTACACATAAGGCTTTTATGTAGGTGCTGAGGATTTGAACTCAGGCCTCCACGCTCACACAGGCATCTCCCCAAACCCACACACTATGTATTTTTTTGTATGACCTGCAGGCACTGTGACCTGATTTACAGCTAGGTAATGCATCATTGCATTACAAGCAAATGCTTACTGCAGATGGGTGGACAGACAAATGGACAGATGCCATAGGAAATATTTCATGGGGGAGGAACAAATACCAAGTTGCTACTTGGCCAAGCAGACACCTCTCCCTTCTCTGAAATAGCCTTTTCCCCGCTCGTGTCTGTTCCGCAAAGTAACTCAGAAAATCCACAAGCTTCCCAAGAGGAGAACCGGGCAAGGAATCCTCTCATGGTTGCTGGTCCTGTGACTGTCACAGTCACCACAAACCATGCTGGATGGCTCTTCTGAGTCCTCAGAGTAAGGATCCAGACAGTTGGGAAGACCCTCTACTTCAGCCTGTCCTGCATCCCACGGACAAACAGCTGGTGGGCAAGCAGCAACAGCGAGGACATGGAGATGCTCAGGTAGCAACGAGCCAGTGGTGCAAGCATAAGGCCCTGGGTTTGTTCCCTCAAGCCCACATGGCAATGCTGGGTGCAGTGGGGCAAACTGGAAGTCCCCGTGCTGGGTGGCAGAGGAGGATGGATCCCTGGGGCTCACTGGCCAGCCAGCCCAGTGAAATCCTCTAGTTCCTGGACAATGACAGATCCTGTCCCCAAAACCACGGTGAATGGAAGGTACACATGAACATGCATACACACACACACAGAGAGAGAGGGCGGGGGGGAGAGAGAGGGGAAGGGAGAGGGAGGGGGAGAAGGAGAGGGAGAGGGAGAGAGAGAGAGAGAGAGGGAGAGAGAGAGAGAGAGAGAGAGAGAGAGAGGGGCAGAGCTGATGAAGTGCTCCTGTCTGCCCAGGTTCTACACTGTCAGGAGCAATGTTGGGCGAAGGTAGAGACAGCCTTGAGTTGCAGAGCAGCCATCTCCACCCCAGCTGGGGCTGCCCACAAGAACCACTCAGAGTCAGGCCCCTATGGCGAGGGTCACAGGCCCTCATCTGAGAGCGCAGCTCTCTCCCACACCTCTCCCCTGCAATCGGCCCTGAATGTGGCCTTGTGGTTAGAAGATGGGAGGTTAACAGAAGGCAGTACTCCATATATGCAACCATGAGGGAAGCTAGCCATTCTGGAGTGACATTTTCCAATGATATGGCTGCTTTGGGGTCACACACACTCTAAAAATAACCCATCATGCTGTTAAATATGTATGATAAACCCGTTAGGTCTTCCGGTTGGGTGTTGATCGTGCTTTGGTCTGTTGGTGCTGTTCTATCTGGGGGTTGTATGTGTTTATTTGCATCTTCCAAGATAAGCTCAGGTAGCAGTTTCCTAGTATCTTAGCTGGGTGCTTGCTCACTCCCCTGCCCATGGCACAGTCTAACCCTCTGAAGTATTAGGAATCCAGGTCGGGATTCTAGTTTCAGCTTTCTAATTCATAGATTAGAAAGACAGTGCTCACCCTCGGGCTCTAAGACAACCACACAGACGTGTCGCTTCTATGTGTGTTCTCTATGCGAAGCCCGACACAGCAGCGTCCTGAGGAGTCAAGTACACAGCTCACGCACCGCGCGTGTGCAGTGGGCTGGATGCTGCTCGTCCCTTTCCTGGGCCGCCAACATCTGGGATCCCTTGGGAGCAGCATGGAGCCCAGCGAAGTCTGTCACACTGCTCCAACACGACAGATAGCTGCTGGAGCTGTCATGGTGACTGCAGAGGTGGTATGCCACCAGCAGAGCTAGGTCTCTCTGTGACATTGCTCTTTTAGTAAGCGAGATGGCAGCATGCTGGTATGAATGTGAGTGTGAGAGAGTCTTCGAGGCACCCCACAGGAGGTATAGCTGTTGTGGATGTAGGCCTGTACGAGGTAGGGCATAGAGCCACAGGTACCGCAGCACACTGAGAACAAAGAGCCACTTCCAGAAGGTTGGCCAAGCCTCCTCCGAGGACAGTGGGACTCAGGCAACGGCCAGCCATGTTGGCTTCAGCTCTGACAGTGCCAAGTGAAACGTGGGACTCAGGCAATGGCCAGCCATGTTGGCTTCAGCTCTGACAGTGCTAAGTGAAACGTGCAGGCATTGATCATATGGCCTGAGAAAGTGGTAAACGATACCACAGGGCTACCCCCAGGACAGCCAGACCAAGACTTGCCACAGGGGATGAGCAGGATCATCCCGGACAGGGCGGAAGAGAGTTCTTCAAAAGGAAGAGGATGAATCTCAATGGGGGAAGACGCACTGGGCAGACAGCATCAGTAAAGACCAGAAAGAGGCAACGTGACAGGGGCAGACAAAGACATTGACACTGCTGGAGCCGGGCTGTCTTGGTCTGGACCTGGGACATGGAGGCACAAGCCGATTAAGGGGCTCCATCAAGACAACCACAATCGACAGCCATATTACTGAAAGGTTTCCCAGTAAAAACACAGGGAGGTAAGCACCCCCCTCAGGGACTCACAGAAGCAGCAGCCACGTATTCCAGATGAGCACATGCTACCATCTTTGTTACAGGCCACTCTGCATGTATCTGAGCTCATTCTGTACACATCTGGGCATTCAGCCTGGTTCTTCACCTAATCTCATTTCCATGCAATATCTGCCAAGAAACTTCAAGTGTCATGTTAGCCACACAAAGAACACTCACTTCCCACTTCAGACTGCTCCTAAGAGGAGAGACAGAAATAGCTGTTATGTCTTACTCCCCCAGCTTCTCCTCAGAAAACACCATCATGGATGTAGGTTTCTCCAGAGAAGCAAGACAGACAGACAGACAGACAGACAGACAGACAGACAGACAGACAGACACACACACACACACACACACACCCCTCAGATGGCATCAGGTCAAACACTTCCAAATGGTTGAATTAGTAGTTGAAAGCTGAAGTTTAACTCCTAGACCATGGTGAGCTTTGAGGAGATGACAGAAAGGGTAGTAGGGAAATCAGATGTTTGTATCACAGGGGGCGGAGTCAGACAGGCTCACCAACATCCCCTCATCATCTGTATTCTGAGGCAAGTCAATGACTGGGTAGTTAAGTATAGCTAATTAAAATAGCTAAATGTTCTTAGTTTCAGAATTGAAACTTGGATCATATTAAAATATGACATAACTTACATTGTACTGTTTTGCATATAATATTATCTACCCATCTAGTCTGATACCATCCATCCATCTGTCCGTTTGTCCATCCATCCACTTACCTATCCATCTACCCACTCATATAGCAATCAATCCTCTTATCTAACACATGTCTGTTTATCACCCATCCACCTACCCACCCACCCAGCTATCCACCCACCCATCTATCCATCCACCATCCATTTATCCATCTATCCACCCATCCACCCACACATCCATCATCCATCTATCCACCCATCCTTCTACACTGCCATCCATTCATGCATCTGTCCATTCCTCCACTCTCTATCCATCCACACATACGTCTACACACCCACCTACCTAGTCTCTTGTTTACTTATCATGACACCTACTCACAATTTGTCCATCTACATATCATCCACCTATCTATCCATGCCTTGTCTATATCCTTTTACACATCCATCCACCCACCATCCACTCACACACGTGTCTATTCCTCCACCCACACTTATCCACATGTGCATCTCCACTTCCGTCTACCCACCATCACTCACAAGTCTGTCCACATCTTATCCATCTATCCATCCACCCACCCCTTAGCCATCTACCTATGAAAACACCTTCACTCCCTATCGATGAAGAAGGTGGGGCTGGATTTAAAGACTCATCTGCTACATCAGTTTTCCAAGTTTGATCCCAGGCCAGGACCATCTTCACCACCTGGGAATTTTAAAGAGAAAATTCTCAGATGTCGCTGCCCTGCCTTCCTAAGTCAGACGCTTCAAGGCGGCTTGCATTTGTCTTTTAACCAGCCTTTCCACTGACTTGCTAGAACATCAAGGAACATTCAACTAAGTCCCCACCATTTCTCCCCTAGATGTTTCTTGATTTTCACCAAATCCTGCAAATCTAAAGAGAAAGCCCAAACAGAGGGAAATGCTGGAAAGGAGCCCAGGTGCCTGGAAGAGGCTCTGCTGTCGGAAGGTGTCAGCACTTGGACAGAGGTCAGGTTCAGAAGTACACATGAACGCTAACTGCTCAAGGTCAAACAGCTCAGATCCTGGAGAGTAGGCATCATGCCCTGCCAAACAGCCCAGCATAAGAAAATTCTGGGTCACGGAGTATGATATTCAAAAATGAAGAGAGACTGCAGCAGCATGGCCCCAACAGCATAGGCTCCCAGCTTGGCGGTGAGCACCAGGGAGAGCCACAGAAGGTCAGAGCTGCAGCTCTAAGGAAAGTCACAGTCCCATGCTGTCACCCTGTGCCCTTCATTCTAAGCGGCTTCACCAGTCTGTAGCTCGAGCTTCCAGAACTACCTACCCATGTCTGGCCATGACCTTAACATGCCCCTGGAACATGAACAATCCTATGACCTTGAGCTACATTCCGCTAGAATGAACTCTTGAGAACATGCTCAGCATGTAAACCCAGAGTGATAATTATGACATAGGCCTAGATCACTCCCCTATGGGAGTGGCAGCAAGAACTCGCATTGTGCATGCACAACTCCTGTCCCCATTGCATGGCATATAGCCCCTAACCATTAGAGCCCACCTCCCCAGTGCCACAGCACGGATAAAGATTGAGTTATTCTGAGAACAGGAGAGACACAGGAGAGCCAGGAAGAGTGCAGGTGCAGGCGACATCTCCCTCCCCACCACTGAACAATGGGATCCTCATATCAGAGGGTCCTGCCAACCACATCTTCAGGTCTGAGTGAAATCTACAACTCTAGTACTGCAGAAACCTCAGAGGGCACAGGCTGGGAGCTAGCTGCTGCTTCTGGTGAGACAATAGTGGCCACCAGGACCCATCCAGGGATGCTTGGACAAACACATCCAGTGACTATCTGGTCCAGGTTCTGCTCCTCTGGGAGCCTTTTTACAACGTAAACACACACGTTTGTGTCCTTCAGAGCCCCGGAGGAAGCCTCAGTATCTAAAACTCAGGGATGAGGTCATTGCTGGAGCAATCCCCACTCTTGTGATCCCCCCACCGGCCAAGCACAGGTGGGAAGAGCAGCCAAGTCCCACTCCTTCCTCAGAACCCCCACCCCCGGCAGGCAGGCAGCTCCCCAGAGCTCCACATTCATTCAGACCTTGCCCAAGCAACACCCAGAAAAATAGTCCACACATCTAAGAGGAAGGGGACAGAAGGCATAAACGTCCGTCTTTTCTTTTCACCCATTTATAATAAGCAGCCGTTTCATTTGCAAAGCCAGCGTTATAAACTGACCTACAGAAGTGTCTGCACAAGTGTCGGGGAGACCACTGCACTGGATGCTTATGCTGATTTACTCATTTCATACAGGGAGGGGTGCCACACCCAACCCAGACAACGAATGAAATTTTAATCACTCAGAGAAGTATTACTTAGAAAGCTAGATGACGACGCACATCACGTAACACATGACAAGAACAGCAACCCTACTGCTTATCACCACTATTTCCTCTTCATGCCAGACACAACCAGTCAGTGGTACCTGCTTCTGCAGTGTGCCAGGAACCCTCAGCACAGCTGATGGAGGCCAACAGCAAGATGCATCCTGCCAGCTCCGAGGGGCTGAAATCTGCAGGAGGCCGCAGCTTGTCCCTCACGGCTTATTTTAAGTACTCAGACAATTATTCCTGAAAATGAAGGTCTAATTACATTACTCTCCCTCTTTTTAACCTATATTATTTTCAAACATTTGCTTTAAGATTGGACAGTGCATGGTGAGGCTTTTCCCCATAATAGAACATCTGTTGCCTCCCGTCCATCCCAGCGTCTGAAGGGCCTGGGGTTGGACCTGAGCCATTCTGGGCGCATAATTCCACGGCCACTGCAGCAAATGAGGTGCTATTCCCAAGCCGATTTACAGACTCCCCCACAGGCAAATGGCTCCGCATACAACCCCTCATCTCCTAGATAGCCAGTGCTACTGATCTGAAATTCTCATACTGTGTCAAGCAGAATAAAATCACACTGTCAATCCACAGATACCAGCAATGCCCATCACGCCTGCCTTTTCTGTTACCAGTGCTAGGAGAGAGTGAACGAAGGTGGTTATACAGCCATTAGATGCAATTCTCTACAATTCGACAAATGATGTCAAGCTTAAGAATATATAATCAAGGCCAGCGGCTCCTCCTACCAGTGTTCTTGGAAACCGCGTTTAATCTCTGCACCATTTCTTCTAGGGCCATCTCTTCATTTCTCAGCCAAAACCTCATCCTCCGACTCAACAAAACCGATCCCCAGAAGATCGTCCTCCGCTGCACCAGAGGTGCTGTCGGGTGGGGTTAAGCCGTGGGGAGGGGGCGCGGCTGGAGCGGGGAGGGGGTTGTGGCGCTTTCCTTGGCTTCCCAGGATTGGTCTCCGTGCCACAGGGAGGGGGGCGCGCGCTTTGCGTTGATGGGGGAGCGGGGGGCGCTAGGCGGAAGCGGAAGCACTGAGCCTGCCGGGCGTGTCACCACCCCGCACCTGGAGTCCTGCGTGTGCATCACCTGAGCACCTGGGAGGCTAGTTTGCATCAAGGGGGCATCTGAAAGCCCCGCTACGCAGGCGCACAGGTCTGCCCTTGCCTTCCCCCTCTCCCTAGGGCTTCTGTCCTCCGGGATTGGAAATAGCTGCTGCAGAGACACAATCCCAACCACCCAAAGAACACCAAGCCTGAGCCCATGCTCCCTTTACTTCCTGCCCTAGACCCCCGTTACCTCCTGCCGCTGCAGGGCAGGTGCAAAGGCCACAGCAGCCCAGGGCGCGCTCTCCACGAGGTCTCATGCCCAGGTAAGAGGGAGTCAGTGGGTAGCTGGGGCAGGACTTGACTCTCCCTGCAAGGGCGGTGCCAGACCTAAGGCACAGGTCTGCGAGAAGGAAGCTCAGCTGTAGGCCCAGGGCTCTGTAACCTCGCCATGTTTGGCAGAGGGCCACACTCTGCATCTGACACCACCAGCTCCACACAGATTCCGGGTCGCTGGTGCACAAGGTACTGTTGCAGTGCACAGGGTGGCGAACACCATCCTCTCCAGCTGCTGGCTATCTTTTTATTGTTTGATAGGACGGGTCGAATGCTTCCTTAAGAGAAGGAGTGTTTTAGAAGAGATTCGAACTCTGTACAGGGCTGGGGAAGTTCAGTATCAATGTTCACACTGAAATTCCTGCCAGCAGGATGGATGCCCTGGGGGCACTGTGTTTTTCAGTAACACGTGCAAAACCCAGGCCCACAGACTCCAATAACATGAGTATATCAGCACCATGGTGTGCACCAACGCCATCATGCACCAAAATGTATATGTACCAGCAGCACTATGGTGGCCCACAACATGTGTGTACCAACATGTTGTACATGCAGTAACATACATGTGCACCAAGACCAGTATACAATACATGCATCGGTACCTCAATGGCTAACATATGTGCTCCAACAACGTGGTTCCCTTAACTGTGTACACATCACCACAGTGCCCACCACGTGTGCATCTGTAGCCATACAGACACCTGCGCGTGCCTTAAGACCAGAGCAACTGCATCCACGTGCTCCCCAGCACTGAGCAATCTGGAGACAGACAGGTGTGTACCAGGATGCCATTGCACCAGCGTATATGTTGGGCTCAGCACTGAACTAAGGGTCAAGACACAAACTGTCAGATGTCCCAGGATTTGTCCTCAGAACTCGGGCCTGGAAGGTGAAGATCTATAAGATAAGGGCCACGCTAAAGTCCCCAAATCAATGTGTAAAAACCACATGGAGATGTAATGATAAAATAGTAGAAATGATTGCTTTTCTGAAAACTAAGCCCCTCAAACAGCAGTGGCTTTGGTTTGAAGTAACCTCATGAAACAAAGGAGGGGGCTTGCAGAGGCATGGAGTAGGTACAGCAAGCAGGTCCCCGCATGGACAAGCAGGGCCGGGGCTGTGCACTGTGCCTGTGCTCATAGGAGTCAGGTCAGTTGACACTTGGAAATGTGTGACATCTGAAAACTGAGGCTCTGGGGGAGTCACACTTGTACCCCTCAGCTCCAGAACCTTCACTGCTCACCCCTCCCCCATGCCAAGCTGCTGCCTCCACCCTCCTCGGAGAAGGCCGCCATCGGGCAAGTGCTGAGACATAGGCCCCGCCTTCCATCTGCCCCACAGAGACAGGCCTATGGCTTTCTAGCTTGCTCCAGAGCAGCCTAGGCTTCCTTGGGGCAGACCCCCAAGGTCTCATGGCCTGTGGGTTGATCTGGCCTGTTACGTGCACTCCCACAGAGGTCCATCTGGTCCACAATGTGACAAACACTGCTGACGTCATGCCGTCATCAAAGCCATAACCAAAGCAAAGGGTGACAGTGACTGCCTAACCTGTCCTAACCGTCCTGTGGGCGGAGCATCCGGGAGCACCTCCATGTTCTAAGCACCTTCTCAGAAGCACGCGTGCTGAGGGCTGACTCCATTCTCCTGGTGACTGACATGCAGCACTGCCATCTCCTCGTCTCACACTAAGGAACCTGCACTTAGGGGACAGGTGGGACAGGGATGTAGAAGACAAAGCAGCAGCTACTTCCTTGGAGCCACACTCAGAAGCAGGATGGGGCCTGATGGGACTGCCGCGCTCTGGCTGCAGGTACAGACATGAGCCATCTTCCTCAGAGTCTTGAGTCTTTCTCTTGAGCCACCACCTTGGGTGATGGTCAGTGTGGATTGTGAACTTGGCAGGGTCTAGAGTTATCTGGGCGACAAGCCTCTGGGCGTTCTTTGAGGGCGTTTCTAGACTGGGCTAAGTAAGGTAGGAAGACCTCCCTTAACTGTGGGGAGCACTGTTCGGTGAGCTGGGGTCCTAGACTGAGACAGAGGAGAAAAGCTCAGCAGCTGTGCCGATCACTCCCTGCTTTCTGACAGAAGCCACAAGACCAGCTGCCTCCGGCTCCTGACACTGACTTCCCCATGGTTGGAGGGATGGCACCCCCAGTCGTGAGCCAAAATAACCCCTTTTCTTCAATAAGTTGACTTTCCTCAGGTAACTAATGTAACTGGAATTCCAAGAATAGTACCAGCTCACAGAACAGGCTCAGCACCCAGTGTGGGTGAGGCCACACCAGGAGCAGCAGCCATCATCTTGAGAGAACCACCCTGTTAGCACCCAGAACCTGCGGCAGATATGGGCGGGTCCACAGACCTGTCGCCAAGGCAACGGCCACCATATTCCCAGAATCCATTGGGTTCAACTCCCACCTTTACCTGGACTGCTATGTCTCGACATATATATGTGTGTACTCTCCTCCATCTTTCTCTCTTCTTTTCTTCTCTCTCTCTTCCCTCTCTCTCCCTGCGCCACTACCCCCCTATTCCCCCTTAATTAAACCTCTTACACGTGGAGCTGTTTGGGCCTGGTGTCTGCAGACACGTCTGCCACGACTCGAACCCCAACACACCCTCAAGACCTTCAAGAGTTCTGAAGACCTCCTTGTGAACCCAAGCCTTCACTAGACCACAAGACCCAGACTCCTTAATTGTGCATACGTCATGTCCCTATCCAACTCTTACTGTTTAAACCTAAAGTTCATGTCTGTACCCCAAAGACAGACAAAGGGTCACTGGACCCCTTACCTCCAAGGTGGCCACGAGTATTCATCTCTTTAATGGGCAGTTTGAGGTGGGTGGCTGAGTCTAGCTTGTTGGGATGTAAGAGCCTGGCTTTTATGTGTGTGTGTATATAGAAATATATATGCTAGATATATATATTTCTTTATTTTGTGTGTGTGGGTGTTTGGTCTGCAAGTAAGTCTGGTCACTGTGTGTGCCTGATACCCACAAAGCCCAGGAGAGGGTGTCGTGCCCTAGGACTAGAATTAAAGAGGATTGTACTGCTGCCCTGCAGGTTCTGGGAATCAAACCCAGGTCGCCTGGAGGAGCAGCCAGTGCTTTTAGCACTGGAGCCATCTCTCCAGCCTCAAGCCCTGGCTTTGCTCTAAAACCTTCCTGAGAGGACACACAGCAGTGTTCCCATTGGGGCAGTAGTGTCCCCCATGGGGGCAGGATGCATAGCAGTGTTCCCATTTGGGCAGCAATGTCCCCCAAGGGGGCAGGACACACAGCAGTGTCCCCCATTGGGGCAGCAGTGTCCCCCATTGGGGCAGGATTCTGACTCTCACCTGAAAGCAGTATTTGTCTCTAGGACCTTGCGGAGGAATTTGGGTTAAAATGATCTCTGGCTGTTTCAGCAGTTACCCAGGTCACAAGGTAAGCCCTGCCCCCTGCAGCTCCAAAAGGATCAGTGACCCAGAGGCAGGCCTCTTTCCTTCCCTCTCACTGCCTGGCTTGAGGGACAAAGGGGCCCATGGGAGCAGCTTAACCCCAGGCCAGGCCCCAGGGGAGAGGCGGGAGCTGTAAGGTTACACCTGGATACCAGCCGTTCCCTAGCAACTGTTCTGGAAGAACAGCCACAGGAGAAACAAAGGAGGAGGAGAAGGAGCAGGAGGAGCAGCAGGAGGAGCAGGAGGAGGAGCAGCAGGAGGAGCAGCAGGAGGAGCAGGAGGAGGAGCAGCAGGAGGAGTAGGAGGAGCAGGAGGAGGA
>NW_022196905.1:156245835-156263523 GCF_008632895.1 Mastomys coucha | reverse complement strand
AGCAGGAGGAGGAGCAGGAGGAGGAGGAACAGGAGGAGGAGGAGGAGCAGGAGGAGGAGCAGCAGGAGGAGGAGGAGCAGCAGGAGGAGCAGCAGGAGGAACAGGAGGAGGAGCAGCAGGAGGAGGAGGAGCAGGAGGAGCAGCAGGAGCAGGAGGAGGAAAGCAGACCCAAGGTGGGCAGGCCTGGAAGTGGAGCTGTGGGAGGGGCAGGGCTTTGGGCGCAGAGGTACACAAGTATTTCCCTCCATGCAAGGAGCTTAAGACTCCCCAAATGGACCCTGAACCATCACAGAGTCATCACCAGCTTAAGTGGAGACAGGCAGATCCCTGGAGCTTATTGGCCAGCCTGACTGACACAGACCTCTGGCCTCCACACGTGTGAACACATATGCAATTGTACACATGCCCAGTAGTTACAGACAAAGGTTGTGGCTATTTTAAAGTTTCTGGAATAGGCACATACTTTCATGTGTGCAGTTGTGTTACCAAACACAAGGGTCACTGCCTGTGCCCCAGCAAGGCAAGTTTGACCACTGGGCCTCAATTAACTATTTAAAAATCAATCATGAAAAGCAAGAAAAAGATTTATGCACTGTGGCTATGCTGAGAAGAGGGGGCAAAGAGATCCAGGGATGCACCACCACCAGCACATCTCTGGGATCCTGGAATGGGGTATGGTTTAAATGGAAAGCCACAGATAGGCATGATTAAGTCATCTGGCTCCCGCCCACCCCTGACTCATGCTTGCCTGGCTTTAGGCTCATCTTGGAAACGTGGTCCCACAAGCTGTGAATCTCTTTTGGGACACAGTACTCCCCTGGCTGGCCATTTTCCTTCTCCAGGTATGAGATTCCTGTGGAAAGTCCCATTTCTTTGGAGTCCATTGTTTCAAGTCTGATAGATTGAGGGACACATACTTTAGGATATCTTTCAGGCCAGCTACAGTTTTTAAAATTTCGGTTTTAGCACCTCACCTTGAGGTGGGACTTGTAGATATTTAAAACATACACAGAATGCAAGCAGGAACCAAGGTTAGAACATGTTTAGTTTGTACCAGGTAGCCATGCAGAAGAACCACATTTTCAAAGGAAATAAATCCAGTGTGGCCACACTCGGAAGATGGACAGTGTGGGGTGTGGAAGTGGCTGAAACTTTTCCTAACATGGCCTTATAGAGTAAATCTTTTTCCTGCTTTTCAATTAATTTGGTTGGTGGTGGTGGTGTTTTTTTTTTTTTTTTTTTTTCGAGATAGGGTTTCTCTGTGTAGCCCTGGCTGTCCTGGAACTCACTCTTGGCTGGCCTTGAACTCAGAAATCCACCTCCCTCTGCCTCCCGAGTGCTGGGATTAAAGGCGTGCACCACCACTGCCCAGCTTAATTTGGTTCTTGGTTCTTTTAATGAGCTTCTTGAGGATTAGATGGCACAGCTGGTTTGCTGAGGCACGGGTGGCGGTGAGCTCAGGTGAGGAGCACGGGTGGCGGTGAGCTCAGGTGAGGAGCACGGGTGGCGGTGAGCTCAGGTGAGGAGCAGACAGCAGACAGACAGTGTGAGCGGCAGTGTCCACGCAGACAGACACTGAGCGGCAGTGTCTACGCAGACAGACAGTGTGAGCGGCAGTGTCCACGCAGACAGACAGTGTGAGCGGCAGTGTCCACAGCACGTCTTGCTATCAGACTGCGCTGCTCTGCGGCTTCAGGCTGTCCCTTGCCCCGAGTAACTCAGTTTGGCTTCATTCCAAGTACAAATGCAGTGTGATCTGTCCCTTACAGTGCAAGTAGACACCAAACTGCCCAGGAGCAGCTCTGAGACAGGCTAATGCGTAGCTTACTCCTAGGAGTAAGCTCCACCTATAAACTTACCAAAGCAGACTAGCACCATATGAGCTCACACTGAAATCATCAGAGAAACCAGGCTGGGGACTTACTGAATGCACCAGACTGCGGAAAGGTGCAACACCTTTACCTGGACCCCAGAGAGAGGGCAATGTGTAACACTGATGGCAGTGGCCCAACAAGTCTGTCATCTGTCATGGAGTTTGCATCAAAGGGCTACCAACAAACAGGCAGAGAACTTCTCCTGTCCCCAGGGCTCCAGCTCAGCTGAGGGTCTGTCTAACCCTCAACCCAGCCCAGGCCTATGTCTTGCCTCTGCAGTCTCCGTGATCCTGCATCTTGCTGGACTCGGCCCTGAACCACATCCACCCAACAACCGGAAACAACCCTGTGAGCCTCCTTCAGCTCTCCTGGGTCCTCGGTACCAAACCTCACCCCTGCAGGAACTACATCTCTACCAGCCCTGCCGCTGCCTCCAGGAAAGCCTGTTCAAAGTCCTTGAATGCTTCTGCAGCCTTTAAAGTGTTCATAGCCATTGCACACCAGACACAATTACTATGTAATGTGGAATGGGTGATCAGAGCACCTAGTTAAGAGGAGAATGAAAGAGCCTGCGTTTGCCTTAGCCAGCTATTAAGGGGAGTTGGGACTGCTTGGCAAGTTGTAGCCAGTCTGACAGACCTAGCTTGTGAAAGAAGACACAATGTGTCCATTTCTTCTTCCGTAGTTCACTCACTACAGGCGTCTCTGCATGGGGAGCATTGGTGGGCTTGCATTCCAACCCCCACGGCTGCAGCACTAAGAAAGGTTCATGGGTGAGAATGAGATGCAAGCATGGTTCCCATAGAGACCTTTTGCCTGGACAAGGGAGGGAGATGCTCACACCAGCTGATGTGGTGGGAACCACATCTTAGTCCCATGACAGCGCAAAGCCGTGTGCCACC
Organism: Mastomys coucha; assembly: GCF_008632895.1. Taxonomy (NCBI): domain Eukaryota; kingdom Metazoa; phylum Chordata; class Mammalia; order Rodentia; family Muridae; genus Mastomys; species Mastomys coucha. The sequence continues at coordinate 156,260,747 of NW_022196905.1, read as the reverse complement.
TCGGCAGCATCCTGGCAGAGTAGCCATGGTCATATGAGATGGGTAGGTGGAGGACGTGCGCCATCCCTAGGGCCCATTGGATATGCTTTAAGCCACCAGCCCAGAGGTTTTAGCCCAGGTGACAGCTGCAGTGGTCACTGTGCCATCCTGGGGAGACTCACTGGAGGCTAGGAAAGAGGTGTGCCATGCTCAGTCTGGAGCCAGTGGGAGGGTCCTTTCCGCACTCGGCTTCCCTGAGGGTGTGAGTTCTCATCCGGGTCACCCTGCCATGCCTTCCTGCCCATGGGACTGCCAGCCCCTCCATGGCAGGACTGGGTTTTACATCTACAGCATCTTGTTTCCATGTCAGGTGACACATGCAGCTTTGAGGCAGGGCCAAATGGTTCCAGGAACACATTTCCACCCAAAGAGAACCCAGGACAGCATGCTGGCACTGGAGTTCCCACGGGTGCTGGAAGACATTTTCCTGGTAATAGAGGATTTGCTGGCCACCTCATAGACACTCTTGAAGTTTCTCCTGAGGGCCTTTCCTGGATTCGCTGAGTGAGGGAGGTTATTCCTGTCACACTGGAGGGAACACTGCAGAGCTGTCTGGGAGACCTCAGCCTATATGCAGGTCAGTGCTAGGCTAACAAAGTGATCAAAGCCCCCAGAACCATTCGGTCCCTCAGTCCCCACATTCTGTTCCCATCCTCGTGCACTTTGGAACTTCATAACCAAGTATCTCTCAAGCATTCCTGGGATCTAAGCAGGGAGAGTGAACTCGGCCTCTGCACCATGATGGTCTGGTCCAGGGGTGAGGGGCACAGCTGGATCTTTCCTATTCTCTAGGATCTTATTTCAAAGCCAAGGTGAAGACAAAGGTTCAGATTCCGAGTTCACGAGTGGCTCTGTGTTGAGGGTGGCATGCAGTGTGGGGACTCCGAGTCCCACGCAGTACCATGGCAAAGGCTTCCCTCACCCACTCCAGAGAACTCATGAGTGGGATTAGAATACAAGCTTCCAGTGAGGAGGGCTGGCCTCTGCCCAGGTGGAGACGCCCCAGCCCACAATCCCAGCAGGAAGGAGTTGCCAGCTCTGGGCAGGGTATGTGTCCACGTGTCAGGCTTACGTCCTGGGCTGGCTGGATGCCAGGTTTGGGAACGACAGTCACCCACTCAGGCTCCTCGGTGACGGTGACTCGGATTAGGGACCCTACAGATGCCTACCCAGGGCAGAGTATGCAGACCGCTTTACTAGATAAGAAGGCCATATCCAGCCGGGCAGTGGTGGCGCACGCCTTTAATCCCAGCACTTGGGAGGCAGAGGCAGGCGGATTTCTGAGTTCGAGGCCAGCCTGGTCTACAGAGTGAGTTCCAGGACAGCCCGGGCTACACAGAGAAACCCTGTCTCGAAAAACCAAAAAAAAAAAAAAAAAAAAAAAAAAAAAAAAAAAAAAAAAAGAAAAAAGAAAGAAAACGTATAAAAAATTTGTATCAAGTTTTGTATGGCTCCACATATATGTGTATGTATATTGTAAATAATTACATGTGGAAATAAAAAAAAAATAAGGCCATATCCTTGCATGTGAACGCTACCTTGACATCTCAGGAGGTTCCAGGGCTTTCCTTGCCGGCCCTGCTTCCCTGGACTAGAAGTTCCTGCTCTTTAGGGATCCATTATGGAGTTCAGGAGACGGCCCAGTTCCTTCAGCAGCGAGGTGGGGTTGAGCAAAGCCCCTGTCCCGAATCCTGAGAGGAGGGCAAGTGTCCTTGCTGCAGTCCTGCCCTGGATCCCATGGATCCAGACCTCAAGGCAAGAGGTGTTGCTCTTGAGGACTGTCACAAGGTCATTTACCAGGACATCTGTGACCTCAGTGGGATTGGGACAAGACTGTATCACAGGACTTAGCCCCCACAGCTAGAGAGACAATCAGCCACAGTATGCAAGAGTGAGATGAAGGCTGTCACCTTAGGAAAGGGAGGTCTCTCAGTCACTCCCAGGCCGTGGGACTGCCAAGAGGGGAGCAGGAGAGAAGAAGGTTGGAGCACTTATGTAAGCCAGGACAGCTGGAGGAGAGGCTCCGACCAGCCTTAGTGGCATACAATAGTGTCCTGGACACCGTGCTCTGAGGAGGCATGGTCCCTTATATTCAAGAGTGCAGGGGACCCATCCCAGCCCCAGGCTCTTCATGCCAGCCTAGTCCCAGCCAGAGGGTTTGTCCCTGGAGACCAAGCACTGTCCCCAGCACAGACCATGCCGTGGATGCCTGGCGCCATGTGTTTTAGAGCTGTTGCCACATGTGTTCAGCTCATTTCAGCAAGATGGACTCCTGCTGGAGTCCCTACATCATCCTGAGTCCATTCTTTTAGGCTCTGTTTTATGTGAGCTACTTAATGATTTCTTATGCTTTTGGAGAGTATCTTATGTAGGTGTCTTATGAAGCCATAGCCAGGGGCCAGCAGGCAGGGACATTGGATCCAGACTTTCCAGGTAAGGAAGAATAGGGACTGAAGAGGACTTTAATTTCCTTGACAGTCTGAAATCCACACACCATCTCCATCTCTGTGGCCCAAGCCCTGGAGTCCATAGGGCCTCCTGCAGGGGTGAACAACAGGCTGGCCAGTAACAGCTGAGGCATGGTCTTCAGTCAATGGAGGACCAGTAGAACTGTTGATTAAGGCCTGAAGATGTGCACTTTGACTCTGAGTTGCCACAGATGGGATTCAGTGAGGGGTCTCTCAGTGGGAGACTGCTAGGGAGTATCTAGAGACCAATGCCTCTGTCTGCCATAGAGAGGCAAGTAGTTCTGAGGCAGGGGAATGGGAAGACAAAGCGGAGGTCAGCAATGGGTTTCCAAGTCAAAAGGAAACTGGACGGAGTAGGGCTGGGTTCCCCCTGAGGCCTCCCATGAGGGACTGACCCTGCCTAGCTCTGAGCTCAGGACTTCTGGAACTCCCAGAATGGCCATGTAGCAAGCGCACCATGTTGTAGCACTCTGCTGTCACACGCTTTGTTAGACTAGCAGCAGGAACCCGTGTCACCATGGAGGCAGACTGTCCTGAAGAAGCAGCAGGAGCAGCTGCCCTGTCCTCCGCCCTAGGAGAACTGCTCACATCTTTCTAAGGCTCAGCAAGGCACCCAGAATGTCCCAGCAGAGAAAGGGGGTAGGACACAGGGTTAAGAGGCCACTTGGTGGGTTACAAAAGGCATCTCTAAGGAGGTCTGGGGGCACTATGAAGTGGTTCCCCCTACACCCACAAAAGAGCCAAGGCATTTGAAGGACTCCACAAACTAAGCACACAGTCATCCAGAATGCTCTCATCCCAGACAAAGGCCAGACGCCCATGTGTCACAGCTAATACCCTAGAGGTGGCTTCTAGGACTCACTAGGGAGTAGGAGGGCTGGGCCACAGCACCATGCTCTGACGGGAGACACAGGGACCTTGGCTGACTGCGGAACACTGTGTGAGAGAGTAGCTATGAGGAACAGCAGAACCTGCCAACTTTGTCCAAGAAGGGGATGGAATATCCACTCAATGGTGGGAAAACGGAACCAAGAAGATGAACCATCCGAGGCTGGAGAGACCTTGTAACAGCGAGGAGCCATGGGACAATGGGCAGCTTCCTCATGCGAGGAGCCATGGGACAATGGGCAGCTTCCTCATATTCTCTTGCTTTGGATGCTCGCCTTGGAAAACATCCCCCCCGCCCCGCCCCAGTCAGGATGGCTTGCTCACCTCACTGCAGGAACAAAGGACACTCTGTTCTTAAGAAGGGATGGCCCAGGAGAGAGGAAGCCCCCAGCACAGGAGCTTAGGGAGACAAAGGACGTGCTGATGTCACACCATAGCCAAGAAATTTTGATGAGGGATCCAGATGGTAGTGTGTATATTTAATTGACACACTGACGTCCCAGGCACGGGCAAGGGAGGGCACATGAACGGATGGGTGTGAGGAGGGATATTCTAGCACTGTCCACACTGGAGAGAGAAAACAGGAGTAACATTCCCAGCCTAGAACCCGTGAAGTGGAGGCTCTGCCTGTCCTCCTGGGCTGACTTCATAAAGGTCTTTGCACCAACCTCAACCAGAAGCCCAGCCAGGCAGTGTGCATTGGCACCATGAACCTGTGCAATGAAGCCAAGTGTCTTGAGATAGCCCAAGCCTCCATCCTGAGATGGCCCAGTGTCCAGAGCTCCTGTGAGGTCTGCCAAGGCCTTACAGAAAGGAAGTCTCAGTAGACCTCTAGACAATTTTGGGAGCAGGCAGCTGACAGGTAAATAGCCATGGGCGGGCATGGAGGTTCACAATGGGAGCCCAGGCTTCTTCTCAGAGGTGGTGAAGTGTGGGGTGCAGAGGATCCATGCAGGGCAGACCATGGGTACAGGAGACAACAGCTAAAGTGGGACATCAGGATGTGAGCTGGTGTGTGGCTGGCCGGTGCTGCTGGGGGGCTGGCTAAGACACACGTAGGCTTCCTGTAGATGTGGCTAAGAACACTTGCAATCTCTGGGCTTAGAGCAAAGCAGATGAGGCTCCAGGGCGCGGTGGGCCTCACCCAACCCCTTGAAGGCCGAAAGAAAAAGATTGAACTCCCCAATGGTGATGGAATTCTGCCTCCAGTGCCACACGGAATCCCTGCCTCAGTTTACCGACTCCATGAGCCACACAGTGTGAAGCCGGTTGAAGAAAACAAGCCAGTGGATGCCAGGCTCCTGCCCAGGCATCTCCTAATCTCACTTGAGAAATGCTGGCTGACACAAGCCTGGGCAGAGGCCACACGCATCCAGGTCTTTATTGGCTGGCAAGTGATAACACATCAAGAGGAAAATAGTAAGGAGGTGCAATTCAGGAAGATGGTGGCTGTGGCTCACAGACATTGGTAATGGAAGGATTTAAAAGCCACGGAAGAAATTGGAGGAGAGCCTAGCAGAGTTATTTTGCTTATGCTTATGCTTTATGAACTCACAACCTTAATGACAAAATAGTGCTGAGTAAGGCAAGGGAGGCTTGCTGAGTGTAAGGTAAGTCCTTCAGTGATGAGAAACACTGCACGGCTCCTTGATTTCCTCCAAGTGTTCTCCTGCATGAGCACGTGTGGCTGACACAGACACAGAACTTGAGGCTGGTGCTGCATTTGGTACGGAAGCCATACCTGCAGGCAGGGCAACATCCCTGACCGAAACGAGAGTGATACCTAAGCTATGCAGCGTGTTCTATTGCACGGATGTAAATGAAGAGAGCGAGACCTTGAAGCGACCCTGCAGCACCAGGTTGCTCTGCTCCACTGGGATCCAGTGCAGGCGCCTGGCGTCACCTCCCCCGAGCATAAAGACCAAGCTGGATCTTGAAACATGCATTGTTCTTGAGCTTCCTGTCTGGCGCTGCCAGCCGAGGTCCGGGGCACGTCTGGATGAGGCTCTGATAGCTCTTGCTTTACTTCTTTGGGAGGGTAGCCTGCAGAGCAGCCTCTGCCATAGGCGGCTGACAACACCGTCCAGCAGGAGTGTGGGGCATTTCTGAGACACTTCCCATGGGGCAGAGTGCAAGCAGGCCTACCTGGTCAGAACCAGTCAGGCTGTGAGCGCAGGGATCTGTGCTGTGTGGTGTGGTGTCATATCCCACACTGCACCAGACAAAGGCAACGTTAGAGGGAACATTCCCAGTGTGGTCCATTTTAACTGAACTATATCCCTGATCTGAGGAAAAGAGCATGGGACTTTCAGATGCAGCCTCCCAGGACTCAGTGGGATACACATACCTTTAGAGCTACCAAAGCCAGACCCGGCTGGGGCCAGTGTCCCTTGGATGGCCACCCATCTCTAGATGCCACAGCCACAGTTCAGCAGAAGAGAGGGAAACCCCAGATAAAAAGCAGGTAGGGGTTTCTCAGGCCACACCTTCCAGCACGCCAGAGCCCCAACCCCTGGCAGGCTTCTCATTGCCCTTCAGAGTCACCTTTCCAGACACCACCCCGTTATGGCCACAGAGACCCCATAGCGCTATGTGGTGTTGGCCATGAATGTCTTAAATGTGTGTGGGTACCCTGGCCGACTAATGACAGAGCCTTTAAAGAGAGTGACGGCTCAGCAGGCAAGGGATTTTTCTGCAAAGCCTGATGTTGCAAGTTCAGTTCCCAGGATGGGACCCACATGGTGGAAGGGGAAAGCTGACTCATTAAGGTTGTCCCCTGACCTTGACATGTGACTCTGAAAGCTCTGACCTGTTCTCTGGGGAAAAGTGGCATCCTCTAGAGCAATGGCTCTCAACCTTAAAATTCTTTCTCTTGCTACTTCATAATGTAACTGTTGTTATGAATGGAAATGTCAATGTCTGAGATGTAGAGTATCTGATATGTGACACCTGCCCACAGGGGTTGCGACCCACAGGTTGAGAACCATTGTTCAGTGAGTGGCTGAGTCTGGGTTCTCATCCCAGCTCAGCCTCGTGTTAGGAAGACAAACCCTTAAGGAGCGTCTCTGTGCTTCAGCTGCCCACCCTGTGTAAAGCAGAGTCACACAACGCCCATGCCACTGGGCTCTTTTGAGGATTAAATCAATCCAAACCATGTGTTATTTTCTATTAGAAAATGACTGCACCAATAGAAAGCAGTTTAAGGGAAGAGAGGGTCATCTGGGCTCACAGGGTCAGAGGGTTCAAGCTTTAGTCATCTGGACCCATTGCTTAACTGGCCGAACATCACCTCACAGTAGCCAGGAGACAGAGGCACAGCCTTCCTTCAAGCAGAAGGGAGTGGTACCATCCCTGGGCTGGAAGTCCTGGGTTCTACAAGAGAGCAGGCTGAGCAAACCAGGGGAAGCAAGCCAGTAAGGAACATCTCTCCATGGCCTCAGTGTCAGCTCCTGCTTCCTGACCTGCCTGAGTTCCAGTCCTGACTTCCTCTGGTGATCAACAGCAATGTGGAAGTAAGCTGAATAAACCCTTTCCTCCCCAACTTGCTTCTTGGTTATGATGTTTGTGCAGGAATAGAAACCCTGACTAAGACAAAATTGGTACCAGGAGTAGGGTGTTCCTATGACAACCTGACCATGTTTTGGGGAGGACTGTGAAAAGACTTTGAAACTTTGAGCTAGAAGAGTCACTGGTTGTTAAGAACTCTGTGAGATGTTCTATAAGAGCTTGAAAAATCATGTTGAGAACAATACAGAAATAGAGGCCTGCCTTGTGAAATTTCAGAGGGAAGATTAAAAACTCTTATCAGGGCCATGTTATTTTGAAATTCTGTGGTTTTCATTAGTATCAGCTGTGATTAACAAGATACCAGAACCACTAAAATGAAAACTTTACATTACTGAGACCATTGATGCTGGTTAGCTAGAGCTAAAAAATTAGTGGTGATTAAGAAGAGACCAGCATCACTGAAGTGACATCTTCTGGGAAGTGTTTTCTGAGAGCACAAAGAGGCTGTGTTCCAGAAAGAAATAGCCAAGGTTGTACCTTGTGCTGCAGCAGGACTTGGTAATGTGTAAGAGTCATCCAGGTGGTACTGGTTTTGACAGCATGAAGGGGTCATAAAGAGCAGCTGAGGCTTGGCACAGTGAGAGGCCATGGAAGGCCATTGGTGAAGGGGCAGCCTCAGTTTGCAATTGATGGCCCAGGACTGAAGGGATCATGCAGAAGAGTTAAGGCTTGGCACCACGAGTTACAGCAGAAGACAGCAGTGTTTTGGAATGCCAGTATCATGCAATGGCCACCAAAGACAGCAGCAGCAGTGGAGTACAGGCATCTGGAGCCTAGAAGACAAGATGTGTGCTACCTAGGGCAGAGCTGGAGAAGTGACTCAAGCCCTTAGAGGAGCCCAGAAGATGGTGAGTTGGATCCCAGACATTGGTTTTGCTTTTGATTGTGACTGTGCCCTGATATTTTTCCCTCTTGAAGAAAGAAAATATTTTAGTGGAGCCCACAGTAAAGAGACCTTAAATTTTAAAAGATATTAAACATTTTAAATTGTTTGAACTTTTAATATGTAAAGACTGTGGGACTTTAGATCTTGGAGATAAATAAGAAAATAAGGGTTGAGGCTTAATAGTGATGTGCTTGTGTGTCAACTTGACACAGGCTGGAGTTATCACAGAGAAGGGCACTTCAGTTGGGGAAGTGCCTCCATGAGATCCAGCTATGGGGCATTTTCTCAATTAGTGATCAAGGGAGTAGAGCCCCTTGTGGGCGGTGCCATCCCTGGGCTGGAAGTCTTGGGTTCTACAAGAGAGCAGGCTGAGCAAGCCAAGGGAAGCAAGCCAGCAAGGAACATCTCTCCATGGCCTCTGCATCAGCCCCTGCTTCCTGACCTGCTTGAGTTCCAGTCCTGACTTCCTCTGGTGATCAACAGCAATGTAGAAGTAAGCTGAATAAACCCTTTTCTCCCCAACTTGCTTCTTGGTCATGATGTTTGTGCAGGAATAGAAACACTGACTAAGACACCCCCCTTCTAAGTTTCTGTCACTTCCTATCAGAACGAAGCCATCCAGAGGTGAGGTCTGAGCCCTCGTAATCCAGTCATTTCCCACAGACACATCTGAACACTGCTGCGCTTGGACCAAGCCGTTAGCACTCGTCCTTGGGGAAACTCAGTTCCAAACCAGAAAAGTTCACCAGCAGCAGAGAGAATCCAGTCAACGCCAGCTAACGTCACAGTGTGGATGTGATGATGAGCCACAAAAGCACCCCAAACCCATCTGTGGACCGCTTGTCTTGTTCTGACCTCCTGGCCATGTTCTGTGGGGTAGGGGGGACCCTCGGCTTCTATCCTGCAGGACACATGACTGAAGCTGACAGTTCCTGCTCTGTTCTGCTGCAGATTCATCTCTCCAAAGTGTGTGAGCTTTGACTGCTCATGAGATAGGATGACGATGACATATGGAGGCTGCTGAGCGATTGGACAGAGCCTATCACGAGGGAGGCGGCCTTCCTCACGCCCTAGACACGCTTTTTGTCTTCCCACCCCACCCTCAGTTACCCACATTCCCCAAGTCTCCTGGGCTACCTTGTGGGTGGGAGTGAGTCATCTAGCCATGACATCTTTCACAGGCCGGACAAACTGAGGCCGACACCACACAGCATAAAGCCCTGCACAGCACCACGGCCGAGTTACCCTCATGAGTCTCCATCGCTCTGGAGGAACCCAAGGAGGCAGGTCTCACAGTGACCCGGATGGCCAGTTCCCTAGACAGGTTTCCATGATGCGATAAGCACTAAGCCAGCTCTAAACATTCGAGATAGCTCCTCTCCTGTGCAAGGCAGCAAGCAGAGACGCCTGTAGTTTGTAGCAATGGGTGACGAAATGCAGGGGTCAGAGGGGACAAGAGGCCTGAGGAGAAGAGTCGCTTTGCAGGGTTTTCCCTCCCAAAGAAGGGAGGCTCCTGCAATGTGCAGAGTAGGGGCAGAACCTGCTGCTGTCACCGAGAGGTGGACAGGAGCCCGTACGGCATGGCCAAGTTCCCTGAGGATGGGACAGATATGCCAGAATTCAACCCAAGAGACAGCGGTACCAAGAGCAGCTTCGGCTCAAGGCAGAAAGAAATGCAGGTGATCACACTCAAGGCAGGACTGGTCTCAAGGCAGACCTAGCATTTATGGGAAACTTGATGCACAGAAAGCCTGCAGACTTACACACGCTTGGGACCTAGAGGGTAGGGTTCAGGCTGCAGTGTCTGTTCCTCTCGCCTCTCTGCCTGTTGTCCCAGTCCTCTGGGGATGCTGCGGGCAGGAGGCTGACTGTGGAGCTGCGGCTGGAAGGCTCCTAATCTGGCTTTTCCGACAGGAAAGCCCTAAGCAGCACATCTATGTATGACACAAGTGGGGGGAGGCCCTGAGTGACACATCTGGAATACAGAGGTGCAGTGGGGAGTATGGAACATCTGTGATATGGAAGTAGGGGGAGCTGCCGCCCCAGGGAAGCTGGAAACCAGCACAGTCAAATAGGGCCAAGGCCCCAGGATGGCCAGTCTACTGACGGCCAGTCTGCGGGGGGCGAGTCGTCTCTCTTTCCAGCCATTAACTTTTGTTTCTGAGGTCACTCGGAACTTCTTTCTGTGGCTTTCCTCCCCCCTTCATGGGTTCATTGTACAGGGCAGTCCTCAGCTTGATTGTGAGAGAGCAGAACGCACACCAACATCCACTCAGGGCACCAACATCCTGGTGGCCAGGAGAGAAAGGAGCCGTTCTGCCCTGTGATGAGCTCCTGGGGTGAGAGGTGACCTATATGCCTCTGCCATAGAGCCCGGAGGCTATGCAAGGCATTATCTTTCTGGATCTCAATGGTTAGACCATTGACCCTCCCCCAGATTCTGTTGGGATGCCAACCTGGAAACATCCTTCCAAATTCATAAAAATCACGCTGAGTCCAAAACAAGGCTAGGAATTAAAAGAGGAAAGATGGCGGTTTACCTCAGGGGAGAAGGAAGCAAAGCCCCTCTAGAGAGTCCCCTGAGTCACAGCCTGTGACCTGCTGAGGCCCCAGTGCTCCACACAGAAGCAAATGGACAGGATAGTCTGATGGTGGAGTTCAGAAGAGGGAAGACAACTACAAATGCAGGCTGCCTTGGGAGGGGCATGGGTCACATTCTGGAAGTCCAGCCCATAGATCTTAGCTCTCTACACCAGTTCCAGGGACACAGGGAGATGACCACACCACATCACACCGCTCCAGTAACTTCTGGAAAACACCAGCTTCTAGTCAGCAAGCCCTACTCAAAGGTGCAACAGTAGACCACATACATTTTATTTTATTGCTTGTTTTCAATTTCATCAAATATGGCCAAACAAAGAAACACCCACATACACGCAAAGCACCCCAAAGGGACAGGGAAGGAGGAGGAGTTACTCAGGGCCCCAGTTCAGATTGCTCCTCTTGACAAGGCAACGGAGGCCTGGTATGTGTGCCCTGTGCATTTCTTCACGTGTGAAACTTCCTTTCTGTCCCCGCTGAGTGGAAGTGGTCAGCAGCAATGGAGACAGAACACGCCCATGATCACCCTGGGATCTCCAGAAACAGTGTCACCGGACGGTGCTGCACCTGGCCACCTGCCCAGCAGGAGTGCAGCCTGCACTGTGGCGTCCATGCGCTGCGAAGCCTCAGGCTGTCTGTGCTCTCTGCCCCTCCCTTTGCTTTCCAACACTCTGCTTGAATGGTCAAACAGTCACTGTACTCGTAGAACTTTATTTATCCAAGCCTTAACTTGGAAGGTGTATTTTCAAAGGCTGACGTCAAGGTCACTGGACCTGTCCAAGTTAACGTCTACCCAAGCGAAAACCTATACAGCTGGGCTCAGTGCTTGCTACAAGCCAGTGGAGGTCACGATTATCTGAAAGAAAGGTTGTCTGCCTCTTCCCACCTCGGCAAGTCTGTGCAGGACAAGTGCTGCCCAGGCAGCAATTCAGGGTGCAGTTGCTGGCGGAGGGTGAGGCCATGCATGTTGACAGATAGATGTACCACTGGTGGGGGAAGTGGGAAGGAAGAGGCAGAGTCCCCCATAACAGCTCCCCAAACCTCGGCTCAACATCACAACAAAAAAATCCCTGGTATGGAAACAGTGGACAGTAGACACCAGCCACCCATGGCACCATGAGCTGCCCTTGATTGACACTCCTTTGCTCCAGGGACCCTAGCTCTGTCTCCGTGGTTCCACTGTACAACAAGAAGGATGCTGTGTGACCACGGTCCTATAGCACAGGCTCCTTGGGAGCTGGCTTCTTGCTGGAGGAAGGTCCCTCAGAGGAGGCGAGCCCCAGGCTCCCTCCCTCTTGGCTGAGTCGTGGTCCGTACTCCATATGCCGATGCAATGTGGTCCCACCAATCGTCCACTGAGGGACATAAGGCTTCTTTACAAGTTTTAGTTTTACAGATAAAGATAATTATAAACATGTGCATCTGGGTGATCAAGCATGTCCATCCATCTTTCGAAATGAGTCCCCAGCAGTCTGGCCTTCACCAGCTCTGGGAAATCTGCAGGTTTTCTCTTCAAAGTTGCCATGGATGTTTGCATCAACACACAAGTGAGCCTGTCTCACCAAGTCCTCTGGCATTTGGATGGTCACTGCTCTCAGTGTCAGCTGCTCTGCTGGGTGACCTGTTCAGCGGCCACTCAACAGGGCTGTCTGCTCCTGTGGCTGAGTTTGAGCCTATCTAGTTCCTCTCTGGATGTGTGGTTAGTGCATCCTTCCTCCCAGTCTGTAGCTTGTCTTCAGGTCTGCTTAACATGACTGTCCACAGAGCACAAAATTTAAGATTTGATAAGGTCAAATGTATCAAGTTTTTCCTTAATGAGTGCCTTTGGCATTAAATGGGAGAACTGGTTCAGTTCTGGGTTGTAAATACTGCTTACTAGTTTTCCTAAAGGTTTTATGGTTTAGCATCTTGTTTTAAACTATGGTCTCCATTTGAATTAAAATGTAGGTTCTTGCCCAGCCACCTCCAGATGTCCAGCTTCTCTGATGTCACCTGAGAGAGTTATCCTCCTTCCATTGAGCTGGTGTCCCTGGACCAAAGGTCAGGCCTGTGGGATCTCTTCTGAGATTCCTAGTCTTTCATTTAATCCTGCAGGGTCCTCTGTAGACCCACTCTGCCTTGGCCACAAAACAAAATAAGAATCCAGGTCAGCCGGGCAGTGGTGGCACACGCCTTTAATCCTGGCACTTGGGAGGCAGAGGCAGAGGCAGGCGGTTTTCTGGGTTCGAGGCCAGCCTGGTCTACAGAGTGAGTTCCAGGACAGCCAGGGCTACACAGAGAAACCCTGTCTTGAAAAACCAAAAAAAAAAAAAAAAAGAATCCAGATCAAGTACTTTGCTTGACTCTTCCTTTCTAAGACCGATGTAGGACCCCTAGGTTTACCCTAGGATGTGCGGTTTATAGGAACAGAGCCAGGCACATTCCTCCTCTGCTGGTGGGATGCTGCTTCTCCTTGGTATTTCTCCCAGTGGTCTTTCCACCTTAAGCTGATATATGTGGGGGTGTGACTCAGCAAGGCCTCCACTTAGTGCTGAGCTCAGACTGCCTGGCCTCTAGAATGTCTGTTCTTTAGAAAATGTTCAGTGTGAGGCCTTTTATCACAGTCTCACAAACAGACTAGGCTAGTTCCAAATCCAGGGCATGAGAAATACAAAGAAAACCCAGAGCTCCCACGGCTCCTGGGACATGAGGTCTGGGCATGCCTTCTGTTCCCCGTCTCAGGGCACTGCATTAAATGACCGAGGGACAAGCAGGTCTCCCCACCATTTGGGAAGCCACACTTAATCTCTCCTCTGTAGCTTTTCTTAGTGAACTGTCCACATACCAGCTTCGGGTCCCTGGAGAGCTCATTCAAAAGAATCCCCAAGATCACAAAGTTCATTGTCCTGCTGGTTCCTCTGCTTCAGAGGAAACTGTGACCTCCAGGTAACCTCAGGTCTGCTTCCCTCTCAGAAGAGTCCTGAGGGGCTGGAGAACAGGCACAGATCTCTCGCTGCCTGCCTCTGGGACCTCAGCATGAAACAGGACCTGATGTACCAGCGCCTGTTGGCAGGACACGTTCATAGTGTTTATTCCCAGAGATAAAGCACATATATCAGCCCAGGGCTTGGAACAAAGCTAAGCAGAGGGCTGACTACCAAGGCTGTGCTGGAGTTATGCCCCTGTGGGTCAGGCCTGGGTCGCTGTGCTGGAGTTATGCCCCTGTGGGTCAGGCCTGGGTCGCTGTGCTGGAGTTATGCCCCTGTGGGTCAGGCCTGGGTCGCTCTGGGCCGGACTCCCGAAGGGAGGAAGCAGGGCCTTAGACGCACATATTGGAGGGTCTTGGGACATATGTAGGAGGGTCTGGGATTTAGTCAGAGCGAGATTCCAGCCATTCGCAATGAAGTGTGGGAAGGGAAAGGGGCAATGAGCTTTCAGTACAGCCATAGCAAACTCTAAAACTTCAACAAACAAAATGGACAAAGATCAGGGTCCAGAGCAGAACACCAGTCCATTCTCAGGACGGAATGGCAGACACAGGGTCACGGCTGATGGGAAAACCCACTTAAGGTATCCCTGGCCCAATCAGAAAACACCTCTGAACGCTGGCTGAGAAAACCATGGCTGCCTCCATGTTCCTAGTTGGCCCAGACCTGACTGACCACACCTGCCCATGCCAATTTAGCCTGCCTCCTTGTCTGGGAGAGGCAAGAAGAATAAAAATTGAGCAGTTTTCTTCTGACCCTAGAGTATAGCCACACATCCCCGCACCCCTACCCCACCCCCGTCCCCTGGCCTTCTCTCCCCGTTCCTAAGCAGCCCTCACACAGCCCTATAGCCCTTAGCAGACAGTTTGAGCTCTTTACTCCACCACAGTGCTGCCTCCCACATACCAGTGAAGGAAGCTTCCAGAAGGTCCATGCTGGCTCACTATACAGCTCTGAGGCCACCACAGGCCTCGCTGGGGCCGTGCCATTTCCTTCCCAGGGGGAGAAACTAGAAACACAGGTAGGTGGAACCTGGGCACTGAGCAGTGAGCACCGAGCACCCCACACTGCAACCTGCCCCTCAGTGCCCCCCTACTCTACGGCTCTGCACTTGGCAGGTGGGTCCCTCTAGCCCTGGCTCTAAGGGCTGAGGGATGATTGTACAGCACTGTGGGTGGCATGCAAGCACACACACCCTGAATGCAGAGATATGGTTCATCTTTCACTTTTCTTCACAAAATCCTATCTAGGTTTGTTTGGCGCCCATGGATGACTGCATCTTCAGAGAAGTGCACAGGCGTTCTTAGGGAGGCTCCCAAAAGCAGATTCCTCTGATGCGGAAGCAGTGGCTGGCTGTGGTTACTCTGCCCTCTAGTGAGCACTTTGGGTTAAAGCAGCTTATAGTAGACAGACTCAGGATGACCACACCCCCTCCATCCCCCCACTCGGGGCTCCCCTGGTAAGCAGAGGACATTCTCAGAGATAAATAGGACTCCA
>NW_022196905.1:156238451-156245825 GCF_008632895.1 Mastomys coucha | reverse complement strand
GGCACAGGGGCGCGGCAGGCGCTGAGCTAAGCTTGCTTAAAGAGCTAGCTGTGCAACGCTTGGTGATCTTGCTTCTTCTCTGATCTTTACTTCGCTGAGGGGGCACAGCCAAGAACTTCTCCTGGTGTTGCTACTGGTTCGTCCTGCTGACTCGTGCCAATTTGGCTGAGGCCTGGCTGTTCCTGCTAAGCTGTGCCGCCTGCTGCTATGCCAGCACTACTGAACTGGACTGCCGGTATATCTGTGCAGTGTTTGTGAATGGATCAAGAGGCCACTGCTGTCCTGTGAACTGAACTGCTGACTTCCTGACAGCGCAGATGGGATTTGCTCCAAAGAACCATTTCTAAACAGGTCCACTTTCCCCGTATCCTTTGTTTTCTACTACCTCTGGTGGGTGATGGGCTAGAAGGGAGGTTAAAGCATTTAAGAACCATCATTAAAAGTAGGCTTTGAAAAATCAAAGTTACAGGAGTTTCTCTGGCTTTCTTCCAGGGCACACTGTCCATCCTTGTGGGGAAGCCATGACAGGTCCTTGAAGTAGTTGGTCAAGAGCAGAGAGAATAAAGGCAAAATCCATAGAGCTCCAGGCACTTGCCTCTCTGCCCATGTGTACCATTCAGGGCCCAGACACAGGGAATGGGGCCGCCCACTGTGGGATTCGATTCAGGGCACAGACGCAGGGAATGGGGCCACCCACTGTAGGATTTGGTCTTCTTTCTCACTTAGCATCAAGACACTCTCCCATAGGCATGCACACAGCCCGTCTGATCTAGACAATCCCGCATCGTGGCATTCTTCCCCAGTGATTCTAGATTGGGGCAAGTTGACTAGTTAAGGGAACCAGAAGTGGGCTTAATTCCAGAAGGAAAGGGACACTGCCACCTATCTGCTGTGAGGAGCACTGCATCAGGCTGGACACAGGCCTTCTTGGTATCTGTAGACACACAGGTCAAGTTTCTCTATTACTCTCTGGTCCCCAAGCTCCTCTCTGGCTGTGGCTCTTATCTCCTCACCAAAGCTTCACTGACCCAGCCGAGGACAGGCCTCTCAGTGGGTGACGTCTCAGAAAACTCCCAGGAAGGAGCTGGGTCATGGAGGATGAGCCTGTCCCCCGACCCCCATGGAGAGCTCTGACGGTGGCTTTAGTCCTGAGCCCAGCTTCTATAGCAGATGTTCTGTTATATTGTCGGGGGCATCTCAGTGACACATCCAGGCCCCAGGCTTATTGCAGCTTCTTACCCAGGCTCCTCAGCATGTCCCCTGGTCCTTATGGCCATAGGGTCACTGCTATCCGCACCGTCCCCCCAGTCACGCCTGTTTCTAAAGAGGGAGGCCCCAAGGCCTCTCCATGCAGAGGTTCCTTCCTTCTCAAAGAGACTCATTCAGGGAATTCTTCCCACAGAGCTGCCCACAGCCACTGTCTGACAGGTGAGCTCCAAGCACTGGCAGGTGTGCAGCCCTGAGTAAAGGGGGAATGAAGGCTATCGTAGGGGCAGGGGGAGCAGTGGATGGGCTGTCTGTCGTGGACACACCTCCCGTCTCCTGAGGCAGAGATGGTGACACGTGCCCAGAGGACGTTTCTTGGCACACTATATCAGAAGCTTGGAACTGGCCAGCAGCTTTTCCCCACCTGGAGAGAAACTGGATTGGCCCTGCTCTCTGGATTCACAAGACAGGAAAGAGAGCTCAGGCAGTTAGGACTTCTCTGTGACAATGACTATGATGTGACACATTAGGGAGGAGCCAACTCTGTCCAAGGCACAGGCCATGGGATTCCTAACTAGGAGGGTCAGACCCCAGCTCACCTGCACCGTGGGCAGAACACAGTGCAGCGACAGTTCCTGTGTGGCCCGAGAGGGCTGGGACCAAATCCCACATTCTTAAGCCACCCTGCAGCTATGGTTACAAAGGTCATTATCTGCTTATTATCTAACTCTCTTTTTGAGAGTCACACTATGTAGCCCAGACTGGCCCCAGACTCATGGCAGTCCTCCTGCATCAGTCTCTCGAATGCTGGTATGACAGGAGAGCAAACCATGTACCCTGTGTGGCACCACAGAGGCAGGCTGCCGGTGGCCATCATCCCCACACCCTGTACATCATAGAGGATCCTGGGTCATCCCGTTACAGATCACTGTCCAGGAGGTGGGCGGGCTGAGAACTTACAACCCCCAAAGCAAGACAGTCCATCTTTTAGGTGGAATGCTGCCTGAGCTAGGGTTCCTCAACACTTACACAGCAGAGCATGGCCACAGGAGGACAAGTGCCCCCATGCCCACAGTCCCACCACTGGCAACTGCCCCGCATACATCGCTGGTACAGGGGATGAACAATGCAATCTTGTAGCTGCTTTGACATTCATAATAACACACTGAACTATATATAAGTATGCAAATACTATTTCAGATGTGTGCGTGCTTAAGAGAAGGCTTGTATTAAGTGATTGGCAGGTAAGGTTTCAAGTTTGAAGTCAAAGTCATCTATTTTGATGCAGCCCTGAGACCCATGGAGAGCTGACCTACATAGACAACAGGCAGCGAATGGAATGAGGCAGCCAGGGCTCCCTCTGCCTGAGCTGGCCGTGGGCAGTGGCCACCCGGAAGGCCATCTGGTCCACCTGGTGGAAGTCCAGCAGAGTGCCACACTCAGCGTAGCTCAGATACAGACAGAGTCTTTCACATGGCCAGAACTGGAGACCGAACTGCAGAAGACATCTCCCATACCCAACAGATAGATGAGGAAGAAGGAATGACTAAGCGTGTTTCCTAATGTCAAAATAAACCGCTTTCACATCAGTACAGTATAAAATACATCAAGATTTACAAAACATGTCAAGCTTTTCCTAAAGACCTAACAGTTTTATGATGGAAAACATCAAGTACTGTCTTCCTGGCTAGAGGAAGCCATGCCCTCAGAATGGTGGAGGCATGGCTGATGCAGTGGAGTGGCATCACCAGACCCAGCAGGAGCCTTCCCATGATGCCCTACACATCTGTCACACTGCTGGGCATAAATGCGATAACCCAAAGTCTTCAGGGGTGGATCTTCAGGAGTATGTGACAGGTTATCCTGGGGGTGGCAGGTCCCCCCAGCCCCTGAAGAGAGTGACTTAGCTCCTCTGCACACAGCAACCTCCAGGCCCTTGTAGCTCAGTGACCCACACTGACAAAGTAGGGACCAGGCCCTGCTAGATGAACATGCAGCCACTTCAATTATACTTCTGCAAAGGGCGCTTGCCTTGTGTCCCCAGCAGGATTGGCTTATTCTGTCACTGATGTCAATGTGTGCTCATGGGTGGTTACCTGTATTTTATATCAAGATTCACCCAACCCACTTTGTACCCATTATTCTAGTTGGCTAACTGGGCTCTTTGCTGGGTGCCTGTACCATCCGACCAGCCCCATCATTGTGGGTTTGGGATATATTTTTTTAATACTTCCTGACTCTCTGGCACCACAAGATGCTGGGTCATTGTCTGTGTTTCCTGCCCTCACCCTAGATCCAGCCATTCCCTGAGGGCCCTGGATGCTTTTATTGGAGAGACTGTTAGGAAACAAGAGTGGTTTGCCAGGTGGGCTCCAGCCAACTGCCAGGGCAGGAGACGATGTTATATAGAGGGTGAGGCAGATTCCTGAAGGTGGCCATCTGCATGTATGCTGAGCTACTGTGAGTTCCCATGCTGACTCCACATCTCCCCCTTATCATACTTTCCCCCAGCTTTCCTTTTGCTTCCTCCATTGGTGACAAAGAGGCACCTAGAAGATTGTGGTGTGACATGTGACAGGGTCAGCAGGCAACCCTGTGTTCTCAAGGGACAGAGCTCACCCAGTCTAGGCTCCTTCGGTCCCTTTCTGAGCCTCTGTGTGGCCCTTTTCCAACATTGGTCCTCAAGTCCTGGCCCTCAGGGAGACGCTTGGTACCTTTACAGTGCAAGGCACCTGAGGACTCCGTGGACCTCCCAAGATCCTTTAGTTACAACTCACAACATGAGATTCTATGGATCTTGGTACATACATGCCCCATCATTACAGTAGCAAGATTCTGTAAGCTGGACACTGCTGAACTTTGCGGGCTTAGCAGAGCTTGTGAATTCAAGGCTAGCCTGAGACCTATCTCAAAAAATACCCGAAACCAAATCCTCTGTGGTCGCCCCTACCTTCCCCAGTCACCTCTAACATCCCTGCCTTCTCCACACTGCCCCACAGTGCGATCCCACAGCAGAGGCTTCACGGTGCCCTCCACCTCAGCAGAGCTTGTTTGGGGTTATAACACACCTCCTTCCTTTCTCTAGCTGACATTCCTTCCATTCATTGTCTGAATGCTAGTTGGTATATCCGCTGACTGCTTCATTGGGAGCACACTGTAACCTCCACAGGTTCAGGGCTTGGGAATGACACTGCCTATGTGCCCATGGGCAGGTTTCCCGTGGCTGAGTTCTCACCGGCTCTGGGTAGATGGCAAGGAGGGCTGCTGAGCAGTGCCGTCCCCGTAGTTTTGACTGAAACCACCCACTGTCTTCACGTGAACACAGTGGGGCTCCGTGTTCTCTAAGCTACCTTCTTAGTAGGACCCTGATGTCTAAGTCTGTTGCAGCCAGCTGCTCAGTTTCCAGGGTTAGTGGCAGTAGGTGGGGGTCTCTCATGAGCTGATTCTGGGTATCTTTTCCAGCACTGGGTTTTAGTCAGTTTTGTTCCAGCTAGTTTCAAGACAGCTACAAGAATGAATTGCCTGAGGGGAGGAGGTGTCTGCTCAAGCTGAAGAAAGTCAAGCAGCTGCCACTGACCTGAGCCATAACGATGCCAGGTCGGCCCTCCAGGCCACAGCATCGAGTGCCCGCTCCACTGACACAGAGGAGGAGAGAAGCTAGCAGATGCTCATTCAGCAAGACGTCAGCTGACCGCACGCTCTGTCTGCTGCACAGTGTGTCCGCTGCCCGCTGCACAGTGGGTCCAGGCCACCACACACTTGCAAGCTTTCACAAGGAAGCAGGAAAGATCACCTGGAAATGAGCATCACGTCTTCCGTCTTCTTCCTTCCACAGAGTGGTTTGCAGAGAAACATCTCACACCCCCGAGGTACTTCCAGGTCTGTGAGTGGCGGGGCAGAGCGACAAAAGGGCCGGCCGGTGCTGACAGCATCTGCAGGTGTACAGTCAGCTCCTTGCAGCCACGGTGAGGAAGCTGCGCGGCCACGGTTCAGGAACTTAAGGTCCAGACACCTGGGTCTTTGCTCTCATTCAGATCTGAGAGAACCAGCTGACCTCAGCTCAGTGCAGGGATGCCCTGTGGGGGAAGGTTCTGCCCTTGCTTGACCCTGTGGGAAACCCCCAGCAGCACAGTGGGAAGGGCTCTGCCCTTGCTCTATTCTGCGGGAGACCCTGAGCAGCATGGCGAGGAGGGTGGGAGGAGGTCTGTCCGAATTCTGCAGGACACCTAGAGTAGCACAATCGGGATCCCAAGCCCTCGGGGATCACATGCTAAGGTGACTCGAGTAAGACCACATGCCCAGGGTTAATACTGGCAAAGTCAAGAGCATGCTCCTGGCTCCAGGTCTACTTGAGCCATCCCCACCTCTAAGAGCCACGAGCTTAGAGGATGTGACCCTTGTCCAGGAATGAGGTGGGGAAAGCTGTTTGGTGGGAAAAATACTGAGCAGACAAACACACACACACGTGTGTGTGTGTGTGTGTGTGTGTGTGCGCGCGCGTGCGCGTGTGTGTGTGTGTGTGTGTGTGTGTGTGTGTGTGTGTGTGCTGGCTAGTACTGGAAGTGTCTGAGGCGCTAGGCCTTTAAAAAATAACATTTTGATTATTCAGTGAGAATGCCATACAATGTATTTCAGTCACATCCAGCTCCCAGTCCTTCCCTAACTCCTCCCAGACCCTCCCCCACCTGTGCACCCCTCTTTGTATCCTTTTCCTTTTTCCTAATATCACATTGTATCCAATTTGTGCTGGCCATATACTCCCGTGTACCTTTGACAACAGTGTGGATAAACTACCAAGGGCCACATCTTTAAAGAAAGTTGACTTTCTTGGGGCTGGAGAGATCAGTAGTTAAGAACACTGGCTGCTCTTCCAGAGGTCTGAGTTCCATTTCTAACACTCACATGGCATCTCACGACCATCTATAACTCAAGTTCCAGGTCTGATGCCCTCTTTCTGTCTGCATATATATACACAAAACATTCATATTGTAAACCAAAATTTAAAGACAAGAGAACTAACTGACCATCCCCTAGAAGCTATCAAGTGCCCACAGCTACTCAGTGGGGGTGGGGCTCACAGGCCTCTCCCCACTCCATGCTGGAATGTTGACTGGCTTGACTGCATGCTGCAGCCACAGATGCGTGAGTTCATGGTGTAGTGGTCCTGTTACGTCCAGAAGATGTGTGAGTTCATGGTGTAGTGGTCCTGTTACGTCCAGAAGATGCGTGAGTTCATGGTGTAGCGGTCCTGTTACGTCCAGAAGATGCGTGAGTTCATGGTGTAGTGGTCCTGATACGTCCAGAGATGCCGTTTTGTTCTGAGCCTCCCAAACTGTGCTCTGACAGTCATCTCTCCATCCTCTCTTCCATGATGGTCCCTGAGCCCTGGGAGGGGCGGGATGCACATGTCTCTTTTGTGGCTGAGCTCTCCACTGAGTCTCTGCCCCTCGAGCGCTGGTGAGGTTTGGCAGTAACTGAGCTCTCCACTGAGTCTCTGCCCCTCGAGCGCTGGTGAGGTTCGGCAGTAACTGCTGTGCACTGCACACAGACGCTTTGCTGGTGGGACCTGAGAGCTGCGATGGGCAGAGAGACAGGAACTTCCAAGCTGGCTGGTGCTGCCCCATTTGGTAGAACGGGCTTGTTTTCTCACCTGTGGCTCTTGGTCTGCAGCATTTTGTAGTAGATGCTCAAAGACTTGGAGGAACTGAAATGCTCACAGTCCCCTGGAACATTCCAGCAGACTTGCAGGATGACATTGTCATCTGTAAAGTTTACACTCAGTAGCGTGTATGATCACATTAAGTTTATATTCAGTCGTATGCTAGGCTGCCCTCACAGCTATCCATGGTCATGCGGCTTCTCTGCTATCCATGGTCATGCGGCCTCTCTGCTGGGCTCAGTGCCCAAGGCAGGGACTTGGTCCTCACCTGGCTTCTCACATCCAATTTGGAGAAAGCTGCTGTGTACAAGGGACAGAGCCACAAATGTGCCCTCAGTCAGGCCTGATGGTAAAAAGATTTAGGGGTCCCTCTTTGCTGACTACAAACACAGACTCACCACCCAGAAGGCAAGTCTGGCCCCACACCCTGCTTACACCCAAAGATGTTGGGAACCATGAGAGCCCTGAGATAAACATCCTGCCCCAGCTAATTGAGAACCCTGAGACTA
>NW_022196905.1:156236917-156238206 GCF_008632895.1 Mastomys coucha | reverse complement strand
CAATGCTTCCTTGAGTCCTGTCGTCTCTCTCGCCCATTCTTTATTCACAGGTTGTGACCCTCCTCGCTTCCCCAATAACTTGACCTGCGGGCCAGGTCAGGTGGCGCCCGACGTAGGTCTTGAGGCACGGGTCACCCCCAGGACAGATTAAGGATCACAATCGTCTGGATTTCATGACAGTTCCCAATCGTTATCCGGGACCCATAATTAGGTGAGTCATCGGTCCTGCAAAGCTCAAG
The DNA here is from genome assembly GCF_008632895.1 of Mastomys coucha. Taxonomy (NCBI): domain Eukaryota; kingdom Metazoa; phylum Chordata; class Mammalia; order Rodentia; family Muridae; genus Mastomys; species Mastomys coucha. The sequence goes on along the minus strand of NW_022196905.1, from coordinate 156,237,967 downwards.
AATGGGCCACTCTTTGTCCAAAGAGGCTCGTTTCATTAAAGATTTGAAAGAGGCCTTCAGAGAGAGAGGTATTAAGGTTAAGAGAAAACATTTGGTTGACTTTTTCATTTTTGTGGGCGAGACTTGCCCCTGGTTTATGATTGATGGTCCTACAATTCATTCCAAAAAATGGCAAAAGGTGGGCCGTGAATTAAATGAACTTATTAAGAAAGATGGCAATGAGGCGGTTGGCAACTCCATTTTTTCCTATTGGGGACTCATCGGAGACGTGATCGAGTCAGCCGAAAACGAAAATGGTCATAAACAGCTTCTGTCAGTGGCTGAGCTTTGCCTGTGCGAATCCCTCCCGCCCTCTCGTGCAGCCTCCTATTTGTCTCTTCAAAATTCTTCCTTTACACTTATTGATATGCCTTCCGACTCCTGCCCTGCCAAGGAATCCTCTGAAAAGCCTCTGTCGCCTAAACCTTCACCTGCCACTTCTGGCCCTGCCACCTCCTCTTTGTCCCCTCTTTATCCCTCTTTACCACCCGCCTATGAAGATCCTGCCTCCTCCATGGAGCGAGGCTGCTCTCCCTTTTGCGCTCCTGTCATTCCCCTCCACCCCCAAGGTCCTATGCCTAGTAAGACCCTTCCCTCCTTGTCTCTGCAGTCACCATGTCCCCCTCCAGTGCCCTCACAACCATCGGCCCCCCCTGCTGCCTTTCTTGTAGAACCTAGTGATGAACCCCTTGAGCCTGGCGATGTCAAGACACCAGAGGAGGAGGCCACACAGTACCATTCTGAAGATTGGCCACCCCTTCTCCAGACACCTCCGCCCTCACCCCTTGCACTCCCCCTATGCCTACCCTCGTGTCACCCTTCTTATGCTCCCTGTCAGTTCTCAGGCTGTTTTTGTAGGACTAAGGCTCAGCTTCAACATCAAATTTCTGATGCCGCTGAGATTGTCCGCCTTCAGAAACAACTTTCACTTTTGACTATGTGCTTTCTGCTCCAGTGACTTCCTCCCCTAACCCCGCCCTTACATTTCCCGTTACCCGTTCCCAGACACAG
>NW_022196905.1:156235560-156236371 GCF_008632895.1 Mastomys coucha | reverse complement strand
TCAGTCAGTCCTCACTCGTGGTCAATTTCTTGCCTGGCGTGCCGATTGGGCTGACCGGTGCCATGATGCCATTAGAAAAAATTACCAACAAGGCCGCCACACTGCTCATAGATGGTCCCTTAGTAAACCTTTGGGCCAGGGGAGATATGCCACCGATGAAAAACAGCATGCTTTTTCTCTTAGCCTTTTGTCCCATTCCAGCTCTGCAGCCCTCGCTGCTTGGAGAAGTATTCCCTCCCCCGGGAACCGTTCTTTCACCTATGACAAAAATTTTACAGGGACCCCAAGAACCCTTCAGTGACTTAGTGGCCCGTCTTTTGGAGGCGGCCGAACGCTCCCTTGGCCCCGGTCAGGCCGATAATAAGTTACTTTCACAATTGGCCTATGAAAATGCCAATACAGCCTGCAAAACGGCCTTGAGGGGCAGATATAAAGGGAAAGACCTTGATGAAATGACTCAGATGTGCCAGGAGGTAGACCCCATTACTGACAAGTTTACCAAGGCCATTATGGCCGTTGGTGCCGCTCTGTCTCCGGGAACTCTTCATGTTTCCGCTGTGGCCAGCCTGGTCATTTTGCCCGCGACTGCCCTAATGGGCCTCCTTGAGGCCCGCCACTTCCACCGGCTACTAATAGTGACACCGGAGGGACCCCTTATCGCCCCCCTCCTAACACTGTTTGTTCACGCTGCTGCAGAGGCCGCCATTGGGCCAACACCTGCCGCTCAAAGACAGATATTATGGGTAATCCACTTCCCTTGGGGGCCAGTCCCAGGCCCCTCGTCCTATAATACTTCAGCCTGCATCGGGAC
>NW_022196905.1:156222692-156230856 GCF_008632895.1 Mastomys coucha | reverse complement strand
ACCCTCCTTCCCAGCTTGCTGGGACCATTTGTGGGCCTCCTTCTTCTTCTCTCCTTTGGCCCTTGGGTCTTCAATCGTCTAACTACCTTTGTTAAGAATCAGGTTGACTCCACTACCAAACCAGTACAGGTCCACTATCATCGCCTTGACACTGAAGAGCCGTTGCAGGCTCCCATCTCTGTGGCCCCTCGTGCCCCAGACTCCCCTCCCTTCGGCCAGCCTCTCAACTTTCGGGCCTTACAGGAGGGCCGTTGGAAAGACAGGTTTTGCCTTGGGTCTCGCTAGGTAAGGTCCATCTCATCTCCCCCTATATTCAAAAAAGCCTAAGGCCATCAGCCCTGACCCACCCTGGCTCTGTCCCCACGACAAGGGACCTGGTAAGTCAGAGATGGAACTGGCATTAAGTCTCGACTGCCTAAGACAGGGCAGCCCCGTGTGGGGGTGTTGACCCAGTGATGGGTAAGAGTTTGAGCATTGCCCTCTACCAGGCTCAGGCTCCCACTGTGAGACCTCAAAGATGAGGTTGAGAGGCCTCCATCCAGGGTGCTTCACTGTGATGGTCCAATTGACCTTATTACACAGACAAGGGGGAGATGTTGGGAACCATGAGAGCCCTGAGATAAACATCCTGCCCCAGCTAATTGAGAACCCTGAGACTAACATCCTGCCTGACAATCACAAGGATCTGGCCTAGCCCTGAGAAAAGAACATTCATGGAAATCCACCCCCTCCCCACCTGCTACCCCTGAGCTCAACCCCAGAAGATTTTGTAACCTTCCATCTCCCTCCTTCCTCTTCCCCTCCCCTCCAAGATTTTTGCTTTAAATATGCTCTACTCCACCAAGTAAATGGCTCTTGACAAGCAATGCTTCCTTGAGTCCTGTCGTCTCTCTCGCCCATTCTTTATTCACAGGTTGTGACCCTCCTCGCTCCCCCAAATAACTTGACCTGCGGGCCATGTCACAAAGACTTCCCCCAAATCTAAGGAAGGAACTCACTAGGGACGCCCACCCAGACACTGGCACTGCTGGAGGCCTGGAGCACCTCAGTGTCTGCTCACTCTAGCAGTAAAGAAGGAAAAGTAACCACAAAATATTCATGGCTCATGGGTTCAGGCTGGGGTGGAGTGAAATTGCACAGAGAATCAGACTGGCTTTGGGCCCTTCAAAACGTGGGGAGGATTGAATATTGCACCTCCAATATATTTCATGGTCTACTTGATTTATAAATAAAAACTTGCATCTCAGAGTTCAGGCTGGTGCTGATAAGATGCAGGGAGACTGTTGCCAAAGCTGACGGAAAAGGGCCTTTGTAGGGGCAGAAGTGACTTCAGCTAAACAGGCACGAACACAGCTGACGACAGCCATGGCTGCGTGGCTTGAACGGTTTCCAGAACAGGCATTTCTAAGAAATTTTTAAAAAGGAAATACTAACTTCTAACATTTTTACAAGAAAATTACATTTAACCAGGCAGTGGTTGTGCATGCCTTTAATCCCAGCACTTGGGAGGCAGAGGCAGGTGGATTTTTGAGTTCGAGGCCAGCCTAGTCTACAGAGTGAGTTCCAGGACAGCCAGGGCTACACAGAGAAACCCTGTCTTGAAAAACAAAAACAAACAAAAATCAAATAAAAAAATAAGAAAATTACATTTAATTATCCTAGAAATGGTAAGATCTTGCCCAGCTACCTCCCTGTGACTGACTGGGGAAGATGCATAAAGGCTCATGGTTCTGTTGTATGAATTTCTGTATTTTACACGAATGCAATTAATCAAGCTGTCTCTGGGGAAATGGGCAAGCCAAAGATTATAACATAAGACCTTGAGTCCAGACAACAGCCCCAGTGTAGGCATCTAGGTGCCTGGTTCCTGAGAGTCAAACTCTTCCTGTAGAATGGGGGAGGGGCAAGTGAGAAAAGGCACAGACAGGGAGCAAGTGGGGGAGGGATGGTGTAGAGAAGGACGCAAGTGAGGGGGGCAGGGAAGGGTGAAGGTGGAGAGAGGTGGGTGGGATGAGGACTCGGGCAGAACGAACACACAGGCTGGGAATACTGGGGGACCTGCCAACAGTGTGTAAGTCAGAGGGCTCTGGGCCCTCCCTGGAGAGTGGTACCCCATCATTAGAGTCTGAGTTGGCTTCAGTCATGTCTGTTACAAGAAGATCCTACCCTGTCCCCACCCTACCCTGTTGTTGACTGTAAATGCATCCAGAAGGCTGGTGGCTCCTCATACCTGTTTGTACCGGAAACCCCCCAAGAGCCAGTGAGAAAACTTCCAGGCTGTGAGTGACAGGTCCAGCCCTGCCTCAGGCTCCTCTCATGGCTCAGCAGGAACGCCAGCCCAGACCAGGGCTTCCCATCCTGGCCTTCCCCAGAGTGTGGTCCTTGTAGTGTTTTCAATCTGAAAGGTTTCCCAAAAGGTATGTGTGGCTGGGTCATGGGGGTTTCCACTTCACGGGGTGACCCATGATGGAGGAAAACGTGCACAATATTACTGAGAGGCATCATGGGAAAACATGCGCGGCATTACTGAGAGGTGGTAGAAAAGAGGAGGTGGGACCTGGAGGGAAGCAACAGGTCAGCAGGGGCCCCGCCCCTCCCTGTTTCTGAGTGTTTGGGCACTAAGACCTCCCAACCTCCATGTTCAGTCCAGTACAGCAATGGGGCCAAGTGACCATGGAAATCTCTGACACCATCAACCGCTTTGGCATGCTTCACATGTATCCAGCCCTTCCTCCAAAGGTGTCCCTGGCAGGGTTTCAGACAAATCATCTCTCGGATACTTTTCCGCATGAGAACGGATCCCTAATGAAACACCTCTCCACCATGAGTGACCCCAGCAGGCGTAGCCTGGGTGAGATCTCTCAGAAACAGGCATCAAGGGCAAATTCTATGACCCCTGTGCCTGTGACTTTTAATCTACTTTAGGAGACATCTGACAGGGAAGGCTTCCCCAGACAGTGGTTACTCGTGGGGAGATCTCCCATGCTCATACAGCTGTGCCACGAGGTCACCTGCCAGTATGTCCTGCCACTGGCCATCTTATTCACACAAGAGGTATAGTAGGCAGTTACACTCTTAACAGAAAAAGAAGTGACAGGGGCAGAAACTACCCGGACAGAGCCATGGGTAGCCACGGATGCCTCAGAGCCGGCTTCAGCTGAGGACACTTCCTCCAGTGTCAGGCTACACTAGACAGGATGCTGAGCAGCCAGTTCCCACTGACACAGGGAAGAAAGCTTTCAAGGTGCCCGATGCTGGTGGAGCACAGAGAGGCTGTGTACTGGGAGCGCAGGAAGCTCTGGGGTGTGAACTAAAATTCCTGAAGAGATGCCATCTGGCTGTGAACAAAAACTCCTTGGAAGGAATCCGGGTGGCAGAGACTGACCAGCCGACTGTAATCTCGGTGCTGCGGGAGACTGGGATGTTGTAGGCTCAGAGGCTAGTTACTTTATCTTGGGCTAGTTTTAGCTTCTAGAATAGCCATGCCTTGCCCCACTCAGTATCTGAACCAATTACCTCATGCTAATAAATAAAAATCTATTAGAAGCTAGTAACTTAGGGGGCCTCTGGCTTCTCCAAGTCCAAGAGCTGAGAATGGCATCAGTTAACATCTCAGGCAGGCCCGTAGAACAGCTCCCATCTCATTCTCGGCTCTGTGACCACCACCACCACTGCATTTAAAACTGCGGTATGGCTTCCTTTGTTCTGTGAAACTATAACACCATGGCTTCCATGTGGACTGCAGCATTGGGGTAACCTGTGTTCCAGAGCCATGGCCACTCATAACGGCTGCAGAATAAACTCTCTCTTCCCCTGTTTAAGATGAGAGCTGACAATGGGAACCACAGAGACCAGAGATGCCCAGGAAGACAGTGACCATCACATCCGGAGACTTCTTCCTGGGGCAGGCCACATTCCTCTCCTCATCAATGGCTCACTGTGGCCAGTGCAGGAAGAGGAAAAGTGTCCAAACAGGGAGTCTAGTTCAGGGGTAGAAGGCAACCCAGACAGCACTGAGTGGCTGGAAGATGCAGTGACTAACATGTGATACGGTGTGACAACGCTTACTGGCTGCCCTGTCAAGCTGGTGCTTCAAGGTCACGCATATACTTCAGAGTTCCCTAAATGTCAGCTTAATCACAGAGAGCACCCCCAACTTGAGCTTCTCATGAAAATTTCTACAAGAAACCACTTAGAGTTGACAGAAACCACTCAAAGTGGGTTTGCAAGCAAAATCTCTGGGCCCATGGCCGTACTGCAGGCTGGTGAGGGTTGATCAGGGCTGTAGAGAGACGGCTCACATCCCCACTGTCTACCTCCTGGAGGAGCCTCTGCAGTGTCTCAGAATCTCCTGTTCAGATGACATACACTGTTCATCTTAATTAAACAGTGACAAACACTAGCCAGCTCCTTCAGCCCATCTAGGAGCCAGAGAGGACAGACTGGGGAGCTAAGGACCTGTGGACTCTTCAGTAGAGGCCAGGGTGAGCCCAGCAAGCCCAGAAGGTGTACCTTTGCAGCCTGCCCCACTGGCCCCCAAGATTTCTACCTCATCCTCCACCTGACAGCAGAGGTGGGAACTGCTAACTCTATTTTCAGTTTTGACCAATAACACACAAACCAGTCCCCAAATGACTGTAAGCCTGATTTCGCTAAAGCTGCTTTCCAAAAAATATCAAGAACTCTTGCCAACTTCCTAAATAACGGAACCTCACGAGTGGTAAGATGTTACGGGATCAGAAAGGCTAGGAAGAGAAGTTAATCACTCGAAACCAGGATGCCGGCACCATCTGCACAAGCCCTGCCGACCACTAGCTAGTACAGACTAGCCAGTGAAACATTGAGCAGCTTGCTTGTTGTGTCCCGCTTTTCAGAACGAGGCTGACACTTGAGTTAACTGCACACAAGGAAGAGGGGAGGAGTCTCCCAGGGAATCTGCACAAGAGCCCACAGCCCTCAAGGTTATCAGAGGCCACCTCCATGGGCAGTGAGACAGGTCAGGGTCCTTCTTAGGCTGCATGCCCTAGTCCTAGCCCGAGGAGGTGGGATTCAACACACCCGCAGCCATTGGGCATGATGATGCTACAGTTAGGGCAGCTCATGCCCTCTCTGGCAAGCTGTCATTAGGGCCCCTCCCTGCCTTCCAAGCAGGAGATAATGAGAAAGCCAGTTTCCTTCCACTTGCCAGGTCCTGAGGTCATATTCTTTCCCAGACACATCTTCAGCTTGGCTGGTTGCACTTGAGTGCTAAATTCTTGGTCCTTGGGGCAAGACCAGGTTTCTTCTTGCTAAGCGCTCCCCATTCTGCTCCACTTCCAGCCCCTGCCCACTGATCGTAGTTTAAAAACATGTTAAAGCATTAGGTCTGGCCATATGCAGTCACAGACAGGGACGGCTGTACTTTGGTCGGACACCTGGGGAGTCATCCTTCCAAGGTACTGTTCATCATTCATGTCTCTCCTTTTTACCCAAGCCTTTGGGAAAGATTGTATTTTACTTTTTTTTTTTTTAAACCACACATGCTGCCCTGTACCTAAAAGGTCCCTGGGGAATGCCCACCATCACGGGTGTTTCCTTTCCACCTCTCAGACTCTAGCTTCAGATGAAGGGGCATTCAAGAACTTGGGGGGATTCTCAGCTAGGTGGGTTCTCTGGCTTGCTAGGCCAGGAGTGCAGCTGCCCCTCCCTAGAGGGGAGCAGGCAGCAGTGTTCATACCTGGTGGTCTGATGGGGAGACCACCACCAAGGAGACAGAGTGAGGAGCCTGGGCAATGATGCTTTGCTAGGCAGCCAGAGAATGAGTCTGGAGAACCAGATCAGCTTACACTCATCCCAATGAAACCTACCATGTACCTATGTGTGTGTGTGGTGTGTGTGGGGTGTGTGTGTGTGTGTGTACATGTGTGTGTGGTGTGTGTGTACATGTGTATGTATGATGTGTGTGTGGTGTGTGTGTACATGTGTATGTATGGTGTGTGTGGGGTGTGTGTGTGTGTACATGTGTGTGTGGTGTGTGTGTACATGTGTATGTGGTGTGTGTGTTGTGTGTGTTGTGTGTGTGGTGTGAGTGAACATGTGTGTATGGTATGTATGTGTGTGTATAGTGTATGTGTACATGTGTGTATGGTGTGTGTGGGGTGTGTGTGTGTACATGTGTGTGTATGGTGTGTGTGTGGTGTGTGTGTGTGTACATGTGTATGTGGTGTGTGTGTGTACATGTGTGTGTATGGTGTGTGTGTGGTGTGAGTGTACATGTGTGTGTATGGTATGTATGTATGTGTATAGTGTGTGTGTACATGTGTGTATGGTGTGTGTAGGGTGTGTGTGTGTACATGTGTGTGTATGGTGTGGTGTGTGTGGTGTGTGTGTATACATGTGTGGTGTGGTGTGTGTGGTGTGGTGTGGTGTGTGTGGTGTGTGTGGTGTGTGTGTACATGTGTATGTGGTGTGTGTGTGGTGTGTGTGTACATGTGTGTGTATGGTATGTATGTGTGTGTATAGTGTGTGTGTACATGTGTGTATGGTGTGTGTGTGGTGTGTGTGTGTGTACATGTGTATGTGGTGTGTGGTGTGTGGTGTGTGTGTGTACATGTGTGTGTGGTGTGTGTGTACATGTGTGTGTATGGTGTGTATGTGTGTGTGGTGTGTGTGTGTACATGTGTGTATGGTATGTGTGTAGTGTGTATGTGTACATGTGTGGTGTGGTATGTGTGGTGTGTGTGTGTACATGTGTGTGTGTGGTGTGGTGTGTGTGGTGTGGTGTGTGTGTGTGTGTGTGTGTGTGTGTGTGTGTGTGTGTATCTGTAAGAAAGATGGAGCACACCAAGACACTATATTTCCTCTTTCTAGCCCCACTCCACGGGGCCATCCTAGACTCCAAGCACGTTTGCATTCTGACAGAGGTGGCTTCGTGTTTTTGTTCGCTTGACCGCTTGCTTTTGAGCTCGTCTCCTGAGTCAGGGCAGCCTTAATATTTCTATATATCTGAGAATGACCTCAAACGCACGATCCTCCTGCCTCCACCTTCAAGGTAGATGGAACAGACACCTAGCTGCAGCCCTGCTTTTAAATGCCGAGGAGTGAGCTATGGAGTAGGCAAGGACCCTGGCACATAAGCTAGAAAAGAGACCTTCAAGGATGTCAAGAGAGGCATAGCCCAGATGTCTGGCTGATTTGGCAGGAGATACAAGTAACAGAGTGCCTACCAATCAGGTGAGCCATGCTGATGGCACCAGCAAGGGACCTCGGGGTTGGGAAGGCCTGGGGGACACAGAAGAAAAGCATGGGTGACTTAGAGGGTGAGGCTCAGAGAGCAGTAGGTTGGGAGGCGGAGCCTCCGTGGCCCATCCTGGGAGTGCACAACTCCATCCCGCATACAAGGAAGTGATATTCTGCAGAAAAGCCAGCTCTAACCACAGTGAGGAAAGAATGCAGGAAGAGCCTCAGGGTCAGGAGCCCACAGGCTGGACTCACTCCAGCCTCTGCAGAGTCGGAACAGAGCCTCAGGAGGGATGACTCCACAGCAAGAATCGCCCTATGCTGAGGATGGCTCTCGTGCAAAGACTGAGCAAAGGAGAAGCAAGGTCCCGAGGCCATTGGGCTGGGTGGCTGGGTGGGTGGCGCTCACAGAGTCACTTTGCATAGGCATCTGGCTTGAAAGGTAGATGTCTGGCCTGACAGACAGGATCCCTGAAAGGGACCTTTCCACGGATACTCTTGAGGCCTCCCACAGTGGAGAGTGAGGAGAGTGAAATGGGTAACCGCAGAGTTTGGGGGACTACTTGGCCAAACATGCTATTGCAGTAAAATGTTGAAATGAAGAAGGCCGAAGGAAGGGCCAGATCACACACACTGTGGCAATCGAGCTGGAAAACAGGCTTATCAGTGTTTACCCAGCGTGGTCCAAATCTCCACATGACCTCAGGGACAGCAGAGCGTTGACAGAATGGGGACAGCAGGCTGGACGCAGCCTCCTGCGCGCGGGGCTGCTGCCATCGGGATGGCAGAGATGGTGCGGGGACTCAGCCTGAAAAACAGCTCGCAAACTGACCAGCCACCCTTCACCCCGCTCTGGAGGCACACAGGGGTGAAGAACCCCCCACAATCACAGCTGCTCACAAGGGCTACTCCCCACGATCACAGCTGCTCACAAGGGCTACTCCCC
>NW_022196905.1:156210660-156222198 GCF_008632895.1 Mastomys coucha | reverse complement strand
CCCACGATCACAGCTGCTCACAAGGGCTACTCCCCACGATCACAGCTGCTCACAAGGGCTACTCACCACGATCACAGCTGCTCACAAGGGCTACTCCCCACGATCACAGCTGCTCATAAGGGCTACTCCCCACGATCACAGCTGCTCACAAGGGCTACTCCCCACAATCACAGCTGCTCACAAGGGCTACTCACCAAAATCACAGCTGCTCACAAGGGCTACTCACCACAATCACAGTTGCTCACAAGTGCTACTCAGGGCATGAAGCCCATGCATTCATTTGCATCAAGGGCAAGTACGGGCTAGACCATCTACACCCCGGACTCTTGACTCAGCCTGGGCGTCTCTGATGAGTGCCGAGCGAGCCTATCCAGTCATGAGTGAGGACACTCAATGAGGACATTTGCTAAGGCCCTGGAGTGTCAGACTACACAGATAGAAGGCAGAGTAGTGGCTTCCGGGGGTCTGGGACTAGGGATGGAGTTTGGAGAGATGAGAGTGCCGGAGTCAGGGTATGTGCGAGATAGGAGCATACTTTATGTACTAGATGTTTAGATGGAAGTGTGGTCTTTATTTTGTCACTACAAAATTAATGATTTAGAAATGTAAGTTTTGACACATAAGTTACATCACTTCAAAGGGCTTCTGGAATTATGTGGGAGACGTAACCAGAAAGGAAGAGGGCAAAGAGCTCAGGGGCAGTGACCCTGTCAAGAGGTTGCGCCAAGCTCACTCAGGTTCTTAATCACAACCCTTGTCTGTCACTGAAACAGGAGAGAGTCCAGATGCTTTGGCTCCAGGCCTGTACTTACGTAGGTCACTGCTGAAGTCGTCACAAGGGGCCACTGCCTGGGAGCCACCGGTTTGGCAGCCCTCTGGGTCAGGAAGGACAGATGGACGGCCATACAGAGAGAGCGAAGGAGTCAGGAGTGATGTGAGACAGGGCGGAGATCTGTGGAGTGATGCCCAGCTCCAGAGCCTGAGGTGGCTGCCACTACCATGTGTAGTGGAAAGCTCAGGACCTGCCATGGCCACAGAAGTGTGACAAAACCTGACCTTGAACTAGGGACATACTAACAGGTTTTCCTGTCAGGGAAAGGCAGACAATGTATTCAGAGAAGCCAGGTCAGGGTCAACCTGGGACTGACCAGACCAGACCAGCAGGCTGCTCCCAGGACAGCCTTAACCCAGCACCTGTGTGGCTCACCTTCTTACAAGCCTAAGGAAGCCCAACGAGTACCAACTGGTGCCAACTGGCACAGGGTCACATAACCAAAGTGGCTTGAGCCCCAAGGGACTCGTCATCCTCCAAGTAGAGTAAACAGCGCTGAGGGGGTTTCCACCAAACAGCCCCCTTGAGGACTTCTTGGAGCTCCCCTCCCCCTTCTGCACAGCCTTTTTGATGGCAGCCTCTCTCTGACCAACTCTTCTCAGTCTGGACCAGACCCTGGGAGAAACAGCGCCATGCGGCTCATGCTGAAAAAGACTCCATTCCCTGGTTCCCACGTGGGGTCCACCTTGGAAGACCAGGCTGTAGCTGTTCCTTGAGGATAGGGCAGTCACCGGCCCAGAGAGACAGAAACTGAAACACAAGCCACAGACCTCAGGTAGGGCCACCACAAGAGATGCCATCTCTCCTTCAGCCAATGCAGAAGGTATGGCTCAGAATACTGGGTCCAGAGAGCCCTGAGCCATGGTCACCAGGCAAAGAAACTAGCATCAGAATGCTAGGCCTAAAGCTTAGATTGTTACCACAGACACCCTGAATTGTTCCTGTCTAAGGAAAATACAGGACTGAGTGGAGCAGAGACTGAAGGAAAGGCCATCCAGAGACTGTCCCACCTCCATCCCACATGCAGACACCAAACCCAGACACTATGGCTGATGACAAGAAGTGCTTGCTGACAGGAGCCTGGTATAGTGGTCCCTTGAGAGGCCCTGCCAGAGCCTGACCAATACAGATGAAGAGGCTCACAGCCAACCATTGGAGTGAGCATGGGGACTCCAAGGGAAGAGTTAGGGGAAGGACTATAGGAGCCGAAGGGGATTGCAACTCCATAGGGAGAACAACAATATCAACCAACTGGACTCCCCCGAGCTCCCAGGGACTAAACTACCAACCAAAGAGTACATATGGAGGGACCCATGACTCTAGCTGCATATGTAGCAGAGGATGGCCTTATCTAACATTATTGGGAGGGGAGGCCCTTGGTCCTGTGGAGGCTTGATGCCCAGCACAGGGGGATGCTAGGACAGTGAGGTGGGAGTGGACGGGTCGGGGAGCTCCCTCATAGAGTCAGGGTGAGGTAGGGTGGAAGAGGGGGCTTGCAGAGGGGAAACAACATTTGAAATGTAAACAAATAAAATAACCAAAAAAAAAAAAAAGACACACAGCTCTGGGCAAGAATCCCAGATGGGGGAGCCTCAGAGCCCGAGGCCAGCACCACAAATGCTAGCAAGGGCATAGCCAGAAGACTGAAGGACGGCAGGCAGGTGTGAGTCTGATGTTTGGGCCGCCATTGAGCCAGACAGCCCCGGAGTCAAGTTCACACACACACACACACCGCCCCCCGTGGGTTGTACACATCTGCTCAGCCTGGTGCATGCTTTACTTTGGGGGTCAAGGTGGGAAGGCACAGGTGTGCAGACCCGAGGCACCCTCTGCTCTTCTTCCATACTGCTGAACCATAGGCTGGCCAGGGCCATGCACCCACATGAGTAGCCTGATGGAGAGACTAACCCTGGGGAGAGCCTATGCCCTGGAGGCTGGGGTTCACAGTATGGCTCTAATTCTATCACTTCTGGTAACAGGAAGCTATTCACATGGTTAAGATAAAACATACCAAATTAAAGCAACAGTACTAAAAAAAAATGGAAGCAAAGACTACAAATGTTTCCCCTTCTGGTGCGCTGTGCCTTATTTAAAACCCAAAGACACAAGTCTCATAATCTCTAGGCAGAACCAACCTCTTCTTATGACACTTACAGGCTAGCACGCGTGACAACCCTTGCACAGGCAGGGGCTCAGCTAATCATTCTGGCGCCCTGTGGCTCAGCTCAGGACTTGGCTTGGGTCGGAGAGCGGCTTGGGCCACCAGCACCTACCTGAGGCTGTGGCCGCTGTGGCCTCTGCTTTGTCTGGAACCAGCCTGATGCCGTCAGACACGTCCACCTGGTGATCAGTCTCCTCCCGAGAGGCCCCATCGTGCTGTGGGGACAAAGGAGTGCTCCTAACATGTTCCTTGCAGAAGATGAAGCACCAGCAGTCGGACATGAGGCTGTGATGTCAAAGGAAAATGAGGTCAGGTTGCCGGAGACCGAAGGATCGCTGCTTTGGATAAGAACAAAACCACTAGCATTTATTCTGAATTAGATATAGGATATGTAAAGTTAAGCTTTATTGTCTGAGTTTCAACAGCTTATAGCAGGCTGTCTTGATATTTAGTTAAAAGAAAAACCCAGCTTTTGCTTGTAAATACTGACACAGGGGTTGCACAGAAAAACCAGTTCTTACTCCTTCTCTACAAAGGGCAAGGGGGACAGACTTAGATTTCTCGTTGACATTTAGGTTCTCGTTTCAAGGACACAGAAGTGCCTGTTCTCCGGCTTTCCGAGTCCACCTCACTTTCAAAGCCAGGTTGGTGGCTCTTCAGATTACTCAAAACATTTTTAAATCCTCTAAGCAGAGCAAAGGCTCTCCATCCAGAACAAATATCACCGTGTTTCTTCCGCCAGGAGAGATCTGGCGAATACTTGCTTGGCGAAGCTTCTGGAGAAGTGATCTTGAATTTAAAGAGAAAGTATTGCTCTTTAGAGTCACCGTGGCTAGTTTTACCTGCCCCGGGTGACCATCCCTGGGTTCCACAGGACTCCTCTCTGTGGCTTAGCACATTCCTGAGACAAGAGTGGGACACTTCTAGGTATACTGTCTTGGCTCTCCACAGGAAACCTGTCTTCTACAGTGCCGTTCCTCTCAACTTGCCCTCAAGCTCTGAGTCCCCTGCCTCAGGCTGCAGACGCCTGCTTTCCTTCCTGGAAGAGGCCACCTTCTGCAGGTTGGATGGTGAGGTGGCTCAGCGGTTAAGAGCACTGACTACTTTTCCAAAGGTCCTAAGTTCAAATCCCAGCAACCACATGGTGGCTCACAACCATCCGTAATGAGATCTGTCACCCTCTTCAGGTGTGTCGAAGACAGCTACAGTGTACTCACATAAATTAATAAATCTAAAAAAAAAAAAAATTAACAAAAACACAAAATCCCTGCGCAACCTCCTTCTCAGCACATTCTGGTCTCTTTTCAGAGCACTCACACCAGAGTCAGAGGCTCAGCTGCCTGTCCCTCCTGGGGTCTGGCTGGTGGTGGGGGCCTAGGGCCTGAGAGCCTCTGTTCACAGAGTGGCCCCTTCAGAAAGGAAACAGGTTACCTGGCCAGGGAATGCCCACAGTCCAGTAGGTAGCAATGCTCCCAGAAGTGTCCAGCCAAGGCTCTGCTCCCTCCGCCTCCTCCCCAGCTCCCAACAGGCTCTGGGAATGGGCAGCTTACTGGCCTATCTGCCTGTCTGATGAGAGACAAGTCCTTTTGTGGTTATAAATGCTGCCTGCCGTATCCTCTGTCACCCTACGCATGCCTGTTCCTGTTTATTATGAAGTTTCTCAAGCTGTCCCTAATGGCCAGGGGACAGACCTTGCTGGGAGGAGTGGGGTGGCCTGGGGAAGGTGTTCTCTATGTGACACCTCATACACAGCATGGCTGTCTTGCCTGCTTCGTCAGCATGTAGAGACTCCAGAAGGACAGAGTTCCAAGGGGAAGCCACCCTTGACCAGAACTGTGAACCAAATTATGACTATAAGAAGTTGCAAGGGAAAATTCCCCTGGTTGAAAAACAAACACACACACACACACATATAACCAACATGCAAACCCTCTAGTCTTCCAAATTCCAGTGAAGAGAATTTTAATCTGAGTTGGGGGTGTCAGTCTCTCATACTTTTTTGGGGAGAGGATGACCAAAGTGTGTCGGGGTGTCTCTGCCTCACGGCTGTCCAGAGCCTGTGCATCTCTTGTCCCCATTCTATCTCTAAGGACAACTGAGAGGATCCTGGGTGGTTTCTTCAGCCATGGTGAGGAACAGTGCAAGGCTTGGGGGTACTCTGACCCTCTAGGCCATCCTTAGGTCCCAAGGATGGTTGAGCTCCGCATGCCTGCTGTGCTAACTAACCTTTCTCCAGCAGGTTATTCCCATAGCAGCCCTGGAGTACCGTGTAAGGACACCCCATGGGCCGGCCTTGCTCACGATCAGGCAGAGAGAGGCTGAGCACAGCAGAAGAGTGACCGGCAGTGCTGGCTTCCCTGAGAGGCAAGACAGCAGACCTCCACAGCTGGTGCTGACCAGGGACACAAGATCAGTCCTGACAGTCGCATCCGTGAGGACTCAGTTTTATAATCTCAAGGTTAGCACAGCTCCAGGCACTCATGGGCGTCTGACAGCTTTCAGATATTCTCTGTCCACTACGAGAAGCCAGCCTGGGTGGCCTAGGTCTCAGGTCCCTCAAATGGGGTCACATACACACAAGGGCGAGGTTAAACCACAGCTCTGAAAAGTCACCAGGCAGTCGGAGCGTGGCTATGAATGGTGAAGAGCCGAGTGAGGCACGGCCCCATCCTGACTCCCTGGTCGGCTGGCTGGTGTGTATTCCACACCTGCTGTTGTCTTTGTCAGAGTAACTCCTGCCTTCTGGTGGTTGGCACAGGAGGCAACACCAGACAAGATTCGGTGCCAGTGCGTGCAAAGGAGGCAACACCCTCAGGGAGAGGTCACTGGCAGCCTGGGCCTCAGTGACGCCTGCTGCCCACACAGAGCGGAAACAAAGTGCAGAGGTACCCCTCACACGAGTGACCCTGGTTCCAGTCCACCACTCAGGATCATTGACACATCTCCCACTCCCCCTCCACCTCTGTCTCTTCATGCAGAGCCTCTCCCAGGCTAGTTTTTCCTCTGACAGACAGATAGAGAAATTGTGTGTAGGGGCGTAGTCACTGTCCCTGTGTTTGCTGTCACTTCCCTGGCAGATTTGTTTTGGCAAGTTTGGTAACATATGCACATCGGATGCACATCGTCAGTTGTCAGTCAGAGCCCAAGAGCTTCCCCAGCTGAACGGCAGCTTTCTGTGGCTGCCATTTTCTTAGATCTCAGAACAACTGCCCTTTAGGGCTTCAAAGTAACCCTGAACATTCTGAAGGAGGGGTATTTCCTGTTGACTGTGGTGGTCGAGATTAATGGCCGAGCTACTTAACATTCTGTGTTCTGTACTTTTGATCCTTGGTTCACGGTGACTGGCCCTCTTGGGTGTCTGAGGGTCTCTTGATATCTAGTCATGGTGTGTTCGCTGACCTATTAAAGCCCCAAAGTTCTGAGAACTCCATTTGACAGGGCCTGAAGGGGGATCACTTGGGCTTCCCAGTCCTGGGGGAGTCTGAAGCCACGGGAAGAGCACAAAGCCTTCCCCCCACTCCACCCCAAGCAATGGCCCAGAGTAGAGTATTCTGAAGCCATCACTCTATGCAGGTGGCACTGCTCTAAGAGACTTTCTCCCAGGTGTGGTGCTCCCCAAAGAGCCCCACGTTCTGGGTGTACCCACGTTCTGGGGTTCTTTCCAAAGGGAATATAGCAGCAACCATTCTATACCCAAATGCCAGGTTCTGCAGAGAAAGGCTCCTATGACTCCCATAAGATGCGGGGCAGACAGAGACCTGCTCATCAGGGGCAGGGGTCGGGTACCCAGAGTCTCACACTGAAAGGACCATAGGAGTTCAGGGGTGCTGTCCCTGGTCACCCTCTCACCTGAACCAGGAAGGGGTAAAGCCAGGGAGTGCCACAGATAGGCTGGGCACACATAGGACATGGTGTCCCTGTCCTGTCACCCTCCCACCGGTGACAGACAGGTCCCTTGTTCCATCATCACTCAAAGATCCTCTCTTGGCTTCATATTTCACCACATTTTCCAGAAATGAAGTAACCTTCAAGGAAGAGAACTCAGTGCAGAGGTGACTAAGACACCAGGCTCCGTAAGACACATGTCTGCCAGGCGTGGTGGCGCACGCCTTTAATCCCAGCACTTGGGAGGCAGAGGCAGACGGATTTCTGAGTTTGAGCCCAGCCTGGTCTACAGAGTGAGTTCCAGGACAGCCAGGGCTACACAGAGAAACAACGAAAAAAAAAAAAAAAACCAAATAGACACATGTCTGAACTTGGAGGACCTTCAAACAGAGCTGGCCTAGCATCTATGAAAAGGGCATATCCACAAAGGCCTTGGTGGTATGGGGAGGGGACATTTGTCTCCCTTCACGTTCTCAGACCTCCCCACCGAAGGAATTTAGGCAGCACTGCAGAGAATTGATGGGTCGGAGATGTCTGACACAGAAATGAGGGCTCAGGTCTGTAGGTGGCTTCCATGGCCATCCCTGGCCCCTCCCAGCCTTCACTCTCT
Source organism: Mastomys coucha (assembly GCF_008632895.1). NCBI lineage: Eukaryota > Metazoa > Chordata > Mammalia > Rodentia > Muridae > Mastomys > Mastomys coucha. The sequence continues at coordinate 156,214,710 of NW_022196905.1, read as the reverse complement.
GCAAGTCTTTTCTACAAATCTCTGTTTCTACAGAGTGGGCAAGCCAGGGGGGCAGGCTTCTGCCATCTTCCTGGAGAGCAGTGGCTCTTGGCCACACTGGCTGACAGTCTGAGTGATCAGTTCCCAAGCGTGGAGGAATTGCAGGCAGGGCAAGGTGACAAGCTAAAATACAACTTTGCCTTAGCCTGCAGGGCTCTGGAGGCCAGAGAGGCTAAGAACAAAGTGGAGGTCCTCTTGCTGCAGCTGACCAAGACTGTGGCAGAGCTTTGAAACCCTCCTCTGCAAGCTTAGATCTTGAGACCAGCTCTGGGACAGACAGGCCAGTGGGGTCAGTACTTGAGAAATCGTCCCCTGAGCTCAGGCTCCTCCTCCAGGATAGCACCCACTCTTACCTGACCAAGTGGTATCCTGCTGACTGGAAGAGGGGACCATGCACACCCCACCCCCAGACACCAAGGAGAAGGGGTGGCACTTTATTTTGGTGGTGACCTGCTGCCAGGTCCACACATCCTGGGGCCTCCCACGGCCTTGAAGCACATCCTTTGGGCAGCTGGGCATCGTAAACCTCCCTGGCCCACGGCTCTGCAGCTGTTTGGGGGCCGAACTGGCCATGACCAGGAGGCGTCTAAAAAAGCCAGGTGGCACTCAGGACTTGAGAGGGTCAAGAGTAACCACACCAACGGCCTGATTAAAGAGTAACTCTGCTGGGAGACTTTGGAGTGAGCAGAGAAAGTGACAGGATTATTTTTAACCTACAACCTAGGCTTCTCATGGTAAAAAGTCAGAGCGGGCAAGTCCAGCAGTGATCAGCCAGAGAACTAGGTGCTGGTCCAAGTCTCTCAGTCCGCGGCACCTGTCCTGGACACTGGCCCAATCAGTAGGCTGGAAGGAGCTGCAGAGAGCTTGGAGGGTGGTTCTGAGACTTGCCCAGGGGAGGCAAGGGCCCCGCCTCCAGCAGGTGACACCTTGCCTGGTGTGTGATGGGATTCCCCTTCCACGTGACACTGGGGGAGTGAGAGGAACCCCACTCTTAACAGTGGGAACATTTACGGAGGGAGACCCACCCCCCCCGCTCTGAGCCGGAGTTCCCGCCAGGAGGTGGAATGCTGGGGAGAGAATCCCAGTTTAGTAGCAAAGCGATCCGGACAAGGAATGGTTCTGGGCGGCGAACTCCTTCCCACTCCCTTCTTCTGCCACCCCCACCCTCATTCCCGTAACCCCCTCTTCTCTTTCGGTATCTCACCCCTCCTCTCTCCTTTGTCCCTCGTCGCCCCAACCCCGCGCACACCTGCCTGTGCCGGGGACTGTCTTCTCCTCATCCAGCGAGCTCACTTGCTCGCAGGTGCCACGCTCCCAGACTCCGCCCGCAGGTCGGTCTAGGGCCACTGAGACCGGGAGGGAGGAGACGGGAAGGCGGGAGCCGGAGCGAGGGTGGGGGAGGGGCGGTGGCGCTGGGGACTGAGGCGACCGTTGCTGCGGGACAGAGGGAAAGGGATCCCCAGGGAGGAGGTGGGGCATGGGCGGAGACTCGAGGGGAGGGGGCAGGCGAGGGGTCCTGGGGAGGAGGTGGGGCATGGGCGGGGTAGGGGCGGGCCCGGAAGAAGGGAGGTGCGTGCATGCCGAGCTTCTTCGCGTTCTCTCTCTGGGAGGTTTTCTGAGCCCAGCCCAGCCAGCATTAAGATGCACCGGTACCCCTAACCCACCGTACGGCGAAATCTGCCCTGGGGTCCTCACCAGGGTTCTCAACTGGGCTGTAAGGAAGTTGTGTCCACTCCGCGGTCCCAGGTGACCAGGCTGGGTTTGTCTGCTCTCCCAAGGCCCTTCTCTGCTGCTTCCAGGCGGAAGAACTGACGCAGGTGGGAACCCTTCGGCTTCAGACACGTTCCATATGCCTTTCTGGCCTCGGTCTGTTCTTTGCTGACCCGAGGGTGGAAGAGCATGCTCTACTCCTCCGCTCGCCTTGATCGCTTAAGGTCCTGTTCCGTGAGTAACCACCTGTAGGGGACTCTAAACGGCACTGCAAACGGTAGATGGCCAGGATATACCTAAACACAGGGGTACTCAGGACCCTCCACCCAACCCTCACCCCGAGAGACTCATATGGTCAAGCCCCCTATTCGGTGGTCCCAAGGCAAGAGGGGACCACCGTCTTCCCGTCTCCCAGTATTTATGTGCAGCGGTGCTGCTTTCTGAGTGTCACAGCAGGAAGCGCACTGTGCCCTGAGACAAACTCAGATCTCTCAGAAAACACCAAAAAGGCACACTGTTTAAACCTGCATTTGCCAGGACTCCAGGGCAAATGTTCATTCGTCATTATAAATGTGCTACTAGATGTAAACTTTTAGAATGGAGAGTGAGGGTACAAATGCCTCAACTGGGTGGGTGGAAGTGGGGAGTCTCTTCTAGAAACCCCCTGAAAAAGCGAAGGAAACCAAACAGGTGTGGGAATTGTAGCCATGGCTGGCCCCACTTGAGGGGTGGCGATGCATGAGCTGAACTGGGTAGACAAGATGGACTGGGGTGACTGCACTAAAGGAACCTCGTCTTGTGTGGATGTCATTTCTGGGGTGGGTGTTTTTGGGCCAGCCTCAGCACTCTGTTTCCCTCCAGGACTGGGCACTTGCCCGGCCCAGCCCAGCCCTCAATGCAGGAGCTTATCCTGGGACAGGCAGAGAAAGGATTGGGAACAGAGAGAAGCCCTCAGATGAGCAAGAAAAGGAGGCTGGGCTGGGAGAGAAAAGACAGCTGGGAAGGGCTGTAAAGAGAGCCCTTGGAATCTTTTGCTTGACTTTTATTCCTTTAATATATTTAGATTCTTTTAAATTGTTTGATGTGGATGGATGCTTTGCCTGCATGTATGTTATGTCTAGGGACTTTGAGTGCCTAGAGTCCAGGGAAGCCGAGGAGCATGTAAGATCCTGTGGAATTGGGAATTACAGATGGTTGTGAACTGCTGCGGATGTACTGGAAAATGAACCTGGGTCCTCTGGCAGAGCAAGCAGTGGTCCTCAGTTAGCTAGGGACAAGGAAAACACTGTCCTGTACTGACTGCCAGAGGATACTGAGAGGCTGATCTGGGGTTACCTTCCTGAAGGCTTCCATACCCAAAAAGGTCAGATTGGACCTTTGAGAAGTTTTTAAAAAAATTAAAAAAAAAAACAAAACCAAAAAACTGTCTCTGAGTGCACTTATGCATGTGTGTGTGTGCCTCCACATGCACATGGAAATCCCAAGACACACATGTGGAGGTCAGAGGACAACTTGTGAGCATCTGTTCTCTTTACATTGTATAGGTTCTGGCAATTTAAGTTGGGCCATCAGGCTTGGTGGATAGCAACTGCTCTTACCCCTTGAGCCATCTAACATAAGGGTCTTTAACTTTTAGAAGGCTAAGTTCCTGCTTCCCTGGATGGCATCAAAGACCCTCTCTACATAGCTGTATTAAATGCCACTTAATAGGACAATAAAAGTGCAAAAGGAATGGCTCCATGGACATAGAGTTTCAGCAGGACACACAACTATCATTACCAGTGCAGAACCGGAAGTGGTCAGTGCCACAGCCGCGACCCCACACAGGCGGCACTGCACAAGTCGCTGCCTCACATTCAAGGAATAAAGACGGCACTATAAAATGTGTCTCTGTCACCATGCAAACACCCCTTGACAACCAGAAAACTGTCTCAAGTGCCTAAAATATGGATAGCACAGCCCTGGCCAGGTCCTCTGGCAACAAGGGAAGCAGGAGAACACACCGAGCAGTGCTCTTTGGAGAGCTGTCTGCTTTCGGGAGGCTGGGAGCAAGCTTTTCGCCATTCAGAAAACATCAGGTTGAATCTCAAGTGAGGCAATGTAAGGGAGTCGGTGCAAGCCAAGAACAAAGCCCATCTTTCCCTTCACACATCCCAGCAGCTCCCTGCTGGTGTCAGGCTTGTGGGCTTTAAGAGCCCCAAGGAGTCCCCAGCAAGATGCAGGAAATTAGCATCACAAAGGAGGGGGAAGGCTCTGGAGATCTAGTCCGGGATCCTTGCGGGAGGGAGGGAGGGAAGGAGG
>NW_022196905.1:156183872-156210351 GCF_008632895.1 Mastomys coucha | reverse complement strand
GAGAGAGAGAGAGAGAGAGAGACAGACAGACAGACAGACAGACAGACAGACAGACAGACACAGACAGAAACAGAGAGAGACAGAGATGGGGGGGGGGAGAGGGAGGACAAATAGACACAGACACACAGATATAGACCCATACACAATAAGCAAGCTTGCCTAATGTTGCAGACAATAGCCAGTGGGAAGGGTCAGCTGTAGTCTGATTCCTCTCTGAGTGAGCAAAGGAAGTCCCAGGAGGTTTGCCATAGCATTCACTGACCAAAACCCCTGGCTTTTCCCAGGGATGCCCCTGCCTAAAGGGGTGTAGGACCTCTTCCAGTTCACTAGGTACACGAAGCCACCCTTGGGTTAGTTCCAATGTAAGAGGACAGGGGCCTGGGAGGATACAGGCTAAGGACGATGCCAGGTGAGGAAAGGTAGGAGATCAGGATGGAGTTTCCAAGCAGGAGCAGGGGAGACATGGGCTGGACACTATGACCTTCTGTCCTCCTGAACTGTGAGGGTAGATTCTTCCACAATGTCTCCCAGTTTACAATGGCTGAGCAGCCCTGGAACACAGGGAACAGGCAAGTACCTGGTGTGATGTCACCACCTCACACATGCTCCCTGTGCTCTCTTCCTGAGGGTGTTCAGTGCCACATACAGGGTGTCACTTGTGAGAGGGGGAATAGAATACACCTTAGCCAAGGTTTGTATGAAAGAGAATGGGTAACCCAAAGTGGGTCCCAGAGTTTGACACACGCCAGGGCCTCCAAAAGAACCCTTACCCAGACAGACAGGGGTCAGAAAAGCCCCAGTAGACACACAGAAAGGACCCCTGGCCTTGGACTCTACCTTGGTTCACTAGAGTTCTCATCTACTACCCTCCGCTGTACACTTATTTATTTTATTTATTTATTTACTTACTACTCAACTCTAGGTGAGAGAGCCAGCTTGATGTAGTATGTTCTGATATGTGGTGAGGAAGCCAAGGCCCCAGGAGAGCTGGGCAGAGCAGAGGCAGGACACTGGCCCAGGCAACTACATCCTGTGGCCTGTATCCGTTACCCTGATGCTTGCTGTCTTAGTTAGGGCTTAATGATGTGAACAGACACCATGACCAAGGCAACTCTTATAAAGGATAACATTTAATTGGGGCTAGCTTACAGGTTCAGAGGTTCAGTGCGTTCTCATCAAGGCTGGAGCATGGCAGCGTCAAGGTAGGCATGGTACAAGCAGAGCTGAGAGACCTACATCTTCATCTGAAGGCTGCTCATGAAAAGACTGACTTTCAGGCAGCTAGGATGAGGGTCTTAAAGCCCACCTCGACAGTGACACACCTACTCCAACAAGGCCACACCTCCAAATAGTGCCACTTCCTGGGCTGAGCATATACAAACCATCACACCTGCTTAGAAGCCATGTCTGCAGAGGTGGTCGGGGGCCACCAAGAGCTTCTTAGTTACAAGGCTTCTGGCAGATGGAGACCCCAGAGGACTGGCTGGGGACATCCCTGACTTGACTTCCAGGAAGGGAAACAATATGGAGCCTTACAGGGCAGTGAGTGCATATTTGGACTTTGGGCACTCAGCTCTGCAAAGCTTCTCAGGTTTTCTCTCTGGTCCACAAACACACAGGTATGGCCAAGATGCTACAAAGGGAGAGTCCCAAAGTTCAGGATCGTGAACTTCATGTAATGGGAAGCACTCAGATGGCTAGGAGCCAAGTATGCAGTAGGAATTGATCATCAGCACATCATGCCAAAGCCTGAAGATCACTCTTACAAGACACTACTCAGTGAATAAAGAGGCCTTTCATTCCATGGTCCCTCTCAGCTCTTAGGGGATCCACTCTGAAAGCTCAGGCAGGAGCTGGGACCCAGGTGCTCAGGAAAGGAACCCAGCATCCAGCTGAAGAGGGTGGCGGGCCAGAAGAATAGACTCCTGGGCCTTGTGAGGCTCCCCACACAGCAGGCAGTCTGCCTCAATTGAACAGCATGGGGCAGTTAGCTGCCCCAGTGACACTGGGATGGTGAGCCCCAAGTCTGGCAGAAGATAAAGGGGAGCAGATAAAGGGGAGCGGAGGTGTCCCAGAGGTGGGGCACAAGATTAGAGGACCTAGAGAGGAAGCCTTATGATACTGGGGAGTCTGATGCTAAGTTTCTCGTTCCAGGTAGACTCAGCAGGTGTACTGTTTTTGGTCAGGGCTGTCGCAGTGTGGCTTTACTCTGGCTCCAGAGGGCCCTCAAATGCTCAGGTACAGAAGGGAGGTGTAGTGCCCACTGCACCACTACCCTTCCTCCTTCAGTGATGCTACGAGACTCTGTTTCCCACAACACCCACACAATGTGTTCCCCTGCCCCCAAAAAAGACACACGTGTCTGGAGTCTTTTTTTTGTTTGTTTTGTTTTTGTTTTTCGAGACATTTCAAGACAGGGTTTCTCTGTATAGCCCTGGCTGTCCTGGAACTCACTCTGTAGACCAGGCTGTCCTGGAACTCAGAAATCTGCCTGCCTCTGCCTCCCAAGTGCTGGGATTAAAGGAGTGCGCCACCACAGTCTGGCGTGCCTAGAGTCCTAACCATGGCTTCTGCTCCAGAAAGTGTGTGCACATCTTACACACCACCACACACGTGGGAAGAAAACAGTCTCCTACAGAAATGTTCCGTGTATCAGCATTGCCTACAGAAATCAAAGACAGATTAGCAGCCCGTGAAATAAACCTCATGAGATGTTTGATCTGGTTTAATTCACAATTTTTCAAAGCAGGTTACTGGGCTCTCAGTTAGACATTAGTGTTGGAGAATGACATGTTTAATGTACTTATTATACTTGATAATTTAAAATAAATCCCAGTACTTATGACAACAGCTACAGATAACCATTCATGTTAAATACATCTTTGATTCTCTCTTATTCATACATTACATAGTAGATGGACATTTTAAGTGGTAATGCAGACACACATGATTCTAAGTCAGACAATATATGCATATTAAAATTCTCTATCTCTTGATAAGGTAAAAAATAAAGCTATATAAATTGATACATTTTTTCTGCAAAATTAGAATCACACTTCCATAATACTTCCACCATATATATCTTCATTAAAGCTTTGTTCAGACACAGTATCAGAACCACTCCACTTTCTATTCACCCGTCTTCTAGGTTTTAAAACAAAAAAATTGCATTCACTAAGTGATGTTTTCCTGGTTTTAGTCATGAATGGGTAACTTCCAAAAGAAACGCAGAATGCAAGGGCCTGCTGTACCATGGCATTGCCAATAAACTACATTAAGATGAAATAAATGGACGGGTGAATCCAGTACCAGTGGATACCAGCAGTGCAGATATGCCTTGGACTTGGGGATTCAGAGACCCAGGCTGGAGCTCCCTCCAGAACACCAGACACCTGGGTGATGCTCAGCAACTTGGGCAACCACGAGGGCACGCACACTTCAGACATTCAGCAGCTGATCCTGGGACATGTGCTCAGTATGAACACTCAAACGTTACCCTGTTCCAGCTTTGGCTATGCCATCCCCTAGGTGAGGCCTTTGGTCTGCTTATACTCAGGATGGATTGCTGAGATTTAGGAATAAATGTTTTCCTAGCTAGTACGTGGCTGGGGGCAGGCACCTGTACTCGGGATGGCATGCAGCTTTGGTTAGCCTGGATCCTGCTTGCTGGATTGAGGGAGCAAGGGGAGGCCTTGACTGTGAGGTAAGCATCCCTGGGAGGGGAGAGCTCAGTCCAGCACAGTGTGCACTCACACAGCCCAAGCACCCTTCCTAGTGTGTGTGTGTGTGTGTGTGTGTGTGTGTGTGTGTAAGGAGCCTGACATTCTAGAGGGCAACATCTCTGCATAGGGCTGTCAGAAGCAGCTGGTACATGGTCTTGAAGAGGAATGCACATGTGTTTGTGCACATGTGTATGTTTATACACGCTTGTACATGGCATGAGTGTGTGCGGAGCAGAAAGTAAGAGAACACATGTGCAGCCAGGGCTCCTGGAACATACATGAGATGAAGTACTTGTAGGGGGCGGAGCCAAAGTAGTAAGCCACAGAACATCTGTGCAACTGAATTAAGAAAAAAGGATGCTTAATTTGAGTTGAAGTTCCTTGCTTGAAGGAAAGAAAACAGCCACTGTGAGGTGAGGTGGGCAACCTTCTGCACGAGTGTTTGGTCTCTGTCTCTGCATTTCACCTGTGCCCTTGTCTACTTCAAACTCTCAGGCAACTTCATTTGGTAATTTCCTAAGCACAATTTTAAAGACATTGGAGTGTGCATTCAGTCTGGGATGTTCCTACGTAAACTTGTTATTGGGAGTGGTGGTGCAGGACAGTGTTCCCACACCAGAGAGGGTTGCAGAATGAAGAGCCTGCAGGAAGGATAGTGTTAAGTGTTTAAGGCTGAAGGATGGAATAAAAAAAAACCAAAAAACAAAAATAAATAAATAAAATAGAAACCATAAAGTGACAAAGGACAGTGACAAAGCAAGCAGAGGAAACTGTTTGCCCTCAGCACACCTCAGCTAGTCAGTCTCTGGGAACGTCAAGAAAGAGAGGCACAGAGGAGACTCAGGTCCGTGCCAGGCACGGACACATTCAGCCAAGATGCTCACCAGCACTTAAGTGGCCAAAATTCTGAAACTTAAAAAGCAAAAGCTTTAAAAACATATTTAAAAATCAGAAGGTGCATTGACAAATGAATAAGATATAGAAACAGCTATGAAAATACTTTAGTGCAAAGGTAATTTTAAGATCCCTAAAAAAATACATTACAAATAATCTGTTAACTAAACACAGAGAATCTGCCCCTCCCCACAGGTATTATATTTGTACCCGCAGGGCTCTTAAAAGGGGGGCTGTAAAAATGCACACACTACTATGTAAGGGCCAGTGTGGACTGGGGCTCCGATCCTCTGACACGTGGAGACACAGGCAGGTGAATGGGCATGGTGTGTGGAGGCACAGACAGCCCTCAGCAGCACGGGACATCCTCTGTGTGTCCGAAGCCCAAGGCCACCCCCCTCCCCATCTTTGGTGTGGTGTTTATTCGCCCAACCTCCCCCAGCTGCCAGGTGCAGTAACTGCTCCTACTGTTGGCTGGTCCCCAGTTCAAGCACACACTTTATAGGGAAACCCTGTGTAATCATGTTATAAAATTTGTGCTTCCCAGGACACAGGCCCTCAAGTGCCAGAGACCTTCACCATGGCTCCAGACCCACCACATAACTCCACAGGGTGGGGCTGGCTCTCTCCCAGGTACTGTCTGAAAGGCTGCATCACACTAAAACATGAGTCAGGCCCGTTACAGTGCTGTCAGGGAGCGTTGCTGAAAACAGAAATGCCAGTGCGGCAGTAGCAGAGATTCACAGTCCAGTGGCCTTTTGATGGCCTGTCCACTCCAAGTGAAGCCCTGGATGGGATTTGTGTGGCACCAGTGGCAGGCAGAGCAGCAGACTAGAGCGGATGAATCCACAGTAGCCCCAGACAGTGTGGGACTCACCTCTGGGTGGGATAAACACCTGCCTGGACGCCCCAAACCTCCCCCTTTCCCCACACCACTGAAACAAATGTTTTCCAGTAAGTTTAACTGACTACACTCCTGAGAGACTTGGCTAACAGTGTGACTTATTCACATACATAAACGTCATCTTCCACAGGCCGGTGACAGGAAGGGGTGCTGACATCTCCAAAGGCTCCGACGTGTAGGGTCAGTATCTTAGCAGACTGACTCAGACATGATCTAGGAAGATGGCTCTGTGAGGGACAGTGAGCATGGGCACAGTGAGGCCACAGGTCCAGGAGACACGCTCCAATCAGTGTCTGACATGGCAACTCCCCGGGGGGAAGTGTGCATGGTTCACACAGCAAATACGTGGTCAGGAACATCGGGACACCGTATGAGGCGAGTGCCATGTGCTGTGCACAAGGCTGTAGACAAAAGGATAGGATCTTCTCAAGAGACAGCAGAGGTGGCAGCAGCAGGTGGGTGCGCGGGGCCAAGGCCGGCTTCATAGCCACGGGGCTTAAGATGAGGCCAAGCATAATGTCCTTTCCGTAGCCCAACTGGACGTATGGTCACCAGGCCTAGGACGATGATGCCCGTTATGTACAGTCCAGACTGCAGTGTGCTGTGCCTCAGTGGGCGACCTGTGATCCTACCCTCCCCTCCCTGAGGATGAAGGGTGCGACAGGTGCAGGCACACACAGGTGCCCAAGAACAGAGCCCTCAGAGGGGCTGTCTGTCCATCAGGTGGGTGTCTCCAGGCTGGACCTACAGCACCCATACCTCGCCTTGTGGGGAAGGCCTGGGTGAGCAGTGAGCACAGGATACTCTTCGCTCTCCCACCTGGAGCACACAGCTCTCCCAGAGGGGGAGCTACACTGGGCAGCCAAGAGCCTGGTGCCCTGAGCTCCCCAGCTCTGCAAAGAGGCCAGAGGGGTGAATTCTGAAATGCTGTCCCGAAGTTGTATGTTCTGTCAAAAGAACAGAAGGCCCACATCAGTCACAGAACCTCTGTGAAGAACCCGTAACAACCACTGCACCTGTAGCTTTGGCAGTCTGTCTCAGACCACTCTATCACCCATCCCTTAAGTAGGTAAGTGGGCCCATCCCATGGGAACTGTGCTCTGAGGCAATGCGCCCTCAGGTCTGGGGACCATTCCACATGGCTGATATAGGGGACAACACAGGAGAGAAGGCAGCAAAGTGCTGAACACACTGAGCACCTTCCTGTCACTACTGTCACGTGCAGTGACCAAAGGCCCCAGACATCCTTCACCAGGGTTCTAGCATGACCCCAGGAAGATGACAGGACTCACCTGTATGGGCTAGGATGTCCTAGCCCGATGGGCCTGGGGTCAATATCATGCTGACCACACCAAGCTACCATGCCCTGGTAGCTTACAGTTACCAGACAGAATGGCTGGCACTACCTCTTAAGAAAGACCACAGCATGCAGAAACAGCAGCCGGCAGCCAGGAGGGAGGGACAAGAGGCCGCACAGTGGGGATCTACTCTCCTGGGTGACAAGCCTCGGATTATACTGTTTTCAGGTGAGCACCACTAGGTGAGGCTGGACCACAAATACTATGGTGGTCTCAGAGCCCCAGGGCCGTGCAGACACAGTTGTGTGCTCAGACAGTGGTTTCAGCTAGATGCTACCTGGGCTCACATCCGGTGCTGCTGTGTGACATTGTACTTCCAATGCCCAGACAGGATTATCCCCTGTAGCTTTTAAGTGAAGCTGTGTCTGTCACAAGGACAGAGGCCAGGGTGACATAGGGCACGTGTTATAACATTTCCCCTATGTGCTTAGCTCACCATTAGATGCTACTTACCTGTGTGTGTGTGTGTGTGTGTGTGTGTGTGTGTGTGTGAAAATGGGATAGTTTGTTTCCAGAGAAAATCACTCATTTAGAAACCAGACAACACAGCAAAACTTTGGAGGAAGAACAGTCCGAGAGTCACAGCACACTGGCCTAGCGCCCAGCAGGCAGCCATACTGTTACCTAGCGTTGGGCTAGACACGTCTTGGCTGCGGTAAGAAGTCCTTCAGCAGGGGCCTGGCGCTGTTCGAAGTGGCATCGGCCAATGCTTTGAGTCGGGTGCTCTGCTGCAAGGATGAGGAAAGACACTGAGCTGCTGCCTGCAGAGGCCAGCGATGGAGGCCAGCACCTGTGTCCTGGCAACTGCAGGCCCAGGCCACACCTACACTGACCTATGCCATCTCCACACGCAGCCATGGCAGGCCATGCGCCTGATGGCAGGCTTTGCACAGATCCATCACAATGCCATCATGGCAGGCAAGCTGGCTTCAGGGGTTGCCTGTCCACAGTGTGCACAAAGACCCCTCTAGCGGAACAGATGACCCTGAGCAGGTTCATTTGAAGAAGTCTGCACCCAGAGAAGTAGTAGCAAGGTCAAAGGGCACGCTGCAGCACCACAGGAGAGGGCCACCAGTTGCAAGTCCTAACAAGTTCCTGCTGCCAACATAGAGGAATTCATCCAGAACTGTAAAACTTTGCCTCCTGCCACAGGGCCCTGCATGTCGCTTCCTCTGCAGAGCCACTGACACATGAGCAGTGTTTCTGCACAGCCTGCCTGGCAGATAGGACATTCCTAGGCCATGTCCCGAAGGCGCTGGCTCCTGGCCTGGCACAGCTATTAGACATTTCCAGTCCTCATTCACTGGTCCCTCAGCGCTGAGGAATGTGGGAGCTCTCAGAGTGGAAGGAGTACAAGGTGGGATGGCAGAAGAGTAGGCAGACCTAGCCAGTGTCCAGGGAGGAGAAGCCAGAGGTGATGGTGTTGCCCACACAGGCACAGGGTGGGCAGGCAGGCTGCTGCAAGTGTGTGGACGCAGAGACTGGTGCGGAGGGAGATGCACTATGTTATATATACACACGTGATATATATAACGTGCCCAGTGTCCGTCACGCTTGCCCTGTACTAGGAACAGGTTGAAAGCGAAGTCAGGTCTACCCCGCTGAGGCTTGGGAATGTTTATTCCTCCAAAGCTTTGCAGATCCATGGTGCTTTGCAGCACAGTGTCTGTCTGCTGTGCCTATGTGCGTGTGGGCTCTGCTGTAATACCTGGGGTTGAGACTCGGGCTACAGGAGACAGGACCCCAGTGTATCTCACCAGCAGTGGGTCCAAGAAACTCAGTGCTTAGGAAGCATCAACAGGGAACAGGGTTTGCAGCCTGAGTTGGCATATGTATTGTTTTACAAAGTATTTGTGACATTTTAGTCTTCCTAAAAATTTCCTCCAAAATGTTTTTGAGAGTGTAAACGGCAGCTGGAATGATGTCATTTACTCTAACGGGTTCTTATGGCACTACGTTTGAAACATCTTGGTTGTCATTATTTCAAAATGTATCATCTTGCTAAATCTGGTATTTAAGATACACAGGATAGGCGGTAACTGGGGTTTTGTTTTTGTTTTGTTTTTTCCAGCTTTGGGTCTTTTTTAGGCATAAGCCCTGGTAAGGCAGGAGCCCCATGCAGGTAATCAGTCCCCCAAACCTCACTGAAGGAGCACATGTGGTTGTCATATTGGGAGACTCAGCCAAAATTCCACAGTACTGCATGCTGCTGCCGTCTGTCTCCTGACCTCTTGGCTGAGGAGCAGGTATTGGCTACAACAGCCACCAAGGGGAAGGACCCTGGGGCTAGGTCCGTGCTGCCACAGGGGCGTTAAAAGCAGCACATCACAGAGTTTCTAAAAACAGGTCTTTATTTTGAAAAGTAGAACAGGAATCGGGTAAGTAGAGGTCACCGTTAGTGGGACTCCACCTCACAGAGTTCTCGGGGTAGGGGTGAGGGAAGAAGTCTCCGTCTCTCCCACCATGGCTGTGGAGAACAGGGCCATGCTGAAGTCGCCTTGCTCAAGCTGGATGGACTGTGTGTGACTGCCTGTCAGGTGCTTAGGGGCTGAGCCACCTGTGTCAAGTACTGCTGAAAGCTCTGCACCCCGTGATGGACACGGGACGCTGCTGTGAGCTGTTGAGGAAGACAAAGCCCAGGGTTAGTGGACCCCTTGCAGGTGGCGTTCCATCACCGAGTTACCTCATGAGGGAATGGTGATGACTGACAATACCAGAGTGTGGTGGGCGGCCTCAACACTAAGTTCTTTCCACTTGGTCCTGTGGCCATCACCCCAACATGCAAGAAGACAGAGATGGTCACCTGTTGGTCAGAAACTCAGACTACTGGCGGTCTGGGAAAGCATAAAGACGGTGGGCTGCTCAACTGAAAGGCACTTGTTCCTGGCCTGCAGGCCGCAGTCCGGAGCCACACACGCCGAGTGTTTGAACAAGTAGTGGTTATTTAGGCAAAGCAGTGGACGGTAAGGGAGGCAGGAGAGAGAGACAAGAGGTAAGTTGGTTGGTTATAGGCAAACATCCTGGTACACAGTAACACCACTGCCCAAGCTGCTGGGTACTGCCAGGCCAGGACCCCTGGCCTGCTCCTCACTCCTCAAGGCCCATCCCTGGCTTTGCCTGGCTCTATGCCTCCTGCACTGTGGCTGGGGACAGTCTGTAGTAAAGAGTCTTATAGGCTTCAAATCTCACCACAGCAATGGGGGTGTCTCCACTATGGAGGGATAGAAAAGCTCCTCTCAGCCGTTCCCATCCACCTTCCATGGCCATTCCAGAAGATTCTTACAAAGCAGAATCCTCCTGTGGGAGCTACAACCACTACTGCAGCAAGGCTCAGGATGCTGCGGAGAGATGCCCTTGCTAGCTGCAGAGCACAACTCTTTGCTCAAAGGTATCCAGTCAAACGCCTGAAGGGCCGTCAACATCTGGGCATCAGGTCCAATGTGCTCTTGTGACAGCAGCTATGGTAGAGCCCGGGGACTGGAGATACCCTGAGCTGTGCCTGTGCCTCTCTCATCCTCTGCACAGAGCTGTTGTGAGTGCGTGTCCCTGTGTTCCCACACACCCTGTGCACAGGGAGTGATCACAGCGTCTCTGCCCAAGGCATCCTAATGAGCACATACATCCAGTGTCCCTGGTATTGGAAATACCATGTCCACTGTAACCCTGGGTACAGGGAATCTCCACAATCCTGTGCACTGTGTCTGTGTCAGGTTGGAGCTGTACTGCTGCTGAGCAAAGAGAGCCAGGGGAAAGCTTTCCAGTCCCCTACAGGCTGAGCACTGGCTAGGGGCAATGAGTGTCATTGCCATGGCAACCAGGACAGCTGAGCACTGAGAGCTCTATGTGTGGGGTGATCAGTGGCAGGTAGACTTCCATGCTGAGCTGAGGGTCCCCAAGCTCTACAGCTAGTGCTGCCCACTATCATTTGTTGAGACAGTTGACAGCTGAGTGACCATGTCCACTCCCATGACCAGAGGCCTGGGTAAGAGTTCTGACAACAGATTTTATCAACAGTTGCAGGAGGCATAGAGTAGGAAAGAACTGGTGATATAAAGTCCCCAGAGAGAGCCAACCTGAGCGAGCGTGGAATGCTAGGGTGGAGTCACACCAGCCCCCGAGCGGGCAGACATCTGCTTCCCACCCCAAACATGGCCAGCTGTTCCACTCTAGACTCAGGTTCTGTACATGGGTGGTAGGTACAGCCAGGTAATAAGGGACCTACACCCCCACCTTGGCTCCTTCCTCGCTCTCTCCCTCTGCAGGAGCCCAGTACTTCTCTGTGCACTGGGGCCCTGTGCTGTCAAGCTGTAGCCCCACTAGTTATGGGGAGGTTGCTGGAAATATAGATCCCACAGCCCCGCCTCACTCAGGGATTGAGACTCACAGGCAAAGTTGAAATTCTGCATCTTTGTGAACACCCAGGCAAGCCAGAGACGGTCTCGTGCTCTGGTCCGGTGACAGGACCCTGTGAGGATTCAGCTTGCTGGCCAGTTTGGGAGGTGGGAAACAGAATCCCCATACCTACCACTCACTCTTGAAAAGGTGAATCTGAGCCAAATTCAACACCCTTAAAGGGGGCATAACTTCAATCTTTTTCCCCCTGTCCAGAGTAAGGGAGTGAGCCCAGGGTCTTGTGCGTGCGCAGTGGGGACCTACATCACTAAGCTCCAGAGCAGACCACAACTCAATGATCAAAGGAACAGTTACTTTTTTGTGGGTTTACAGAAAATAACTTATTCTACGACAGCCAGACCTTTGGAGATCTCTCTTAGTAACTTCCCAGTCATAAGACAGAGAGAGGAAAGTGGCTGGCCCGGCCAGGCAGACTCCTTACCTGAGTTCTTTCCGTCGCCGTGGGCCACAGCTGCCTGCACAAGACCTTCTTGAGGACGTCAGGGAGGAGGCCGACCGTGACGAGCAGTATGATGCCCAGCCAGGCAGGCCCACTGGACAGCATGTATATGAACACATAGTACATCCGCTGGTAACTGAGGAATGGCCTGGGTGTGGACAGGGAAGACACAGGTGATACCCTGCCTGTCAGGAGAGATGCCACAGCCCTCCCCAAAGGTGCCATTTTTGGTGCTGCCAGGGTCTGACCACGCCACCCGTGTGCTTTGAGTCTGCCTTCTGTAGTCTTCTGAGAGAGAAAGGTAAAAAGCAACTATAGCCCATTGTCCAAAGTGGCATGAGGATCCCGGAGGCCCAGTGTCTGCTTGATCTTTACACAGCAGCGGTATACTCATGGGTGCTGGTGCAGCGCTGGCCAGCAGGCCCAAAGGCTTTGAACGCACGCCTCTGGAGGAGTCAGAGGGACATGAAGTGTCTCCTGGTGTGCTGACAAAGCCTCCTTGGCTCCGTGCTCCCGGTCTCCATCTCAGACCTGGAAATTCCTTCTACTTCCTGGCACATGAAGAGTCAGGGATAGAGGAAAGCCCTACCTCCAAGGAAACACAACCGCATGTGGACACAGTGCTCTATGGAGTGAGTATGGGGGAGGGAAGACAGAGACAGGGGGCTGACATGCCGCTCACATACACAACTCAAAAGAGAGGGTATAGAGGTCATGTGACTCATAGGCCAAGGGCCCAGGCCCTCGTGACGGTCTCAGGGCCTGCTAGGACCTCAGTTTTAGATTCCTTGTTAGGGGTGGTAGCTGCCTCTACAGGGCTGCAGAGCCTTCACAAAGGCTCCCTGGTTGAGTGGCCAGGAGCGGGGAAGCTAGGATGGTCTTGTCTAAGGTTGTTCCTCCCTGGTCAGGCTCTAGAGGCTGGCCAGGACTAGGGCCAGGCCAATCAACCCAAGCTAAGAGCACTGCACACAAGTCAGACTTCTGGATGGCTGCCCTCCCATTACTCTCTGGTTTGGCTCTCTCAGGTCACAGGGCCTTTGGCCATGGTGTAACTTGGCTGAAAGGAGGGCTCTGCGCCCTTCAGGAGTTGGGGTTTTCTGTGAGTTTGAGATGCTGAAGTCCTTCGAGAATGTTACAGCACTATGGGCCATCCGATCTGACCCCACACTATGTCAGAGGACTGTGGGCTGAAAGTGTCCCAAGAACACACATGGACCGCAACCTCAAATTCCTGTGAATGGCACTTCGTGGTAACGAAGCTGAGCTGAGGCTCTGAGTTTGGGTCTCTGTGGCAGCATTAGAGAGGAAGACGAGGCCCAGCCAGCCCCAGAACCACCCAGTCACTACGAACAGCCTGTCTTCTAGAACTCCAGAAACTGCACCGTGACACCAGGGACACAGATGCTCTGACAGCAGCTCCAGGACAGGAGGCGGCAAGCTGTGTGGGGATTAGGGGGGCAGTTAGGGTCACATGGGGGTTGGGGTCTTACCAGATAATCCCCCCCCAGAGCAGGGAGAAGACAATGTAGAAGAGCAGCGACCCCCAGATGACAAAGTGGTTTATCCAAGTCCAGTAGTGTGTGTCCAGTGCAAGCTACAAGAGAGGGAGGTGTGAACACTGCCGTCAGCCAACCGGGCAGAAAGGAGGTGTGAACACTGCTGTCATCCAAGCGTGCAGAAAGGAGGGCCAGAAGACCATGAAAAGTGAGCAAAGCTGAAACGTGACAGCACAGTGCCTGCAAGAGCTCACAAGAGAATCATGCCACAGGAGGAAACCCATGTTTCCTCAGGAGGAGACAGCTGGGACATATGGGTGTGCACATGTGTGCGAGTGTGCATGTGTGTGTCTGTGTGTGTACAATCATGAAGCACCATTCATGCTGACACACTGCTGTCTAGGAAGGCAACATGAGAAGTCTGTACACTTACCAGTGTGACAGGTTTGGGGACTTTCATAATGAGGTTCTTCACAGATTCTAACTTGACTTTAAAAAACTGAATTTGGGGGACTGAAGAGGTGGCTCAGTGATTAAGAGCACTGGCTGCTCTCCCAGAGGACTTGAGTTCAATTCCCAGCACCCACATGGCAGTGTACAACTATCTGTAACTTTAGTCCCAGGGATCCAAAGGCATAGGGCATACAGACATACATGTAGACAAAATATCCACACACATAAATAAAAATAAAAAAGATATTTTAAATTTTTTCTCAAATAGATTAATTTATATTAACAGAGCTGATTTAATTCTACTGGGGCTAGGGCTCTGTATCCTTAGAGGATTTCAGTCACTCCCCTTTTGTAAATACTCAGCTCTTCCTTTCCTTCTGAGCGATTCTGAAGTCCATGCACTAGGCTGGGACTTGGATATGAACTGAAGAAGACAGCTCAGGGGACCTAGCATGGGGTGCCAGTGTCAGCATGGATCTGAGATTCCAAGAGCTCAAGGAGAGTTGCAGGCAGGCTGGCCATGACGGGCATGTGCCCAGAGCAGTGACTCACCTTCAGTGTGACAGTGAGCACCATCACAGTGAACACCAGCGTCCCAAAAGTCCAGTTCCCAAACATCTGTGAAGACAAGAGTCCAAGTAAGCGCCTGCTGCCACTCGCCTCTCCTCCCGTGTCCCGAACACGGATGTGGGAGAGGATAAGCCACGGCCTCTGCACCACAGCCCACGGAAGCCCACGGAAGCCCACGGAAGCCCACGGAAGTGGAGACTACGTTTCCTGAACTAGAGAAGGCAAGGGTTCAGATGGGCCTAGGACAGCAGGATGGCCAAGCCTGGGTCAAGGATGACTGGTGTCAGTGGCCCGCTAGGTACTAGGTTTTAGGTCAGTAGGGAGAGACCACACAGCAGGAGTCCATATGCATGGTGCAGACCTGGCCCCTGGCTAGGCCGCTTTCTGTAGAAGAGACTACATGCCTACTGTACTCCCCAGGTCTGCGCTGCCTGTTTGCTCAAGCACACACACAGGGAACCTGCTTCTGGTGACAGAGATGCCCACAGCTGAGGGCACAGCTGCTAGAACACTGCAAGAGACGGCCAGAGGAGACACCAGAACACAGAGGTGACAGCATCAGGGAGGACTTCTCTGTGGAGACCTCAGGACAAGGAGGAAGTGGGCAGGTGGCACAAACTAGACAGAGGTTACAATGGCTATTCCTCCAGCAGCCAGGCCTGGCCACAGCCACGGCTGCTCACGCTGAGCAGTGAGGAAAGAAGATAAGCAGATGTGGACTGCTCTCCCCATGGGAATGCGGGCAGGATAGTGGGCGGTACAGACACAAGTCACATGCTATAAGAGCCAACGCATTTCTCAACTACAGACAGACACGTGTGAGGTCAGTGGCTGCGAGCCCTTCCTCTCAGGAAAGCGTGAGGTCGGTGGCTGCGAGCCCTTCCTCTCAGGAAAGCCAGTCCACACAGGCCTTTTGCAAGAAAAGTTCCCTACAAACCACATCAGCCATCCACTGTTGGACGCTGTGAACTGTGCCTCTCAGAGGGATGTTCCCAGAACTTTCTTAAAAGTTTATTTCACAAAGAATCAAAAGGCTAGGATGCCAGTACTTTTGCCTATGGCTAGTTTTAATCAAAGACATGTGCCTATAACCATACTCTAAAACTGGGTTTCTGTGAATCCATGGCTTGCAGGAGCCCCGGGCGTCAGAGCAGGGGGTACATGAAGCATGCTGGAAGAGAAACATCAGGATTCCATGGAGACATCGACTGTACTGGGATGCCACCAAGTCCTGTTCTTCATCCTACTAGAGAAAGGCCTTCTTCCTTGGGCTTAGAAATGGCACCAATAGAAGCCCTGAGACCTTCATGCGAGGGGCTTCTAGCCAGAGGCCACTGGCCACTCCAGAGTGGCTACCGCTGGGGAGAACCCAGAGGTGCTACATGGCATGCTGGACTGGGCCCACAGGAAGAAAGCCAACACCAAGCCCAGAGTACAGAGTGCAGGACTGAGAGGTCACAAGCACTCCCACATGCTTTACCTCTGGGGTAGGAATATTTTTGCAGTCCAGGGGTAGCAGTTGCAGCAGCAATGCAGGTGTGCACCTAACAGGGTGTCGGGGAGCAAGCAGCTGGTTTGTTTCGTCAGAAGCTATAGGGCTAGGCAAATGGTGAGCTGCAGTCAGCGCAGGGGAGGCTTTGCCTCTGCAAAGGCTGTGTGTGGCCCCTGCCTCGACAGCTCTTTTGTGCCATCAGTTGGCACAGAGTGAGAGAACTTTTTAAAAATATAGATGTTAGCATGACATGGGCACAAGCGTACGCAGGGGACAAGCAAGGGGACAAGAAGACTCCAGCAGTGCCACATCCAAGCCACAAGCAAGGGGACAAGCAGACTCCAGCAGTGCCACACCCAAGCCACAGAGACCTCAGCAGCTTGCTTCTCCCACACCTGCTATGGAGAGGACAGTGTCCCTCCCCCACGCCAAGTTTCCTTGGGTTTGGTGGGTGATGGCAGACCCGGGGTGCCATGATGGGGCACCAGGCCCCGAGTCCCTACAGACACAGGATCACTGCCATCACTTCAATAGGCAGGTAAAACGTAATAATCTCAAATGAGAAACTGGAAACTGGCGATGTGTGGTCATCTTCCTGTGCCCATGGCTCCTGGCCAGTGAGTGCCAGTCCACTGGGGTAGAAAAATGGCCACAGAGCTGGTTTTTTGTTTTTTTCGAGACAGGGTTTCTCTGTGTAGCCCTGGCTGTCCTGGAACTCACTCTGTAGACCAGGCTGGCCTCGAACTCAGAAATCCACCTGCCTCTGCCTCCCAAGTGCTGGGATTAAAGGCGTGCGCCACCACTGCCTAGCAAGCAGTTTCTGTATAATCTTCATTTCCTCCTTTGTTTCCAGTAGGAACCTTCTGGTCACCTACCCAGAGTCACTCAGTTTGTTCTAGATTCCCTAAGTCACCAGCCCCTTGGCCAGACATCACTTTATACTTGCCCCAGCTGTGCTCCACTTACCCAGGACCTGACAGCACACCTCCACGGATGTCTAATTGACTTCCATCTCCATCATAAACCAACACTGGTGGCTTGGCTGGCTCAACCTAAGCAGCACACCTCCACTGATGGCTCCTATTTCAACGATACCCTTAAAGGAGCAGTCTGGGTAATTACCACCTTCATGATGTACCCTCACTGTTGGGCTGACAGACATAGAACTCAGTCCTGTAGGAATGTCCCCAAGCAGGCCCACTTATATGCTTGATGTTGAGCATTCTCATAAGGTATTTTATGTTCACCAAAGCCTTAAACCAAAGCCAACTTAATTTTTATATGCAGTAATATTCCATAACATAGCTTGGCTTCCTTCCTTCCTTCCTTCCTTCCTTCCTTCTTTCCTTTGTCTTTCGAGACAGGGTTTCTCTGTGTAGCCCCTGCTGTCCTGGAACTCACTCTGTAGACCAGGCTGGCCTTGAACTCAGAAATCCGCCTGCCTCTGCCTCCCAAGTACTGGGATTAAAGGTGTGCACCACCACTGCCCAGCCATAGCTTGGTTTCTTAAGGTCATAGTCACAACACCTCTGCACCCCTTTGGCCTAGCTCCACATCCTATCTGTCAGCTGTGTGCTGTGATCACTCCATGGATGCCTACCTAAGCTGTCCACTAGGTGTTCCCTGACTATTGTAACATTCCAAATTAAATACCAGGCTAGAAACATTCCAGGGGTTAGCTAGAATATGGTGATTATTGCTTTGGTAGCAGAAGAAGAAAGAGGAGGAGGAGGAGGAAGAGGAGGAAGAGGAAGAGGAGGAGGAGGAGGAAGAGGAAGAGGAGGAGGAGGAAGAGGAGGAAGAGGAAGAGGAGGAAGAGGAAGAGGAGGAGGAGGAGGAAGAGGAAGAGGAGGAAGATCAAGAGGAAGAAGAGGAAGAGAATTATTATTACTATTATTTATGGATTTTTGATGTCAGTACAAATTTTAAGAAATTATTCATAATTCCACTGTCCTCACACTACATGAGACCTATAAATGTTTCCATGGACTGTTGCAGAGCTTTTTAGAGAAATCTTTAACAGCAGTCAACAGAATGAGCTCTTACACAGAAGAATCTAGAAGATGTGTTCTGGATCCATGGGAGCAGACCTGGGAAGATCATCATGTGGTCACCCTGCACCTGAATCCTGCAAATCTGATATTCTCACACCTCATACCCCTAAACACCAGCTTAACCAAGGCTGAATAGGGGTACCCAGAGGCCTGGGCCAGGGTGGAGGGTGAGGGTGGTCTGCATGACTGAAAAACCAGATCTCCTCCTCAGCCTCCCTGACCCGTAGAGTGAACTTGGTTGTCCCAATCCCTCCATTCCGCCCTCAGACAGGTGTCACTGTCTATCCTGAAATACATGTGAAGGGACGTCAAGGTGACTCTGGTCCCTCGGCTCCACAGCCTGCCCAGAGTACAGTCATCATCATACCTGACTCTGAATATACACCCTGTGAGTTTGTGTTGCCTGTCCTGACAAGCACTGGTTTGGGGTGACCCTGGAAGCCTCCTTTGGGAATTATTTTGTCAAGAAATCACATACATGCTGCACTTCTACTGACAAGCCTGCACATGGAGCACAGGCAGCCACAAAGGCCCTTCTTAGAGTCCTGCAGGAGGCTCGGATGAGTCTGTTTCTGCCTGCGACTCTTGCTTTCTAGTCTCATTTCTAGTTTTAATGAACACTTTAGCAATGGCTAAGGGCAGACCTGGAGGTGATGAGGGAGGAGAGACATTGCAGGGCCACCAAGAAGCATCTTCCAGTAACCCACACAAGGCCTAAAGGGCTGTCTGCGGGGAGACAAGGAGTGCAGGCAAAGGAACACGGGAATCCTGAGCTCCCATGACAGGCAGCAGAGATGTTACTACACACAGTAGCAGGGTCTGGCAGGGGTGTGCTGAGAGGCAGGAAACAAGGAAGAGTGTCTCTGGGACAGCCTGGGAAATGAGCTCACTGCTTCTGTCTTTTTGAGATAAAAGAGCTCCTTGGAGTCCTTCCCTAAGCTCTCCATGTCCAGCCACATCCCCACCCCAGAAGGTCTGTATTGTACTCTAAAACACTGAGTCACTGTGGGCTGGGGTGGAGGGCACCATGTTGGCACAGGTCAGGGTCTGAGTTCTGGCTAGGCCTCACACCAGTTTCCCAGACTGTACAGCTCCTCCCTCAACTTCCTATGCCAGTGACCACCAGATCACCGAAGGGTCCTTGAGTGGCAAGACAAGATTTGATGGCGAATAGAAAGCTGAGTGCGGAGCCTGAATGTTTAAGACAGTGGGGGTGGTGAGTCGCTTCTTAGAGGCTGGCTCACGGGCAAGAGAGTAGAGTCACCTGAGACTGATGACTGCACTATGTTTATGGGCAGGCACTGTATGATGAAAAGACAGTAAGCTAAAGAGAAGCTCAAAAGCTTTAACACGGTGATGTGAACTTCAGCGGATCTTCATGGTTAAGTTTAGTAGAGGCTGATGTGTGTTATACTATGAGAGATCAGTACCTTTAGTTATGAGGCAACAGAAACAAATGCACAGGGAGACAAACTGCCAGGACACAGGCCAGACTCTGGCATTTCTACCTTACAGTCTGGGATCAGCATGGGGAAGACAGCACGGGACAGGAGGGAGTGGTTAACGAGAGATGAGAAGCATTTCTGTTCTCAAGCTCCCTGGAGGACGTCTAGGAGGGGTTTTCTCTGACGTCAGTTGCAGTGTTTATTTGAACAGCCATCTCAGAACCAGTGACCTTAGCCAGGCTGGACACTAAGCTTGGAACTTGTGAGATTACAAGGACAAGATCTAGGGTCTACTTGGTGCCTCTGCTTCTCCCCAGGTGGCACAGGTCCCCAGCAGACCTCCTGACCTTAATTTGCAGTGACATGCAGACCTATGCAGCCATGTCCCCTTCTAGAGAAGCCTTGACAGAGAGACCCAGGGAGAAGACACCTGGCAGGGGCAGCGACTCTGACACCACCAGAGGACAGGAATGGCTAATAGCTTTTCTACCCACAAAGCACACAGAAGAGGTCACATTTGAAAATATTTTCAAGAAATATTTTAATTGTAATGCACTCCAAAAACACAGAGAGGACAAACCCAGAGTGTCTTACCATGCTTGTGTTGGTGGTCATTATCTGAGGTGGGAGGGAAGCAAGTGGCAAAAAGAAAAAAAGCAAGATACGAATATAACACACCCCAGAAAGTAGGCAAACAACAGGCTGTAGTCCATCAGAGAACTAGAGAGCTGCTCACTGTGAAGGGGCCACGCCCACGCACTGTGGAGTGACACTCACACAACCTAACTCCCAGGACACTGGCTGGCTGAAACCATGGAGCCCGTGGGACCAGTCAGGAAAACCTCAGGACCGCCTTAACTCCCTACAGCTGGACATACACGGAGGGGCTTATTACTAAGCAGTAAAGCACAAGGTCGAGCGAGCGCGCAGTACTGACCTGTCCGTTGATGGTCAAGGTTGTGTTCTCAAATATGAAATAAGCACCAAAGAAAAATACCAAAGCGTCAAAAACGCCGAGAAATGTCCAGTAAATGAACACCCGCCAGCGCAGCAGTGCGTTCTTGGCAATGTCTCTGTTTAAGAAGAAGAGGGGAGAACTGTGACACCAGCCCAAGGTCCACCCGTCCAGCCCCGCTCTGTGGCATCACTGCTGCCCACATGCCCCTAAGCAGCATTGACTGTGACTGGCAAACACAAGCGTGGCAAAACCCACATGCTCCTCAGACTTCATACTGCTGTAGCCAGTGTTCCCCACTGGTTTTAATACTCGTTCTCAGACTCAGTGAGAATACTGTCAAGGAGAGCCTGGTGCTCTCGTCTTCTCAATGTGATTAACTTACAACAGCACACACTATCTGACACACTGACTAACAGACAGAGGACTTGGGTTTATGACCAACCTACACTGAGTTTCTATACCTGTTCATTTTACAAGAGTAAGTATGTCAACAGAAGTGTGTGTGTGTATGTGCGTGCATGCACAAGCACACACACATCTACTTCCTCTAGCTTCAAGGTATTGTAATAAAGACCCCAAAGCCTGTGGAACTGGACAGGGGAAGGTTGTCTGATGTTGCGTTGTGCCGCGCCGGATCACCCTGACCAGCAGGGAAGAAAGACTAGCACATCAATTCCTTCCAGCAACAGTTTACTCAGGAGCTGTTAGTTACATGAGAATCAAGGGTGTGCCCCGAATGGTCTGTGAGTGCTGCTTAAATACCCTTCGTAGGACTGCCCATGAGCCCATACCATGTCTTGCGCTATCATTGGCTATAGCCTCATGATGAAAGATCAGACCACTGGCAGGTTCAACCCTCTTGCCAAATAAGGACTTGTTTACTCCAAAGCAGAAGAATGGCAGGCACCATCTTTAAGGCGTGGCAGCAGCGCTCCACATTGCGTGGCTTTTGAAACTAAACAGGTGAAAGGACCTAACAGAAATGAGTGCATACACATGAATAAGAGAAAAGACCCTGGGCAAACTGAATGAGGTAGGTGAAGAATGACAACCTGGATGCTAGCCGGCGGCTACACTGTAGCACCCAACTCATTGTTACTGGGAGAACCTGAACAAAAGCATGAGAAGCTCCTTATTATGCCTTAGATGGAAAAAGACTGCAAAGAAACATGGTATCTGTCAGAAGACCTGGGCAGCTGTGAAACAGTAGAAAAGCTACTGCCTTAATACTAAGAAAGCAGGGTAGATGCCAGTTACACTCCCAGATTTCCCAACTCTATCAAGAAATGGAATGCAGAAGGGGTTCACATCTCCATCAAGCTGATACCTAGGAAAGCATGTGTACCCCAGCTTTGAAATACCACCACCAGAAGCTGACAGGAGGATTCTACTCTGCTTCCTCTGTCCCCTGTGCTGTGGGGAAGAGCTGCAGGGGCAGAGGCACACACCTGTAGAGAGACGGGTCTCTCTTGAGCACATCAATGCCCACGTGTTGCTCCATGAGGCTGTACAGGAGAATCGGGAGGGAGGTGAAGCTGATGTTGTAGAGAGTCAGATAGGCAGTATCGTACAAAGTCTGCAAGAAGAAGCAATCTGAGTGGCACTCCAAGGTGGCTTTAACACGTGATTTAGCATATTACTGCGTGTGTGTGTGTGAGACAGAGGTCAGCATCAGGTGACTTGGAGCACAGACTCAGCTAGAGTGATAGCCAATGAACCCCAGGTACCCTCAGCCTCTATCTTCTCATCACCAGCAGTTCAGGCCTAGGTGGCTATTCCCGGTTTTTAACATGGGTGCTGGGGATTTGAACTCAGGTCCTCATGCTTGTAAAGCAAGAACTTTTATCATTTGAGCCATCTTCCTAGGCCACGAATATGCTCCTTTTTAATTTGCAAAAAGCTTAAAAATATAGAAAATGTACCTACAATGCATAAAAGCCACCATTCTACAGAGACAGACATTGAGACAGATTTTAAACTTCATGAAGGAAATCTGTCAGGTAGAGCCTGGACTCCAAAATTTGCAAGTCTGTTCACTTTCACATCTTCTAGTTTCAATTTGCCTGGCCCTAGTGGCTCTGGATACAAGCTATTGGCCACTGTCCATCTAAGTGCATGGGGACAGAAAAGTGTCTGCCCAGGCAGCAAGTCCCGAGGAGCCCTATCCCAGGTCACACATGTTTGCATCCCACACAGTTCAGGAATGACACACACACCCATGAAGGTTCAAGTGTATGTATAACCCAATGTAACCATACAGCCCAGCCCAGAGTGCCCACGGGCTATGTCATTATAGGCTTGTGTGCCTGGGGGCTGGCAAGCGTCAGCTCTGTAGCCTGCTCCTTCACCTGTCTGTAGACAGGACCCAGAGGCAGCAGAATGGATGGCACCTGGCCTCACCAGCTCTCTGGGTCTGTCTGTCTGCACACTCCTGAGCAGCTCGCTGGGGTCTGGGGTCTGTCTGTCTGTACACTCCTGAACAGCTTGCTGGGGTCTGGGGTCTGTCTGCATACTCCTGAGCAGTTTGCTGGGGTCTGTCTGTCTGCACACTCCTGAGGACTGTTTCCTCACCATGCCCCCCCTGGGAAGAAAGAATGAGCTTCCAATTTATAAATCAGACTGACCTGCTGTGAAAATCCGCAGAAGAACTGGTACAAAAACTGAGGGAAAATGAAGCAGACATTCTGAAAAATAAGTCACAGCCATTAGTTCAAGGGCATCACAGAGATGCATGGGCTTGCCGAGAGGTCACCAGCCACTGTCAACACATTATGCTTCACATGGGGGACTGTTCCAAGTAGGCCCAACATCCTACACAGCAGCCGCATGGGTGTTGGACAAACGTCTTTTCTGTACACACCTATAGTGGCCCTGGTGATCTCAGGCAGCAGGAGAGAGCCTACACTAGCTTAAGAGCAAAGGTGGTGGTAAGAGAGTCGGCAGCAAGGACCTGCCTGCGTGGAGAGGGCTGAAGACACCGCCCTCAAACATCTTATGTTACACTCTGACAAGTTCAACAAGTGTCGGGGACTGTAGAAAGAAGTTTGGTTTCTTTGAAAAACACAGAAATATTATAATACTACGTTTTCATTTTAATCCCAGGTGTGAGAGATGGGATTTCCACAGCTGGTGACTATGATTTGCCTCGTGCTCTAGCAGGGGCATGATTTTGCCAGCTGCAGACAGTCTCTGTGATTGTGTGATGTTTGGGATTCTGGGAACTTTTCAGAGGGTATATAAATGTTAGGACCCCAAGAGGCAGGGTAGGTTGTTGTTTGTTTGTTGTTGGTTGAAAAGGAAGAGGAAGAAGAGGAGGAACAGGTACAAAAGGAGGAAGAAGAGGAGAAAAAATTAGATACCCCGATGGTATCTAATTCACCCCAAGGAACTCAACGATCCTAATCATCAGGAAGTAGTCTGACAGTAACACTGTCTTCTTTCCCCCTCTATATTCTTTCTCCCCATCTAGCGTTAGGCAGTTGAAAGGGTGGAAGAAAAGGAGTGGGGAAGGGTGGAAGGAAGAACCCACAAGGTCACCAAGGTCTGGCTACACGGTGTCCTCTTGGTACAGGAACAACCCACTCCTTATGGTCACTTCTTTCTGTGATTGATGACCCTGGAAACATTAAGTTACCTGACAAAGGACTCATGCCACTGAGACTGTGAGAGGACAAAAGAACTACTTCCTACCTTATAAAAGAAGTATTGCACAAGCTCAGATATCCTGATATAATAAAAATGCCCGTGAACAAGAAGCATCTTCTTCAAGTGTTTAAACTTGGGTATTGCATAGTCGCTGTTCCTTGCAGCCTGGCGACCCTCTTTCCCGATGACACCTAGAAAAAGGGCAACCAGGCTGGTCAGCCAGAGCCGGCTAAGCCCAGCAGACCACTGCCCGCTATGAAGTACAAGTCACAGATGGAGGCCCAAGGTCCCTCTGCATAGGCGGCACAGCCTTTGTCTAAAGTGCATCCCAACCAGAGCAGCAGTGGCTTACCTATGCCCACGTGGGTCAAGTGCATCCTGACTGGAGCAGCAGTGGCTTACCTATGCCCACGTGGGCCAAGCACATCCTGACTGGAGCAGCAGTGGCTTACCTATGCCCACGTGGGCCTCGAGGATCATGCTGACATCATTTGCACCATCACCAATTGCTAAGGTAATAGGATGCTCCTTTGAAAATTTGATTAACTTAACAATCTGGAAAAGAAAGAAACATGGAGTTTGCCTTCTCTGTTTCAGTTTTGTTATTAACTGGGCAGAACCAACAAAGACAAAGCGCTGGTATAGGAAACAGGAAAATTGTTTGCTTACAGCTCTCAGACTATTTCCTCCATAGAGGATCAAATAGTCTCATAAAAACTAAGACACGATCAATGACAAGACTTCACAAACACATCAAGACAAAATCAGAGTTATGTTTAGGTGTCAGAGAAGCCAGGCGATGCCGGCACTGTAGTCTGCACAAAGGAGTTGAAATCCCATGCCACCTACTATCAAACAATTTTTATAAGTTGTTTTTAATGCTACTTTAATTTTGAAAGTTGTTACATGTGAAAATCAAGTATGTCAACTTAATTCAATGTGTACTCTCCATGATTTCTTTTTTCTTGATTTCCAAGTCAATTTTTTTATAGACTTCCCTACATGCATTGCACTTTAAGTATAATATATTAGGATATGAGGCTGAGAAGAAGGGACACTACAGATTGCATTTGTATAAAATCAATCGAGACCAAAAACAGCACTGAAATCCCAGGCTGCCATTAGGGAAATGATTACAGAAGGTTTACATGGAATAAGCATGGGTGGGGGCACATGAGTACCTGCACCCCAGCCTGTCTTCTCTGAGGACTGTGCAGGGACATTCTGGCTGTATCTAGTGACACTGGCTAATTGGAGCAGCAAGTTCATGTACAAAAGAGCACCTCCCTGAGCCTGACTCTCAGACTGTAGATAGTGCACTTGACCTTCGTGGCTGGGCCACACGAGCAACTCCAATTTCCTTCAAGTTCAACAGTTCAAGGCTCCCTGGCATTCACGCCTGAAGCGGGCCACAGTGAAGCTACGCCTCATTCAGGTTTATGAACTTTGGAAAGATACCATATTCTTATATGCATTGGTATGAATACATATGTCGTATTTACAAAGACAATTTGGGTATGTTCCCACAAGAACAAAAAAAGTGCGGAGGACTGTCTGGAGTCCAAAGAGAGGAAGAGAAATCCTGACTGGCCCTGGCACACAGAAGGTGCAGTGAATGCAAGCTTCCTTTCCACCCCTGGCGTAGACTCCCAAGTCACTACAGGACCTGGCTAGGAGGGGCCATTCAAGTCTGACCCTCAAGGAAGATCTAAGCCGCGGTCTAAATGTTTACATCTCCCTAACTGTTTGTCAATCAGAGACAGTGAGCCTTAAGAAAGGGTACTCCCCATGCCTGACACCCATGCCCACTGGTGGACCAGTTCAGGACCTGGGCCTTCTGCAAGGGTGCCATCCGGCAGCACAGCACTGCACTGCAGTTCCTGCAGATCTCCAGGAAGAGCTCTCTGTAGTTGCCTGAGGAGCTCCCATCCTCTCTCGGCTTCATTATCAGGGAGAGTGCAGCTCCATCGATGATTAAACCATAGTCATGCATCTCTGTGGAGAGGCTTTAGAGCACACCAAAGGGAAAACCAATCAGTCGCTGCATCTGCAGGCTAGAACACCACACACAGGGCACCGGCAGTGCCAGGCCATGGAATCAGGATGCTTGCGGGTCTGCAGGCTAGAACACCACACACGGGGCCCCGGCAGTGCCAGGCCATGGGGTCAGGATGCTTGCGGGTCTGCAGGCTAGAACACCACACACGGGGCACCGGCAGTGCCAGGCCATGGGATCAGGATGCTTGCGGGTCTCCCTCCTTTACTATAGTCCTTGAGCTTATGGTCCTGGACCCACCTCTTAGACTACACTGTAAATCATTTTAATGAAATTTCTTTGCTCAGGCCAAGCAGCCGCAGGCTGCTGTGAGCCTGTTTAAGTCTCAATACTGAGACACCACAAGGAGGCCTGGAGGGCAGGTCTCTAACCTCCTCTGTCTGGCTTTCTGCCCTTGTGACCTCACTGCTTGAACATGGCTAAAGTCTCCCTTTGCTGGGCTTTAAAGGCTTAGTTGTAATAATAATTTAAATATGTATGTATCTGTGGGTAGGGAAGGGCATACCCCTGCACAGACCAGCAGAGCTGATCTCCTGGAGCTGGAGTTATGGGCTGTTGGGAGCTGTCTGATGTGGGTGCT
>NW_022196905.1:156099346-156183592 GCF_008632895.1 Mastomys coucha | reverse complement strand
TGGAGTTATGGGCTGTTGGGAGCTGTCTGATGTGGGTGCTGGGAACCAGACCAGCAGAGCTGATCTCCCAGGAGCTGGAGTTATGGGCTGTTGGGAGCTGTCTGATGTGGGTGCTGGGAGCCAGAGTGGGGCCCTTGGCCAGAGTAGTACACTCTTAGCCACTGAGCTGTTTCCAAGCCCCTCTGCCAGGCCTGAGGGTGACAAACACATCTGTGACCCCAAACTCTGCAGATCAACATGGAAATGATTCTGTGCTGTCTTAAAACAGACTCAAACTTGTGCGTGCCTAGAGAGCTGACAAATTTATATGACTCTTAAGACAGGCCAGTGAGAGCGCTCAATGAGTAAGGGTGCCTGTTCCAAGCCTGACTACCTGGGTTTCACTCCTACAACCTACATATGGTGGAAGAAGAGAAGGTACTGATGCAGGTTGTCCTCTAGTGTCACCTGCAGGCTGACAACCAGAACAAATAAATGAAAGTGTAAGACAATGACTCAGAGTCAGTCAGATGGCTCGCCCACACTGGTACGGGTGCCCCTGTAAAATGTCTGAACAACCCCATGGATATCCTTGAAAAGTCTCAATTTCAGCAATGCTGCTACCTCAGGAAAACAGCCTCCATTATTACTAACTGCCCTCTGGATTTTCTGGTGGCATTCTGAGGCATCCATGATAGATTCATGGGCACAACAGCAGATGGAAATTGTTCCAATCAAAACGTCTTTCCACATTCCCTACCCAGCAGCTTGAAATTGGCTGCCTAGGCATCCCTGGCTGTGGAGAGAAGGTTTTGGTCTCACCCACAGCATCTATGTGACCCACAGGAATGCAAGCATTAGTGAGGTCTGATGGGGTGCAAGCAGCTGCGTACCCTGAGAAGGAATCCCGTGTCAGGCTCCCGCTGCAGCGCAGCACTGTCTTGCTCAGGTCGAAGAGAACGTCATGCAGGCTCTGCTCCTCTAGCTTCTTGGTGGTCAGCTCCAGCAGCTGTGTGCTCCTGCGGAACAGCTTGCAGGCATAGCAGGTGGCCGAGGCTGTCTCCATCTTGTCCCCTGTGAGCACCCAGACCTTGATGCCTGCCTTCTGTAGTGCCTCAATTGTGTCAGCGGCTTTCTCCTGGAGCCTAAGAGCATGGAACCCACGGGTTCCAAAGGGCACCAAAATAAACAACTTCAAGAAACATGGCGCGATCAAAAGACTCAGCTCTACAGAACAGCATGTGCAAAATGGCTGAGGGTCTAAGGAAAGGACCGGAACCTTCTCCCAAAGGTCCAACTGGACACGGGATGTGCTGCACGGCTCTGCCGACCATGGAGGAGCTATTTAAGGAGGCTGCTCTGTGCGGTGTCCTTTGGCTGAGCCTCACATCCTACAATCCAGCATCATTCCACTTAGAAGAAGAATCATTACGGCCAGAAACAGAATGAAGAAGTGGAGTTGGGAAAAAAGACGCCATCTTTTCTGTTGATACTACGTGTGCTAGCGTTGCTCTAAGTAAGATATCAGATGCTGGTAATGATGCCCGTGACCCACAGCTAACATGTACCAGGGTTTAGCATGTGCCAGCACTGTGTAAAATCTTACATGACCTTCCACTTCTACAGAACTCTGCAAGTCAGACTAGTCCTTGGGTGAGGAAACTACCTCCAATATTGTAGTTTTCTGAAACAATAGTAAGGGACCCGAGTTCTAGAGAGGATAGGTTACCAACGTGCTGGCTCAGGTTTTTAAAAAACTAGCTTGTGATCAAACATCACTTCAACAGGACACTGTACGTGTAATCCCAGGAGGATGCATGGTCTACGTCATCTGGGCTTACACAGGGAAACCTTGTCTAGGAGAAAAGCTCATTTTGCTGCCACTCACCCCCATGTGCTCCTGGGTGTCAACCCTCCAGGTTCCACGGCCTAACTCAGCCCTGGCAGCTGCCCACAGGGCTCCATGCAAAGGCCAGCAGAGCCCATCCCAGGAGCAGGTCCCTTTCCTGCCCCTGCCCCTGCCCTCAGCCCACTGCACTGTGCCTTGGGCTTCACCATGTAACTGAGACTTCCAGAAACTTCCTTAGCAACTACGCAGGTTTTTACAGCAGCCCACTTCACTACTGTAACTGTCCTCAACAATGACAACCATATTGAGGACACTGAGCTATACAAAATCATAGATTCAGAGGAGCCGGCAGCAGGTGGGAAAAATGGCTACTGACTTCTTTCTAAGGCATGAAAAGAGACTGATCCTCCCGTGTGATGCAATGTGAAGCTGCTGCTTTCACTATCTGGAGGTAAAGTGTCCTGCCAGGCATTCTATTTGTGGTCAGTAACATATCACCCAGTAAAGATCTCCTGGTTGTCACTCTCGGTGAAGGAAGAGATGAGCCTTTTTCTTGGAAGAACACACCGGCACAGGACGCGTGCCGTCTGCCCTCCTCTGCCCTCCATCCCACTCTCTGGCCCCTCTCCCGTTTCTAACTGAACACAGACACACGAGACATCTTTACCGGTCCTCAACAGCTGTAGCACCAAGCAGAATGAGGTCCTTCTCGATCTGCTCGTAGGCTTCTGCCAGCTTCTTCTCCCGATCCTGAAGTGCTACTTTGGCATCCTGTAGCAGTCGGCAGGCATCTTCATATTGTTCTGGCTCGAGCCTCTTGTAGGCAACACACAGGGTCCTCAACCCTTCCTGTTTAACACAGTCAGTGTTTACCGTAAATTTTGTGTCATCTGCTGAATGCATTCTCAGGTCTTCGTTAAACCCATCTCTGAAGAGAATGAATGAATCATAACCCAGCCACCCTCTAGGGATTACTGAATTACATTAAATACAGACAGTCATATGCTCTGTAGAACTGTAAACAGAAAAGGAATCCACTTTAGCCTTTGAGAGATAGTAATCTGCAGTGTTGTGTAGCAGGGTTGTGAAGTTGGGAGATGGAAAACTGCAAGGTCATTCATCCTTATGCTGGGTACAGGGGAGACTAAAATAAGCCTTAGTGGTGAGGGCATCTAACACATGTGGAGCCTGCCACTGGGCCTCCCTCCTGGCAAGACACAGCCAACGACCACTGGGTGGTAGCCACTGGTGGGGTTTCCTGCTCCTTCACCCTAATCCATATACAACAATGTAATACTCATAGGCCTCCTAAGCAAACGTTTCAAGCTCTGGACTTTAGATTTTGAAAAACGTTTCCTGTGTTGTCAGCTCTTCTCTCAGCTCTTCAGGTCACAGTTTTATTTCTCAGATCTCCCAACTGGTGTGAAGGACACACCCCACTGGTTATGGTTCTCATAATCCCTCAAGAGGGAGGGAGGGACGGGCACAGAGGCAAACCACATGCTTCATTAACAAGTCAGAAGGGTCATCAGACTGGAAGAGTCTCTACAGAGAATGATTTACAACTGTCCAGAATGTAGGATGCTGAGGGCAGTAAGTAAAGCCTTCAGGTCAAGAGGCCTTTGTCTGTACAGGTATTCAGGGGGCTTTCTACTGTGGTGACGCGGGGGTGAGGGTGCTGACATGTACAAGCCTCTTGCTAAGCATGACAAAAAGTCTTAAATAAAACACCTCCAAGCTGTACAAAACACAGCCGCAC
This sequence comes from Mastomys coucha, assembly GCF_008632895.1. Lineage (NCBI taxonomy): Eukaryota > Metazoa > Chordata > Mammalia > Rodentia > Muridae > Mastomys > Mastomys coucha. The sequence goes on along the minus strand of NW_022196905.1, from coordinate 156,180,005 downwards.
TTAGCGCTGGCCCTTATAAATACAGAGGACGCAGTCCTTGCCAGCACACTAGCCAGCAGAACCCAGCAGCTAGGAAAGGACTGCACGCCATCAACAGGACCCCTCCCTCAATGACAGACAGGCTCAGAGTAGGAAATGGCTAATGTAGCATGTGATGTGGCAGATGAAGACCTACGTGATGTTCTGAACTGCAGAGGAGACATCTGAAAGCTGTGGGAGCAACGTAGAGTGTTCTCACAGTGGCTCCCCAAGAACTGCTCAAGGCAAGGAGCATTTAGGCTGGACACACTCAGCATCGCAAACTCCGTCAGAGGAACAGATCTTAAAGTCAGACTCCTAAAGAACACACACTCCACCTTGCATGAAATATGACTGCAGCAATGGTACAGCTGTGACATCAGCACAGGCAGGCCAGCTGCATCTACATGCTCCCACACTCACCTTGGAAAGAAAACTAAGAAAATTCTACCCATAATTGCATCAGAAAGAAAATACTCAGGAAGGTGTGTACCCATGGAGAAAAAAGACTAACACACTAAAAATTACGTTACCCAGAAGAAACTGCAGAAGAGCCAGAGAATAGAAACACACCTGTCTCTGTGGATTGTGACAGTTCTTATGGTTAAGATGACAATACTACTCAAAGCCACCTGTAGAGCCTTGTGATCCTTGGAACTCCCGATGGTGATATCTCAGGAAGACAAGGGGAATGTTAAGGTATGCAGAACAGCATAGCAGGTTTAGATAAGAATAAGGTTGGCCATGCATACATTCTTGTTGCAGAGCACGAGGCAGTAAATCAAACTGCACAGAACTAGCGTGAAGACAGAGAAAGCGAGAGGGGAGCAGGACAGAACTGAGACCCCGAAACGAAATGCTGGAGCATCTGACCAGATGATTTAACAAGAGAAACAAGATCATTTAACAGGGAAAACAAAGCAAAACGATAGCCATTCAGCAATGAGGTTCAAAAAAATGGCACCCACTTAACAAAAAATGAAACAGCGTCCTTCACGCCACACATGAAATAAGATCAAAGTCTTAAATTTAACAGCTAAAACTATAAAATTCCTAGAAAAAACAGGGTAAAGCCTTCAACACCTTACATTTGGCATCAATGTCTTAATTGTGATTAAACATACCAAAGCGAGCGATGGAAGGAGACTGGGTTGAAGCAAACTGTGGTCGTCGCAGCCTAGCCTACAGCTGTCTTTACTTGTATAAAGCTTCAGTTGTTTAAAGTGGTTGCTCAGTTCACTGGACTGAGTAACTCCTGGGCTGAGCTACAGGATGCATCTAAGGATTCTAGGACATCTGAGGGATGCTGTCCTGGTTGGCTTTAGTCGCCTTGACACAAACCTAGATATATCTGGGAAGAGGGAATCGTACCTGATAAAATGCCTCCAGAGTGGTATGCAGGCAGCCTCTGGGGCATTTTCTTAGTTTGTGACTGATGTGTGAAAACCCCCTGCTCTGTGGCAGTGACGAGGATGTCTCCAATGCTCCCACTGATGTTCATGCTGCCTTTGGGAGCAGGATGCACTTTATTTATTAAGGAAACATGCATCTATTCATTTTCTGTTATTTTAAAATTAAGGATAGACATTGATTTTTGCCAGGTCTTTTCTCTGTATCTCGAGGTGACCAACGACCATTTTTCTCAATAGTCTATTAGTAAGACTGTATAAGTGTGATACATGTATGAAATGATCTGTTTCTGGAGTCAAAATGAGCTTAAACTATGTCTACTGTCAATGGATTCTGCTTGCTAATATGCTTGAAGACAGATGTGATCATTCTCATATTAAGCTTTTCCATGATTAGTATCAGGATCAACCTGTATCTTTCCCTTTGGTTTAGTTCTTGGTCTGTGCTGCTTAGAAGGGAAGAACACTGCTCTAAGGAGGGAGGGAGCATACAATGCAAAGAGTCTCACATGTCAGGTCTGAGGTATTGCTGGCCACTGTGGGTGTGGCATCCCCGGGATGGGTAAGCCTTAGTGAACTCTTCTTTCCCAAGTTCTTTTTGGTCAAAGGGCTTTACCACAACAATAGAAAGCCTAACTAAGGCAGATGTGGGAGGAAGACAGTGGATGGACAGGTCCAGAGGCCAGCCACAAGCCATCAAGAGGCCCGGCCGGCAGACAGCATATTTCTAGAATGCCCAAGGGACCCAGGCAGAGAGCACTGTTGCAAATCTGCAAATGATATGGAGTCACAGCTCGAAGGAACAAGCGCTTTCTGAGGACTTCGACCACCTTTCTGATTAAGTTCTGTATCTGCAGGAAGTGTGAAAGATCTAGCAGCCCATGGGGAAAGTTTGCAGTTGTGACCAGCATGTGGGATGGAGTCCACACAACAGGGATCAACTAGCCAGCTCTGGTAGACAAGTAAGGAGGCAGGCAGAGGGGACACACGTCATTGCAAATGCATTACTGAAAACTTTCCAATCTTGGTAAAAGCCCTCAGACCACACTTCAGAGTCCTGAACAGAGAAAGTACAAGAATTACTACACCCAGCCTCCCCCAACAGATTTCATCCATGGAAAAACACCAAAGAAAGCAGATGAACATGGACAGCAAGCACGGCCACAGCAAGGAGGCTCCCAGGAACAGAGACCACAGCTCACACTGGCAGCCCAGCGATATCAATCTCAGGAAGGTCATGTGTTGAGAGAGCGCCTGGCAAGAAACGGACCTGCGATGCTACTGAACAAGAACACTCCAGAAGATAAGACCTCATCCATGGTGATAGCAAACAGTGGTGTGGATTGTGGGAGAGTTGGCAGGAGGGGAATGCAAAGGTTTCTACAAGTGTAAATCAAAACTTACCTACTTTTATATCTTCAATAGGAAACATTAATGTTTACTGACTATAGCTCAATAAAGCTTTTTAAAAAGATGTACTTTAATTATAATCAACATACTACTTCTTTTAAGGAAAATGATTCTCAGGTGAGAGAGAACCTTCCAGAACAAATGAAGGATGGACTATGGCAGTGTGCTCTTTAGCACAGAATGTGTTTCTAGTTCCTGGGGGTGACCCCAGGCAGGAGGGATCAGTCAGAATCCCAAAGTGTCCATCTGAAATTAGAATTAACATCAGGATTCAAGAAGTTGAGCACATGCCTTTTGTGGCACTCTATGGGGACTATCTGAGGGAATGTGACAGTGCTATATCTGGAATGTCTATGTAGCACAGCCTAGTTTACAGATTTAGGCAGAAGGCCATCTAATTCCAGCCATGGGGTCTTTCTGGCTCCTCAGTGCTGGTAGGAGCCTCTGAGAGGACACATGGAAACTGTCTCCAGCATAAACTAGAGGACAGGCTAATTACCAGTCAGCAAACAAGAAGGCGAGGTAATGTCAGAGAAGAGCCAGAAACCATGGTCTGCACAAGAGAGTGGGACTTACCACTGCATTGCGCTCCACTCTAGAGCGGACTTGGTCCACTTTGCCTTCTATCACTCGGGGAAATATTGAAGAGTCTGCTCCTTTGCAAAACAGATAAATTTCTCCTGGAAAATGAGAGGGAAATAATGTTGAATTTAATTACTACAAGAGGAGACAAATTCACTTTACTTTTCTTTTTTTAAAAGATTTATTTTATGTATATGAGTACACTGTAGCTATTTTCAGACACACCAGAAGAGAGCATCAGATCTAATTACAGATGGTTTTGAGCCACCATGTGGTTGCTGGGAATTGAACTCAGGACCTCTGAAAGAGCAGTCAGTGTTCTTAACCACTGAGGTATCTCTCTAGCTTTTCAACTTGTTCTTAATGAAAGCAAGCAAGTCCAGTGTGGAGAGCATTTTAAACGCCATCACAAAGGAGTAGTGAATACATTAAGACCATGGAACATGCTGGCCTCATTTGGTTCCTATGGCCTGGGAAGAGTGAGGGTTCTGCATGCTCAGACCCCAGTGAGACGCAGAACACGTCCTAGCACCAGGGCTGGGCAGATGGAGTAAGCACAACAGAACAAGGGTGTGCTGCTGACCCAAGGGGAAAAATCATTAGGTGTGATTACTTCCATGGACAGCCGTCCTTTGTATCACGAGGCTCATGGGAAACTATCTCCCAGCACATCTCTAGTCTAGCCCTCAGAACCCTGAGCACCTCTGTGCTGGTTATATGTGCTCCTTTTCTCAACACAAAGAATTTTCCCCTTCCAGGTCAGAGACACTAACAGATAGCAAAGACTTGGCTGAGGCATTGAGAAAGCTGAGGCTCTGCTGTGGCTTGCTTGTTCCAGTTGCTCTGCAATCTGTCTCAAGTCCAGCCCTCAGCTGCCCTGCTCTGTGAAACACAAGCTGAGGCCCACAGTGGGTCATCCTGCTCAGGAACAACGCACTCTCATGCCTGCAGTGTACACAGCTTGTTGCTGACTAGCATGTGTGGGTGTAGCTATAGAAACATCACAGGGAGCCAGGTGTGCTGGTATGCATCCGTAATCCCAGAAGGCAGAGACAGGCAGATCCCTAAGTTTGAGGCCAGCCTGGTCTACAGAGTGAGTTCCAGGACAGCCAGGGCCACACAGAGAAACCCTGTCTCAAAAAGTCAAAATAGCAACAACAACAACAACAACAACAACAGAAAAGCCCAGCACTGTGCGTCCCAAGAGCAGAAGAGCTACAGAAGGGACCTGACATGGTCTATGTTCCAGGAACATACCAGATCCTTATACCAGATCAGGTACCCAGATCCTTATACCAGATCAGGTACCCAGATCCTTATAGAGACAGGCTCCTAAGCCCCTAACACTGAGGATGCATGCAAACATGTGGAGACGAAATCCAGAGCTGTCTGGAGCGGGAAGAAGAGGTATACTTCTGGGCTCAAGACTGGGATCAGTTTCCAAGGCACAGCTAATCTGACAGGCAGCCACTTGCCCTATTTCTAAACTACGGGTAGTATTAATGCTGAAGATGCCTCCATAGGGAAAACACTGGCAACAGGCACAACTGTTGTTCAATGTCTCCTGAAAGGTGCAGAAGACGGATGAGGCCCCCCAGGAAGGACCATTGGCACTAGGTAGGAGGAACACTAGGCAGTGCCCAGGTGAATGCTGTGGATACCTGAGATAGCTAGGAAGGCATTCTAGGGGGAGGGGGGCTGCCACTTCACACCTTGATCCAGGGAGGGGGCTGCCACTTCACACCATGATGGGGGGGGGCTGCTACTTCATACTGTGATCCAGGGGGAGGGGCTGCCACTCCGCAGTGATCTGGGGGAGGGGTTTCCACTTCACATTGTGATCCAGGGAGGGGGCTGCCACTTCACACCATGACCCACAGGGAAGGGGGCTGCAACTTCACACCATGATGGGGGGGCTGCCACTTCACGCTGTGATCCAGGGGGAGGGGGCTGCCACTTCACACCTTGATCCAGGGAGGGAAACAGCTGGACAGGCAGTCTATGGGAGGCGAGGGGATGGATGGCAAAGGCAGGACCTGAGGATACACCCACAGTGCAGGCTGCCCAAAGGCCAGGAGACCAGTACCGAGCCTCTGACACCAGAGCAATGTGGCTGTAGGGGGGTCTTGTGAGTACTGGGGAGCAACCAGCCCAATATGAGGATGAGGCGCATATCTGCTCTCGTGGGGACTCCTCTGGAGAGGATGACACAAGGCTAACTCAAGGCCTTCTAGACAAGATGCTGCTGGGGAAGGAGCTGACCCAGAGCTACATGGTGGGGAAAAGGCAAGTGCCCACTCGCATGGAGATCACATGTCAAGGTCAACCAGAATCTCATTGTCAAGGGGCCTCACTGTGCCCACTCCTTCACCATCCCACACTCTAACCACAGACCAGAATGTGCAGCTTCCAAATAAAGACCCACTGTCACAGCCACCAGACACCAAGAGATCAGGGCAGTAAGTCAGCATTCTAAGCTCCAGTTGGAGACCCCTGCAGACCCATTCTGAATCCGTAATACATTGAGAAACGGTGTGCAGTGCAGCAGCAGGATGCTCTTAGATGAGGAAGAGCTTACGGAGGCCCAGCCCTGCACTTACTGCTTCCCAAGGTTGTTGTGATAAGAGTTTACCTGTGCCTTTTAAAAAGTGGGATAAATGGAGAGGGGGAGGGAGGTACACACACGCACGCACGCACGCACGCACGCACGCGCGCGCGTGGAGTAAATCATTCTTATGTCCTAAACCTTTAATGATCCAAAAGAATTACCCATCAGAACATAACCAGCACCCGCCATGTTAGGAGAGACCATACCTGTAGCAGATTTTACAATCACGCTCATTCTTCTCCGAACAGAATCAAAGGTCAGCACTTCTAGCAATTCAAATCTGAAACAAAAGTAAAACATTAGTGTCTGAATGGTTGCCAAATGACTGCCACAGCAGGAAGGGGGCATTTCCACTTCTCTCTAGGCCCTGCCCATACTGTGTACATGCCCCTGGAATGTTCTGGACCTCACAAAATGTCCACCTCCAGCCTCGTGTTGGGTTTAGTACTTAAGAGTTGTCTCAGGTCAGTCCAGCTCTGACTCCTCCCAGAAGAGTAATAATATCTATGTCTCATTTGGAATATACAACTCTCATACCATGTCTGAAAACCTCTCAGGGAGAACCCCTGAGCTCCAGAGCTGGAGTTACCACAGAGTGCAGAGCCGACACGGACATGGTCTCTGAAGCACTATGGTAGGCAGACCTGTCTCTCACACAGGGCCTGGAGGCTCACGTCGTTCTTCTCCAGTGACACAACATGCAGACAGCTTCTCACCTCTCTATGTCATTCTCCCTGTTCAGTATTTCCATGTAATTGTCCTTTAGTCTCAGGTATGTGAATCCAAGCCTGCAACACAGAAGGCAAAGCCTGTGCTGGTCTGATATCCGGAAAAGCCTCCTCCGTGGGGCCTTCATCTCACATGGAGGCCGACTTTCTTGTAGAGGAAGCACTTTCAGTGAGACAAGTTGATCAGTGAGTTAGAAAGCCAGGATATAGATGCTCTGATTCATCGGCTACCTCAGACAACAACCCAAGAGGGTGCACCCCTATGGTGAAGAGGTGCGCTCTGTGGGTGCTGATAGTTGGCAGACAGTCAACCCCAGGTGTCTGGACTGCATTCCCTGCTTCTAGCCACAATTTGGTAGCTGATTGGAGTCTATCCACCGGTGTGAACAGTCACTAAAACCCCTGGGTTGGAATTGAACCCTGGTAAAGTGTCAAGAATGGTTGGCCAGGAACATGTCACTCTCATGAAATGATTAATATGGCCACTGCAGGAGAGGAATTCTCTTACACAGAGTAATCCTGCCCTCTTCTCTCTCTCTATGCTGCCATCATTTTAAGGCCCAGCAAGAAACCCTCTGAGAAGTGGTGCATGACCTGACCGCCCAGTCTCCAAACTGTGAGAAATCCATCCTGGATCTGTTTTATAAATTATGCAGCGAAGACAGTCTGCCCTTGGTCAACCTAGTTATCTGACAGAACACGGGACCACAGTGGCTATTCATAGTGATACTGTCCCACCCTTCCTCTACTGCAAAAACCAACACCTCAGCCATGGGCCCTGCCAGGACAGTGAAGAGGGCCTGGTCTTGAGCAGCTTACCAAAAGATGGCCAGAACATACCCCCAACCCAATACCATCTGTCACAGCACACAGGTGCCAGAGTGTGGGTGACAGTAGCCACTTGCTCCAGTGAAAGCTGGCCTTAGTTGGCAGAAAGAGGAACAGGGACAGCAGGACAGACTGACTTGGCTTTGACTCCCTGCAGCACCCACAGCTTCCCCCATAAACCGGTGCTTCTCAGGCTTCCTAACACTGGGCCCTTTCATACAGTTCCTCATATCCTGGTGACCCCCCAACCATAAAACTATTTTTGTTGCTTCTTCATAACTGTAATTTTGCTAATGTTATGAATCAGAATATTTGACATGTGACACCTCCCCCCACCCCCACCCCAAGGAGTTGAGACTCACAGGTTGAGAACCACTGCTATAAATGTTCCCAAACCTAGCTCAAAAGCTATGTGTGTATTTGTGTGTTGGGGCTGCTTGGACACTTCATTCACACATCTCTGCAACTTCCCAAGTTGTGCAGGAAATGCAGATTTGCTTAGTCACAATACAGTGCTCCTCCAAGAGATGAGAGGCACAAGAATGCTCTCCCATTGTCCTCAGTCTGGAGACACTACACACATTAGTTAGTGCAGCAAAGAGGGGACACTGGGGGTTTACTCCTCCATAAGAATTATGAGCTGAGAGCCTTAGAGACGACCCCAACCTGAAACTGTGCCACCTCATGCAAGCAGGAAGAAGTCCATGAAGACCCCTCATCAGTGTAAGATCCCAGATGGAATAATCCAGTCCCAAGAAAAAGCAGAGGCAGGAAGAGCCTCAGATCCAGAGACTGGCTCTCCAGTCCAGGCGACAGGGAGAACTGAGCTAGCTAGCCTGGTGCCTCAGGCTCAATGGCAGGGTTTGGGGACAGAGCTCCATCTAGATGGCTGCGAGCTCAGGAAACACAGCGACAAGGCTGCTAGCCAGGAAAGCCACTTCTACAAAGGGTGCCAGGGACCTGAGGTCACAGAGGGCACAAAACAGTTTTCCAGAACAAGTCTTGAGATGGGTTGCAGGCCCAGCACTCTCTGACAGCTGGACCCAGCGTCCTGACTCACCTCTGCACACCTTCAACCAGTGCAACCTCATCAGGGGAGGATGATATGTACACACAGGACTTTGCATCTGGAGATTTCTGGGGACCATCGACATCGTCCCCACAATGGTCATCTTTCACTTGGACAGTGTGGCACAGGCAGATAGCCCTGAAAAACAGCTCCTCCCGTTCCTGCAGAGACAGGGAAACTGTTAACACCTCTGCCTGCAATGGGAAGGGTGTGAACAAGACAAGAGACTGGACAGGCCTACAGAGCAGAGGCTAAGACCTCTTGGGTGAACTGTGTTTAGTCTGTCTCAGTGGTTGCGATGGAGAAGCACCGTGACTCCTCCATGCTTCAGAGTCGCCACGGCAACTCATGTGAGACTCGTGTGAGACTCGTGTAAGTGCTAACGGGCAGTGAAGACTGAAAGACTTGCTCATTGTGACACTCCCAGGAGCAAGCAAGGCATGGGAACACTCAGGAACAGCCATGCATGGGAAAAACGGGGCACCTATACAGCTGGCGCACCCTCAACACTGCACTCTCCTGTCCCTGGCCAAATGACCCGCCTGGCAGTGGCAGTCTGCTACCAGCCAAGGACCCTGCACTCCACATGACTTAACCCCCAGCTGTGTGCCTGCAGCCTAAGGCTCAATCGCAACACAGCCCTGGAAGCAGAAGCTAGGAGGCCTGTGCTAGAGCTGAATTGTTGGGCATGAGGGCACAGTAGGCAGACACAGATCTGAGCTCAGCTACCTCAGGGCTGGCTGTACCCCACACTCAGAGTTCGAAGATTCTGAGGTCCCCAGTATCCGGGCAGCACGAGGGCCAAGGGTGGGAACAGGAGGGTGTGATGCTGCTGGGAGGCCTCAGGGTGGCTGCAGGGCGTCTACTCCTTAGTGAGAAAAATGTAACCAACTGCAGTTCACATTGAAGGAGCCAGTGGTCTGACTGTGAACAGCTCATCTATCATTAATACTCTCTTCTGGCTCTGTGGACCCCTCAGGCTCTGTAGCCATGATATATCCCTTGGTCTCTGTACAAGAGGTGCTGGAATCAAACCCTGACCATGGATAGTATGACTTCAACACTTGTGTGTGTGTGTGTGTGTGTGTGTGTGTGTGTGCCCTGCGCATGTGTACACACATTTGCATGCACATGCAGCTTTGTACACATATAAACTATGCACGTACACATTAGTTTCAGCACACTGCCTGCTCCACTTGCCCTATTTTTTTCTTTTGGGTTTCCAGTTCAATTCTAGCATAGGAATCACTGTCAAGACCTCCTGCCCCTTGGAAGAGGACACAGCACTATAGTGGATTCAAACCATGACCTCACTGAAGTCCTACAGGGGTTAGATCTGTCATATTGTCCAAATGAAGCGGTGGCTTCTGGGAGTCAAAGCACCTGCCTACTGTATCCTCGATCACGTGGCAGAGCCATCCCCTCCACCCTGAGGAGCTGCAACGTACCCTTCCACAAACACCTGGGGAAGAATCAATCATGTCAATGCCAGAAGAGTCGGGAAGGACCTGCCCATTGCAGATGACATGGGGTACGTAGACGTGGCCCTCGATGCAGCATTCCTTGAAGGCCATGTTGTTCTCTGTAAGGGTGCCCGTCTTGTCAGTGAAGATGTACTCCACCTGAGGGTACCACACACCCAAGTTAATGCCACATTTAGGCAGGTGACACATCTTAGCCCAAGTCTATTACAACCCTAGTGGGACAGCAACTTCTGTGAGTCTGCCAGACAGATCAGATCCAGTGTTGGGTGTGGGTCCAGACAGAAGCGCTTTAGGGGGAAGAGGACTCATTCTGGTGACAGATATGAAAGAACAGAAAGTGCCTTGAGGAACTTGTCCTCCAGGGAACCAGGGCTCCATGGGTCTATGAAGAGCAGGGGGAAGGGAGGTCCTGACTCTCCGTAAGCAAGGCAGCATAGATGGGTGAAGGAAGAGCTTTCTCCAGGAATCTGAGAGGTCGAGGTTCCCAGGAAAGAGGCTTAGAAGGCAGGATGCACAGAGGAAAATGGACAAAACACTTCAGAAAGAAGACCATAAAGTGCTGAAGACACCTTGAGCTTTAGACTCTAAATGAAGATGAATCACAGGACATATACACATCATGGATCACTGAACAGAGGAAAGGAAGGGCCAGCCATTCACCCAGCTCTGGGGTGGCTGAGACGGGTTTAGTGCAGGAAAGAATGGGGTAGTAGTATAGGACAGCCGGATCCTGTGCTCTATGGGGTAGAAGGATCCTGTGTTCTATGGGGTAGGAGTGTAGGACAGCAGATCCTGTGCTCTATGGGGTAGGAGTGTAGAAGGATCCTGTGCTCCATGGGGTAGGAGTGTAGGACAGCGGATCCTGTGCTCCATGGGGTAGGAGTGTAGGACAGCGGATCCTGTGCTCTATGGGGTAGGAGTGTAGACGGACAGCCGGATCCTGTGCTCCATGGGGTAGGAGTGCAGGACAGTGGATCCTGTGCTCCATGGGGTAGGAGTGTAGAAGGATCCTGCGCTCCATGGGGTAGGAGTGTAGAAGGATCCTGTGCTCCATGGGGTAGGAGTGCAGGACAGTGGATCCTGTGCTCCATGGGGTAGGAGTGTAGAAGGATCCTGTGCTCTATGGGGTAGGAGTGTAGAAGGATCCTGTGCTCCATGGGGTAGGAGTGTAGGACAGCGGATCCTGTGCTCTATGGGGTAGGAGTGCAGGACAGCGGATCCTGTGCTCCATGGGGTAGGAGTGTAGACGGACAGCCGGATCCTGTGCTCCATGGGGTAGGAGTGTAGAAGGATCCTGTGCTCCATGGGGTAGGAGTGTAGGACAGCGGATCCTGTGCTCCATGGGGTAGGAGTGTAGGACAGCGGATCCTGTGCTCCATGGGGTAGGAGTGTAGGACAGTGGATCCTGTGCTCCATGGGGTAGGAGTGTAGAAGGATCCTGTGCTCTATGGGGTAGGAGTGTAGGACAGCGGATCTTGTACTCTATGAAGAGTCTCCCAGGAACATACTCTTACGTTCCTGAAAATGCCCTTTCCACCACGTGCTTAGAGTTAGCAAATAAACCACAAACTCAGAGCACTGCTGTACTGAGACTGTATAGGACCTCTTCCAGATCGCCCAGGCTACTCAGCAGGTAGCGGACTTCTAGGGTCTGTGACTAGGATAACAAAAGATTACAATAGCCATTTGTTAGGTCTCAGTTATGCCAGGCACTGGATACTACCTTGCTTGATTCTCACATTAACTGTTACCTAGTTTTAAAACAAAGGTTTAAAAAGTGTTTTTAGACCAAAAAAAAAAAATGTGTATATATGTGCATATGTGAGTTCAAGTGCCTGTGGAAGCCAGAAGAGGCTGTTGGATCTCTGGGGGCTGGAGTTACAAATGGCTGTATGCTGCCCTACAAACAAACTCTGGGCTTCTGCTGACATCACAGGGGTGGGAGGGCACACAGGGAAATGCAAGAAGCACCTGCGCGTGAGGTGTACTTGGAAGGCAGTCATCTCTGCTTCACACACAGACACTAGCAGTGAGCACTTCCTAGTTCAGACAGAACGGCCATCTTGTTCTGCTGTGTAAACTGAGAGGCATAGGGAACTCACCCATGCTCCCTGGGCAGCTGGGGAAGCCATTGCTTTGTGTATTCAGCAGCTGGTTTTGACCTCAGTGGTCCATTTACTGCTTTGCTCAGGACAGGACGGACAGAGTCAAATTCTATGAGGTACTCTAGGCTGGGAGAGACATCCTGCCCAGAGCATCCCTTGACATTCCTCTTACAAATCACTTCCTCAAACAGACCACCCGAATCACACAGGAGGTGACACATGAAGTATTCTAGAGGAATGTGTCAGAAAGTTGGAGCCTTGACAGTATCCTCCTCAGTAACAAATGCTTTCCCCATGGCACATGGGGGACCTGTGCCTGTCAGTCTACAGACTGTTTACACATTATTGCCAAGCAACCAGAGGGCGGAGTGCAGCATCCAGTTCAACATGAATTTTTTATTTAATCAACTGCCATTTGCCAAATGGCCCTTCCTATGACATATGGCTGGGAAAAGGTCAGAGGATCCCTTTGAGGCTGGGTGAGAGGGAAGAGACAAGCCGTTCTGGGGTATTCTTTTCTCAGCAGATGAGGGTGCACATCAGCCCTATCTTACTTTGTGGGTCCCTGTGGGCTCATATAGAACACAGGGCATCAGCTATGAGCATCAGACCCGTCCTCACAGGCTAGGTCCCCAGATGGCTGTCCCAGGTGGTGTGAGCGTGGCCACACATCTGCCATCTCGTTCTGCACCAGTTTGGACAGGCAGGTCTCCGCTACTCATTTATCTATGGACTGCAGCATCCCAATCCTGAGCTACCAGAGCCATGGTTCTGCAGACTGCGTCCATGAACTCTGCAGCAGCCCACCCCAGGAAATGTCTTAGGGTTCTGTTTGCTCATCTACTTGCAAAATGTCATCTATAAAAGAAGAAAGCAATGCCTGAGAGCAAGTGCTGGGACAGTGGCCTCACTGGGCTCCACCCTCAGTCCACTGCAAGGCCCAGAATAAGTGAGAAAGCCTAAGGATTCAGTTACTCTAATCAGCTAATGCAATCGATTTTTCACATTGTAAAGTTTATAAAACCACACTGATGTTATGTAGCTCTTATAAAAAGATACACTCAGGGGAAAAGAGAAGATGCCAATGCACTTCCACGGCCACCTCTGCTCTGGACTTTCACCCACCGCAGCATGTCCACATGCTGAATGTGTGGCACAGATCAACTACCACTTATCAAAGAGAACTCAGACCACTAGGCCACAGTGGACTGATGCAGGGCTAAAAACGCATGCACTCTCTAGGAGACACTGACCTGTCCCAACTCCTCATTCAGATCAGACGTGTTGACCAGAGGCCCCTCCCCCATTTCCTCATCAAACATGTCTTCGTCCCAAGTGATGAAGTAGGAGCCGAGGAACTTCTGCATCTCCACAGTGACGTACATGGAGACCGGGATGATGTAATTGAAGAGGACCATGAAGGCCAAGAAGTCAGTGAAGGCCCTGAGGAACTGAGAACATTGGCTACATAAGGAAGCTGTAGGTCACCAAGCAAGGACAGAAAACCTCAGAGAGGTCATCCATTACCCTAGCCAGATAAGCAAAGACAAGTATTCCCAACCCAAAGACAAAGACCTACTGGAAAACGTGGAGCTCCTTGCCCATCATGTCTTGTTAAGACCAAGAATGGAACTGATTTGCTGGCGTCTCTGGGGAGGGACTGGGACAGGAGTTTATACTCACTACACTATCAGGGCTGAGGAGAGACCATGCTAAGTATAGACCAATGGCCACTTTTGATATTCATGATGTCCTTCTGTAAGTAACAGTCACCAAGCTCATGAAGAGATGGCATTTTTCTATACAGTGATTTTGACTTCAGGATCATGATCCCCCACCCCATTCCCTTTATCCTTGCTCTGGGACCACAGGCCTGCACTGCCACACTCAGCTCAGAATGGCTGTTCTGTAGAGTTTCATCATATCTTTGAAGTTATCAGGGAGATGGTGCACAGGCTCATACAGGGTCTGTGCTTGCACACAGGGCTACATTTGCACACAGCCCCTCCATACGTACCCCTCGGTGCACACTGCCCTGCTCTGAGGTCAGAGTCTTTTGTTTATCTAGTTACCACAAAAAGCAGTATTTATCTCAATGGTAGTATGCTGAGTTTTGGAAACATCGAAATGATTCTGGCCCTTCTAAGTTTCCTGTGGAAAGGAATATCTTCCAGACTTGAACATTCTAGTACCCAAGACAGCAGGCAGCTCACACCTGCCTACCCCAGGGCCTGTGAGGCACCTGCCCTAAGCTCTGGCTAGGCTCCATCCTGCCTGAAGCAAGTTCACCTCTGTAGTTTTCTAGCACCATCTTTTTGTGACAATGGCCTAAGGGTCACTTCCTTACACAAGGGACGTGCCTCCATACCAGATTCCTCTGGCGCTCTGACTCGGTCTTCTCGTTGTACCATGGCTCATCTCGGAAGGGCTCACTCTGCCACACATACTTCAGCACTGTGTTGATCAGGGCCTTGCTCACCAGGATGCAGAGGTACACGATCAGGAATGTGTTCATTGACCTAGACGAGAGAGCCCCACCTTCAGAGGCTGCTCTGGTCCTTCCTCACTACAGCCAACAGCACGGGGAACCCGGCAACACCCTAGAAAGCAGTGTCCAGTCTGACCCAATGAGACAAGACTCCATCTCATTTGCAGCTGCCATTGCCAATGCTCAGGATGCAGGACCAGAGCCATGGGAAGGGAAGAAAAGCTGCATGCTGCCAAGTGGCTGATGAGCCTCGCTGAACCATGGGAACTAACTCTCCTGCTTACAGAACAGGAGCAGCCAGAGCCAGCTTCGCTGACCATCAGGCATGACCAAAGGAACTTAGAACTTAGTGGTCATCACTCTGGAGTGAGAGAGGGGAATACCCAGAGAAGGGCCAAAGCCCGGCAATGCCTGGGGCTGAATCAAGGTGAGGTAGATTTGGGGGGAGGCTCTGGTTTTCAGGTCTGCTTCTGAAGTCCATGCAGAGCAGCCTGGCTGATGAAGAGTCCATTTTCATATGTCACATAGTGCAGACAGGCCCAGGGACGGCATCCCTAGTCCCTTGCCAGCATCCCACACATGGTGACTAACTAGCTCCTGGTGTTTCAGTCTGATCTCTTTTGGGACTTGGATTGATAGTTCAGGGCCATCTTGGTCTCCATGCCTGTGTAGATAGCCACGCCTGGAAGCAGAAGAGTCTGTGAGATGTCTGCCTACAAGAACAGCTCTGACAAGGGGCAGAGATGACACAACCTCAAACTCTACTTTCTCATAAGTCTAGTCACCTTCCTGACAGTTGTCAGGACTCCATTGTAGGAAAGCATTCACTGTGCTCACTGTGACCTCGCTGAAAGCACATCAGACACACGTGGTTCCCATCAAGCCCCCAGTTAAATAGGGGCTGAGTGCTAATTTCTTCCATGCTGAGGTTTGCCTGGGTCCGTGGATTAGTGAGGATGTGGGCACCTGTACCTGCCCAGGGACCTAGAACACTGGGAAACGACTGACAGGTGGAGTAGGAAGCAAGCTAGCAGAGAGGAGGCTGTGGCTACTCATCTTACCGGGGGACAGAAAGCTCGTCTCCAGAGTGACGGGCTCTGGAGTCAGCGGCCAGTCTCCAGAAGAGTGGCCCCAAGGACACTGTCCCAAAGGCACTGTTGGCCCAGAGACTACTACTCTATCCACAGGGGCCAGCGATGTCTGGGAGCTAGCAGCAGGGGTGTGGCCTTACTTTTCCACAGCAGATCTCTTTTGGGACTTGGATTGATAGTTCAGGGCCATCTTGGTCTCCATGCCTGTGTAGATAGCCACGCCTGGAAACAGAAGAGTCTGTGAGATGTCTGCCTACAAGAACAGCTCACGTTTCTAACCTAACCAGCAATCTACCCTAACCTACCCTGAGCTGGCTGGGTTCCTCACACTAGGACTTTGCTTGCATAGGATCTAATCTGCCCTTTATATTCTTTAGTGCAAATGCTAATGCACTGGGTAATCTGACAGCAGGGCACTACGTGTGTCTTAAAAGTCATTTCAGTATATCCAAACAGAAATAGCACTGTCAACGGGAGGTGCTAACAGGGATGTGCAACTTAGAGAAATCGCCTGCATTCCAGTACTCCGTGGACACAGTCATGAACACAGCTTCATGTCCTAAGTCGTGCATTAAGGTCCTTAATAAGCTGTCGCCTTCAGTGAATGGCTCTGTGGATTCAGGTTACATAACATTTATCTCTTAGCAAAAGTTGCCCCTGCACCAAATCCGCATCCGAAGTCCCTTAAGGCATCTAATGGCCTCTCAGGGTGTTGTAAAATAGTTTAGTTTGCTTAGTGTGTCCTGGAGTTTAGAAATAATTGTCAGTAGTTTACAAATTAAAATATTTACCGAAGATCTTCTCTGTGTTTTTGAGTGTGGCTCCTCTGAGAAGCAGGTTCTCTGATCCCAGTGGCCTGGAAGGCAAGAAGACCAGAAGCGGTATGATGCAGCAGGGGGTGGAGGGATGGGGTGGGGTGCAAGACTGAAAATCAACTCAATCTTTCCAACAGGAAGCTGTATAGGTGTGCATCGCTCATAGTGAAGATTGCCACAGTCCATCTGCAAACACACTGGGCTTCTCTGAGGTGAAGACGTCGCCTGCTGGGCTGTATCTAGCCCTCTGTTTTCCTGGCCTGTCGCTCTCAGGGGCTGATGTTTCACAGCAACATTGGAGAGGCCTCAAGGAAGTAGGTCACCTCCAACTCACTCTCAAATAATCAGGAGCTTGAATGTTTCAATGACACCCTACCAGAGGCCACAGAGCCCTCAGATGGGGTTCCTATCTGCAATACCAGGGGACACTAGAAATGTCACCTAGATCTGCTACAAGAAGAGACCTGAACGCAGGGCTAGCAACCTCTCTCAACACATCCCCACTGAGAGGGTGGCTGGGCTGGGACCTCAGAATGGACTGAAAAGGCTGAGACTTTGAGCTCCACATCCTTCAGTTGTTTCTCTCCCACCCTCAGGGCATGGAGACTTCTACTTGGTGTGAGCGCATTTTTTAATGTGAAGGAGGCTGGGACTCCGGGTCCCAGTAATGGAAGTTCTGCATGCAAAGATCATTTGGAAGTAATGCTGGGTGTAAGCCTTCCCTCCAAGCAGAGAAGGAAATTCAAAGGAGTGAACTAAACGTGCAAATCCTAGTGTGCTAGTGTCTCAGTACCCGAGTGTCGGGGAGAACCTGTCTGCCTTTAATTTACATAAGCATGTAAAATACACATCCGCCCTTTTGGAGAGATACAAATGTACTCCACACTTAGTGGGGCCACTGTGCTTGACCAATGCAGTTCAGACTACACTCTGCGTGGAGCCTCAGAGCTGCTCGGCACTTCATGGAGCTGGTCAGCAGGTAAGGGCAGCCCTTTTGGTCCGACAGCCACGGACAACACCGCTCCGCTGCCTGTACAGGGCTGGCAGCTTCTGTTAGCAACTTGCTGACAATAATTCATGTCACAAGCGTTAATGAAAACAAATGGCCTCACCTTAAATGGGTCTCTGAGAGCTCTAAAAATAACTTGACGACGAAATACTTTGCTGCTAGTGTGGACAGATGGAAGAAGAAATATAAGTGAGTGGGCTGGAATCTGGATAATCAGGAGCCTGAGAAAATCCAACATCTGCCTCCTGTTTGTAGTACTCCAAATATTTATAAACATCTTAAAAATCAAAATGACAAGCTCAACAACTTTGATGTTCAAAGGCTAAGTTAAAGCTAGTATCAAAGTATGCAGAGCATTAGGACCATGG
Organism: Mastomys coucha; assembly: GCF_008632895.1. Lineage (NCBI taxonomy): Eukaryota > Metazoa > Chordata > Mammalia > Rodentia > Muridae > Mastomys > Mastomys coucha. Next base: position 156,161,993 of record NW_022196905.1, on the reverse strand, counting down.
TCCCCAGCTTGGTACCATAGCTTCGTATCAGTATGAAATTCACCGTCCACAGTAGTGGCTTCCTTGGATTCATCGATGGGCAATGAAAAAACATTTCATTTGCTCTTTCATCTGAAATAAATCAGCTCTCCACAGTCTAGTCTCTAAAGCAATAAGGAACTCTTCTTTGAAAACAAAAGCAATGCCTCCACCCCTTCTGTGGGACTGTGAAAAGCAGTCTGTGTTTTGGTTGAGCAAGTTTTAACTTTCGGAGACCCAGTGAAAGATTTTCACAAGGGACAGAAACAGTGGAGACACGTTCCAGACACAGATAGCTGATTCCATGAGCCCTCCAACTCCTTTAGCCTGTGCTATCAATCGCGTAGACAATCCCCCAAGCTCCCAGCATTCTGGCTGGACTCTACCCCCATAGTCGTCTGAGCACAGCCAGGTATGCCCTGCCCAACAGGCAGATAGCCCAGCCCACCCTATAAGGGGCAGTTTGCCCCTCCCTTCTCTCCTCCTCCTCTTTCTCTTCTTTTCTCCCTCCCCTCTTAGCCTCTTCTCTTCTCATCTTTACTTTCTCCTCCTCCCTTCCCCTCTCCATGCCAGCCATGCGGAGATGGCCGGCCTCTACTTTCCTATCTCTTCTCTCTCCTTTCTATAATAAAACATCTAACAACCATGCATTGCCTGTGAGACAGGACTCAAGCTTACGCCTAAAACAACAGGCGACCACTTCCTGCCCCCTCTCTCCCTTTGGCCTCAGGGCAGACTGAACTGCTCTGGGGCTCCTCAGTGTCTAGCCTCGCCTGTAATTCCCAAGGAGCGACCTGTCAATGACCGACCCCCACCCCCAGCTGTCTCCCTCTGCTCCTCACCAGGACTGGGATCCTGTGGCTTCACACAGCCAGACAACCACCTGGCGGGACACAGCGCACAGACAGACACACTCGAGTCCGTGCCCCAGAGTATCGGATCTCTCGTAGGACCTGAGTTATTCCTTTCCAATCCCTTTTGCTCTGCCACCTCCTATAGCGTGGTTCACCACCTGCGCTGTGCCCGACAGCCTCCTACAAGCTAGTGTCCTACTAACCTGCCCGTGGATGATTACCACAAAACAGGGTAAGACCTGGAACACTGGCACCAGACTGTGATCCAGCACGGGCAGGTAGAGGCTGGAGGATTGGGTGTTCAAGGCCTCTGTAGCTAACAGTGAGATAAGATCTCAAAAAAAGTAATATAAACAAACAAACCATTAAAAATGCAAGCTAAGAAGTACACAGACTGTTCCCTTAGAATCCTCACTGAGTCCCATGAGAGACAGGCCAGATAGGAATACTCTAGCGACTACTTTTTCCAGGTACTTCTCCCATAAGAAATCTGCCTTTGCTTCTGGGCAAATGTTTCCTCTTAGCATAGAATAATACCAGGATAGCAATAATTTGGAACTGCTTAAACTGCAAGAAAAGGTCAACTTCAAAATCTACTGAAAGGCAAGCCCCACATCAAGCACAGCAGAGGTGCCAGCCTGAGGCACAGAGCTCTCTACTGGGTGGCACAGCAGCATGTGGTGTGCAGATGGGGTCACTCGAGGCGGTTCCCAGGGCCTGGCCCTGGCCAGCTCTTGGGCTCCTCAGTGCGAACCTCTGTCCTAACAAAGAAGAGGACAGAGGCCTGGACTCCCAAGAAGACTCACCTCACTACAGGGTCATTCAGGTCATTGTAAACATTGATGCGCCCCACAAACCTGTAACAGAAAAGCTGGCTTCATTACTCAGTCTGCACCAGAGCTAGCCAGCCTACTCTCTGGCAGGACTGGGAGTGGCTTGGCCACCCCACTCTTCCCACTTTCTCCTCTTACTCCCTGTGCTTCTTCGCCCCTGGCTTCCATGGCATTTCTTAACACACAGACATAAAGAGCAGCGAGGCTTTCTTCTGGGGAAGCTGCGGGTCTGCCTCAGCGGTGCTAGTGTACAGCCACAGAGGCCCCTCCCAGCAGCGAACCAGGCCTTTTCTGCTCAGTGTGCTTGGCTTACTTGTAGAGGTCAGGCTGTGGCTGTTCACACTCGATGGTAGCATGCAAGCTGTCAACATCCGCCTCTGTGTGGAAGCCCTTGGTATCCTGCACTGCGTAGTGAGTCTGCAGGAGAGGAAACAGGAGTCGTACCCTGAACCTCACTGTACCTGGTTTCTGGCACACACCCAGAATCGGATCTTCATGCACATCCTGTGAGTCCTACTGTGAGTCCTACTGTTGAGTCTGATGCAAAGGGGCATGGAAAGATGGGACTCAGCTCTTGCTCCACATGGTGGATGATAGGAACTCTGACTCTCCATGCTTATTCAACATCCTCCCCTTAAAACTAGCAGGATGAAGGGCAAGCCTGGAACTTCTTTTAACCTGATATTTGATGCACTGCCCTAGAAGAGCTGTCAGTCGCTCATGCATTCCTCTTCTTTGAAAGTACTGTAGCTCCTAGGAGCTGCTAGAAGCATCAGCTGGTCTCGTTTCCCAAACTCTGCCACCAAATGCCCTCTTGTCACTGCTCTCTGAAACTGTTCAACTGTTTAAACCACAAGGTCCCTCAACTCTGAACTGAGTGCATCCAAATCCCCAGGAGGCTGCTAGGCCACTACTGTTAGGTCACCTTTGGATCTCAGGGCAGCAAGTCTGAGCAGGAGGCCCAAGAACTGCACGTCTAGACAGATGCCAACTGGCATGTGTTGCTGTCCAGGGCCATGTGGCCTAGCTAGCACCTGTAAACATGGGGATGTATCTCCTTTACCTAGGAAGGAGAACACAGGAATACAGGCGTGTACTAGGGTCTGGTCAGGAGGAACTGCGCCTCTTCATTTCAGCTCTAATAGTGAGTGTTGGGATGCATGGCATCATGTGGCTTGAGTGTACAGGTGGTTATATCACCATTTGTGTTGTTCAAGCTCTTACTGTACACTGAGAATCTGAGGTTTCTAATCAGGGATATGACAGCCTTTCACAGATGTAAAAAGTCCCCAAAGGGCAAAAAACGTCAGGCTGAGGTCATATGACCAGTGTAAGACTCCCTGAGGTTGGCAGAAGCCTTCCCATAATCTGTTCTTTCAAGGAAAGGTTCCACATAACTCCAGGCCTCAGAGCCAAACCAAACATACAGAAATGATGCCAGGAACCAGCCAGGCACATTGTGCAAGTGCACAGAAGTGCAGCGTGTAACAGGGACTCTAGCATTCCCCAAGTTCACAGCTGCTGCAGCCACAGTGCACTGCCCAGGTTCACAGCTGTAGCGTGCAGCAGGGACTCTAGCATTCCCAGGTTCACAGCTGCAGCGCGCAGCAGGGACTCTTGCATTCCCAGGTTCACAGCTGCTGCAGCCACAGTGCACTGCCCAGAACAGAACTAAGCCCCTGGGTCTCAAATCTACCCAGACACTGGGCCATTCTGTCTGAGTAGTCATAGTCTCCCTGGAATGGAGTCCTGCTCTCAGACAGGTCCACAGAGCAGGCTCTGTCCAGTAGAGGTGAGTGGCCTACAGGTAAGCTGTGAGCCCTGTCCAGGTACAATTCAAGTCACTAGGCACCTCTCCCCCAAAAGACCGTTGCTTTGTAGTGCCTAAAGAAGGCTGCTGAATGTCTGGATGGACTACCTAGAAAATATGAAACCTCCTGCAGGCCTGTGCACAAAGGGCCATGGATGACTCCCAAAGATGCCATATCCTTCACTAATCATATGAGAAAGTGTCCCATCTCACAGCGCGGCTGCCCGCACCTGCAGGAATCATTCCTAAGGTTCTCAGAGGCTGGTACGAAGGCACTGCCAGAAGTTTGCCAGCTTTCACAATCTCACAGAAGTTCTTCCTCCCAGACATTCCAGTTATAAGGCAACCCTATAAATTAACAGTACTATGTATTTTTGCTCACCTAATTGTCAAAGTTTTTAAATATAGTGTAGAATTCCATATGGAGTTCAAACAATTAATTATAGCTCCAGAAAATGCCTTACAATAATTTAACAAGACACTGAAGTAACAGACATGATCTGTAGAGTTCTGCCTGCGCAGTCAACTCTCTGACAAGAGGCATGGATTTTTATAAAGAAAGTGAAAACATTGTTATTCTAACAATCTGCTTAAGTCTGGGTTATGGCAGGTATGTCTGCTCACCTCATTCAGGGAGGAAAGAAGAGAGGTGGAAATGGGAGAGAACAAAGGGAAAGGGCCAGAGGGAGTGACCCTCAGATGGCCCTCGGGGGGCCCTGGAGTGAGCTCTGACCACAGAGGGAGTGACCCCCAGACGGCCTGGGAGGGCCCTGGAGTGAGCTCTGACAACACAGACATGCTCAGTCTGCACCTAGGATGCCAATCTGGCTCAGACCCTGAGCTGCACCCCAAATGCAGGCACATTACTTTATGGCTCGACTCTCCGTCTAGGCTGGCTGTAGTAACATGGCATGTGCCATCTGCCCGGTTGCTGGAGAGAAAGATCAGGTCACAGGGAAAGGTCTCATCTTCCTTCACCATGACAATGTCCCCAACCTGCAAGACATGGAGACGGTATGGTTACTGAGAGGCTACCTTTGTATGACAGCATACCCTGGGCTGGAATTTGTTCTCCGACTGTATCCTGTTCAGTGCCACAGTGTCCTAGGATACAGACCCATGTGGAGGCTTTCTGTTGAAATGAGGTTTCCCTGGGCCTCCATGGGCCACTGCAGACCAGAGCAGCTCCAGGGTAACCGGGAGAGAACATGTTGAAATGAAAACACAGACAACACTCTAACAAGATTATCACTAGTTCAGACCAAACCGGGAGAGAACATGTCGAAATGAAAACACAGACAACACTCTAACAAGATTATCACTAGTTCAGACCAAGAAGATGAGCTCATGCTGGTTAAAGGGCTTGAGAGTGAAGTAGGTCTTGGGGGGCGTCCAATCAGAAAGGGGTTTCCCAAGCTCACTCTGAGAGTTCTCAGTGGCCCATCACTGAGCTGCCCTGGTAGTCACCAAGACAGATGGCTCAGCCTGTGGTTCCCTGTACAGATTCAGAGCGTCCCAAGCCCATCAATCCATAAATGAGAGTGACAGATGTCATGGGCATGCTCGCAGTGACTTCTGAGGGTCTAAGACCAGAGTCACTCTTCCCAAACGGAGACCTTGATTTAGTTTTTCAGATCCCTTGTTATGTCTCATCATACATAAAACAGTGGCTAACTACAAACTGAGAGGGAAGGATGGGCTGCAGAATACAGGAGCATCATGATGGAGCCACTGCAGTCAGCCCAGCTATCTCAGCCATGGAGAGCTGAGCTAGTGTAGTGTGTCATATACAACACACACACACACAGGAACAAACACACACATGTTCACGCATACACACACATGAACACACATGCACACACACATACACACACAAGCACACATGTACGAATATATATACACTCACATATAAACACACCCACCCACACATATGCACATGCCCAAGTACACTTGACTAATAGAAGAGTACACGAAGCCCCATGCAGGAGGAAAGTAAGATAGCTAAAAATGGAGTTCTGACCTGAACTTCATACCTTAAAACAACAACAACAGAAACTCAGAGAGCTTACACAAAAGCATTACATTAAATTAGAAGTAGACAAGCCCTAGAAGCAAATTCTAGGACTCCAGGGCTGGGCAAAGAATATTTAACCATTATGCCATATTTGGTTGACATGTGTGGGAGGGCAATGGAGAAGAAGTGGATCTGAGGGAAAGGTGAGGTAGTGTGGGGAGGAGTGAGGAGGAGAGCAGAGAAGAGAAACTGGGATCAGGATGTAATATATGAGAGAGAGTAAATATAAAGAACATTTTAAAAAAAGAGTGCTTAGGCACAACATCAAAACCAAGATCCCTAAAGCAAATGAGCAGTGGGGCTTCCCCTTTATAACATCCTGCTCCGGAAAGCCTTGTGAAGAAAGTGACAGACACACAGTTAGCACTGAACTAAATACTCTTAAAAAGACACAACTCTCAAAACCCCATAGTAAAATGAGCCTCATCTCACACACTAGAAAAGAGTAAGAGATGGAATTGTTGCTTTGAATAAAAGGATTCCAGATAGAAAATGAGCAGAGGTTCACATGACCCCAAGAGACATAAATCTAATCACCAGGAGAAACAAATACACCCATAAGCTGGTGGGTCCCAAGGTGGGCACCCACAGGCTGGTAGCAAGGTAGAATGGGCGGCCATTCAGGAAGGTGTTGGGTGGTCTCTTCTGAGCCAGAAAGGGATTCACATTTCAACCAGTAGTTGAGTTTTAGATCAAAAGAAATTAAAATTGAACTTCATACAGAGTCTTGCACACAAAAGTTCCCAGCAGTTCTGTGGCAGAGGCTGGAAGCAGCCACGAGTCCTTGGATGTCTGAGTAGGTGCACTCAGGGGCAAGAAAGAAGGAACTGCAGATATCCACTACGCAGAAGCAGCTGAGACCTGGGCCTGGACTGGGTGAAGAGGCTCCACCCAAGAGGACACACCCTTCTTGGAGTGACCAAATCCTGGAGACAGACTGCAGCAAGTGCAAAGGAGGTCTCCTCTACTGCTTACGTCACACAATCTGAAATAAACGATGAAAAGGACACAAAGAACAGGACTAATTTCCTAAGAGCCTCCTGCAACTTCTAAGAAAAGAGCCTCACAGTTTAGTAGGCTGGAGTAGAGACCTCAGGAACAAGCTGGCCCCCCTCTGCTCGCCCCAGGGAACCAGCTTATTGCTATTCACTTCTAAACTTTGGAGACCAGATATTGAGCAAGTGATTCTCCTCAGGGGCTACTACACTGCAGAAGCACTTTCCTGCAATAGACACCATTTACTTCTGCTTTTAAAAAAGGAGTCATTCTATCTACAAGTAGGGAGACTCTGCAGCAGAGAGCCCTTCATTACAGAGCTGCACTCAAGCTAGGCCCCGAGTATGGCCATGTGGATGTGGTGCCAGGCAGCCTTCCCTAAGCTTGGCCCATAGGCCCCGAGCCTGAGCCTTCTGAATCCTGACTCTAGGGAAACATTCCAAACTCCTGTACCAGAAGAGAAGGGTCTCTTGGAAGCAGTGACACATGAAATAGCATTTATACACCAAACATGCTTAAAATGAGCATGCACACAGCCATGCATCAGTAGATTAATAAGTGCAATTGGGTTAGCAAACATATGTATATGCCTGTGGTCCATAGAAGGGGATGCTGTCCCACTGTATGTGGCTGGGCGCTTGGCCACATCCTGAGACATCCTCTGATCTCAAGCTGAACGGCTGGCTTATGTCAGGCCGGAGTAGGTAAGATTCATCCTGTACTAGGGATGGCTATACTTGCTGAATAGGGCAGACTGCTATCAAAGTGGTCAGGACAGGTAACAGAACTGCCTAGGAGAGATGGAGGGAGGTGGAGTCTGGTGAGGCTCAGGGACGGGATGGGTACCAGGAGGGAAAGTGACAAGAAGAGATCAAGTGCAAATTCACCATCAGGTAATGACCAAGGTGACGGCTGGAATGTGACTGAGAGAAGCTTTAACAGCTGCACTGTCATACACACTCTGCAAGTGCTTTCAACCGTCAGTACAAGCAGAAAGGCAAGCCGCCCTAATGACTGACACCATTCAGTGCTTTCAACAGTCAGTACAGGCAGAAAGGCAAGCCGCCCTAATGACTGACACCATTCAAACCTCCAACGAAATCAAGACAGGACAGTGTGGATACCCAACAACCAGTGCATTAATGGCAAACCTGCTTGGAAATTCCTGCTTTAAAATGATTCTGAAAAACATATTGGTAAGCCAGGCAGATGTGCTGGGCCTTACCCTCAACTTCCGGCTCTGCTTGCGGACCAGCTTGCCATGCTGAATGAAGTGCACAGGACACTGGTTCATGGCATTGTCTGCCTTGTGGCGAAGCCAGTCTTCATAACCCTAGAACCAGAGAGACGGAGAGAGGTGTGTTTAAAACAATCATGCCTGGGGGCTCTCAGCTCCTTGGTCCTTATCACTGGACATTCATTCTCATTCTCTCTCTCTCTCTCTCTCTCTCTCTCTCTCTCTCTCTCTCTCTCTCTCTCTCTCTCTCTCTCTCAGTTTTTTGAGATAGGATTTCTCTGTGTAGTCCTGGCTGTCCTGGAACTCTCTAGACCAGGCTGGCCTTGAACTCAGAAATCTGTCTGTCTTTGCCTCCCAAGTGCTGGGATTAATGCCACCACTGCCTGGTGACATTCTCAAACCACATTTAGGCTGCTTTATGTTTCTGCAATTATAGCTGAAATAAACTTTGTAATTAAAACTTCTATATAAACCCAAGACCTATGCTTGGGAAAAATAACACACACACACACATAAGGAACGAAGTCAAAGATGAGCCAGGTTTGAGGATTCTGCAGTGACAGTCTCCACAGTGGCTCAGCAGTCCCCAGGTACAGACTGCTTCTGCTAACCATGCTCCACCAGCTCAGGGCTCCGAGAACAAAGACGCATTGTTTCCAACCTGCTTTCCTAGATGACTGCCAAGGGAGAAATAAAGAGAAACCAATGGCAATTAGCTTCTTTTTCCTTTTTTAAAATTATTATTTTAGTTAAGATCACTCTCTGGTTGGTTGGTTGGTTTGGGTTTTGTTTAGTATTGTTTTGGGGTAGGGCAACTTAACATAAGCTAGAGTCATCAAGAAAGTTCTTCCCCAAGACTGGCCCGTATGCAAGTGTGTCAAGTATTTTCTTAGCTAATAACTGATGTAGAGGGCCCAACTCACTGTGGGAGGTGCCACCCTGGGCAGGTGGCCCTGCGCTATCTAAGGAAGCAGGCTGGGCAAGCCAGGCCTGGTAAAGCCAGTCAGCAGCATCCTCCCAGGCTTCCACACACCTTCTCCTCCCCATCTGCTTTTGGTCACGGTGTTGTAACACAGCCATAGAAAGCAACTGAGACTGTATCATTTTGTACTTGAGCCTGGTCTAGAACGTACTAGTAAGACTAAGTAGACCTTGAACTCACAGAGGCCCTCCTACTCTGCTTCCTGAATGCTGGGATGTAAGGTATGTATCATTATGCCCAGACTATCATTAAATAACTTTCAAACATCCCTCAGTTTTATATTGTTTAAAATTCCAAAAATAGCCGGGCGTGGTGGCGCACGCCTTTAATCCCAGCACTTGGGAGTCAGAGGCAGGTGGATTTCTGAGTTCGAGGCCAGCCTGGTCTACAGAGTGAGCTCCAGGACAGCCAGGGCTATACAGAGAAACCCTGTCTCAAAAAACCAAAAAAAAAAAAAAAAAAAAAAAAAAAAAAAAAAAAAAAAAATTCCAAAAATAAGTCATCATCATCATCATCATTATCATCATCATCATCAGTAACAAATCCTTACTATCTTATGGCAAGAATCAAGTGCCAAAGGTTTCTTAAATACAACACACACACACACACACACACACACCCATGTGGAGACCCCCACACCTGTCGGATTGTAGAGTAAATCCCAAAGCCAGCCACCTGAAGCACCTGCTGCTGGGTGCTCCACGGCTCCTTCCTGGGAAAGAATGTACTTAGCAGTTGACAGTCTGAAAATTATCCAGATGTCTCAAATGAAAAAGTGAATTCCAAGTACTGAAAAGCAAAGTTATGCCAGCCAGTGTGCTGCAGAAGGATGAAACAGGTATCTAAAGATTTACAAATGGCTTCAAGTTTATGGAAGGTCCCCAGCCTTCCTGGCCACCAGGCACACACTGAAATAGCTGTGACAGGGTGAGAGTCCAGCAGGGGAAGGGTTTGCTTGTACGGGGCAGATGTCTGGCCAGTTCCTCAGAAGCTTAGAGCAATTTTACCTGTAGATATACCCCAAGAATTAAGGATCTCCATCCATCAATCTTCATTTATCTCCAGACACAATAATTATTATTGGTTAATTAAAAATAAGCACATAGGAAGAAGGGGAAGAAAAACCAATACACACACACACACACACACACACACACACACACACACACACACACATAAAGAATCAAGAACAAAGAGCAAACCAGCGTGCACACAAACTCTCTGAGCAGTATGCATCACCAGGGTTGAAATGAACAGCGGCCAAGTGCTCCAGACAGACTGGGACAAACTAATCAGGTCTGCACACAGACTCCGGAGCGTCTCTCATTTGTGACATGGATCGAAGTTCTGACATGCTAGAGTGTGGACAAGCCTTTCAAACATTATGGTACCTGAAAGAGATCAGTCCGATAGGACAGTTTTCCCAGAGACACTCCCTTTACCTCATGACAGTCAGCAGGCCAGGCCTGGGCAGAAGCACACTAGGGGGAGGTAAGGCAGGGGCTGGGAGGATGGCAGCCCACGGAATCTAGCCGCACTGGCTGCCTCAGAATGTAGAGACCTACTTTCTCCTCCAATTCAAAGGCACCAAACCAGTGACTGACTGATTCTAACTTCTTTCAATCTGAAGCAAAGCCAACTCTCTATGCAGTGGTTCTCTATGCAGTGGTTCTCAGCTTGTGGGTTACCACCCCTTTGGGGACTGAACAACCTTTCACAGGGGTCACATAAGAACACTGGAAAACATATATTTACATTAGGATTCATAATAATACCAAAATTACAGTTATGAAGTAGCAATGAAAGTAATGTTATGGTCGGGGTCACCACACCATGAGGAACTGTGTTAGTGTCGTAGCCTTGGGAAGGCAGAGAAGCACTGCTCTACAGTCTTATAAATTAGCTGAAACAAACCAGACCACCCACTTAGAATGGAAGCGACCCCTGGTGGCAACGTGGGTACATGCCTTCCTGGCTGTGAGATCTTTTTTCTTAATTAAAAAATTAATTTAATTTAAAAATGTACAAATATTTTTAAAAACTTAACATTTAATCCTAAAATTTATGTGAAAATACAAAGGGTCAAGATCCAAAAGAGCAGAGTTGTACCGCTTATACATTTAAGTTCAAAATTGTACTACAGACTACAGTAACGAAGTCAGTGTATAAAACAACCTAGTCATGGGGATTATCAGTTGAACAAAATTCATATAGACATAACCCTCAAAATGGGGAAAAGATGGCCTTTCATTAATTGTCACTGAATATCTACATGCAGAGTAGACACACATACAATTTGGCTTATACAGTATCATATTTAAAATTATCATAAAATGTTGCTTAAATTAACAACTAAAATTATAAAACTTTTGAGAAACAACAGGGTAAATTTCAAGGCATTTAAATTATGTCTCATTCTTTACTATGCTGTCTCATGGCTAATGTTAGCTCAGAAAGTGAGAAGGGAATCCCCTCTACCCCACACAAAATAGTAAATAAGCCAATGGGAAGGCATGCTAAAGGAACACAGAATCCAACTGAATGAATTAGTAATGGCTTAAGCAAAAACAAGGTAAAAGTCCAAAGTTTCAAATAAACATTTGTAAATCCATGTTGACATTGGTAAAGCAGATGTGTGTCAGGCAAATCATCCGAGTAAGAACTGAAGTAACGTGCACACTTGGTTATGAAGGAGAGGAAGCCCATGTCCGCAGTCCTTAACTCTTAGACTGCTCTTAGTAATTACTTCCAAAGCACAGATATGAAATGGGGAAGGACAAACCCCACTCCACAGCGAGGAAATGAGCAACTGGCTACCACACAGGTGGATAATGGAGTTTGACTGACTTCTCACAGAGTCACACTGATGACAAACATCTGTGATGCTCACGGATGGCACTGCACACCTGCAGTCACCTCTCAACTACCTCACTTACACCAAGCTCACTATGAAAACAATCAATCACCACAAGAAACCACAAATCAGGATCCAAGTCCTACCTGCTTGATGGCTGTCACAGTGATGACGAAGAAGAGTGGGAGCCCGCTTGTCACTGGACTTGTGGGTGTGTCGATGATCAACTGTGGCGAGAAGAGAGCCCTGATGTCACCTTGGAAACACCTAGCAACCTGATGGGGAGTTGGCCCAGCCCAGCCTTTTCCCAACCCAGCTTCTTCCCACCTCAACACACTTTGCCGGGTTCCTCCTTGCCTAGCAACATGCACAGAAGGGTCACCACTCTGTCCTAGTGACTATAATGCTGAGGGAGGCTCCTTAAAGGGTGTGCTTAAGGAAAGTATGTCAATATGTGGCGAGGACACAGAATACCTTGTTTCATTTAGTCCATTCTACAGGTGTCACATGTGAGTTAGTTCTGACAGACTTCATGGTAGGAGGTTTTAAGTCATGTACAGCCATATGTAGAATAATTTAGAAAAAATGTTATACTGCTGTTCAGGAAGTGTATTCTACAGGCTGCATCTGCCCACACCATGCTGCATCCTTGCCTCTCTGGATGTACAACTGCTGTGGATTTTCTCTGAGCATCAGAAAGGAGGATGTGGAGACGCCAGGTGTGGCTGGAGATCTTGCTCTGTCTCCTCGTAAGGCTGGGAAGTGGCCACAGGAAGGTTCACGTACACATAAGGATCTGGAGGTACTCAGTCCAGCTAAGTAAGCCTCGAGAACGCAAGAATGAGTGTCAGGCAGCACATAGGGTGCTAAGTCCTTGATGTTAGTGACTGTGTGCCACTTACTTTAGAATCAAATGGCATTAGCTAAGACAGAAAGCCAGACTGCCCTTACCTGTACCAGGAAGATAATGAGGAAATAAAAGTTGGCTATTCTTCTGAACTGTTCAAATAAGTTCTTGGGTATGAAGTTCCAGAATGTGTACTGTAGAAAATAAGAGAGGGAATGGGTTGCTGTGTGTGGGATCCTTCTGGCACTGCAGGAGGGTGTGCAAGCGTGGATACAAACTCACCAGAACTTAATGACTGACATTGCTCATGGTTTTTACAATGCCTAAGACAAGCTGCTAAGACAGTGTACCCTCCAAAGTAGTCATGTCCGGATTGCCCAGCCCAGTCGTGAAGGGAGAACAAAGCACTCAGGCACTTTCTGTGCAGCACAGACGGTTACATCAGGTTATAGCTTCTCATGTCTGCTTTGCTATCAGCGACAACTGAGAGATACAGCACAAGGAACAGTCTGAGCTGTCTTGGGGTTGCCTCGCTGACGGCAGGGCATGGTGTCTGTACACATGTGCCCCTCCTACATGCTCTCACACACTTAGAACCATTCATCTAGAGCCTGGACTGGCACAGTGATAGTGGCAGGTCGGTCACACATCTTCTGCTTTGCTGATGTGCAAACTCTTCCTATCTGTGAAGACACGTGGGCCAGCACACGTCTCACTGCCATCCACACTCAGGTATCAAGTTCTATTTCCACTCTCATATCAGCAGAGGAAAGTATCCCAGCCTGGAAAACTGTTATCAATGATCAGGGAAAGAACAAAGTGGCTGCTTCACCGTGAGAGAGAGAAATGAGGACACAGCATCTCTCTTCCATGAAGATGTCTTGAGGCCTACTGAACCTCAAGAGACAGCAAACAAGCTCTGCTTCTCCATACTAATGGAAACTTTGGGCCAGGGTCAGCTGAGCTGTCTGTCATCCCGAGCAGAGTATGCCTGCTGGATGCTGTGTGTTCACACTGGGCAGAGTATGCCTGCTGGACTCTGTGTTCACACTGGGCAGAGTATGCCTGCTGGACTCTGTGTTCACACTGGGCAGAGTACGCCTGCTGGATGCTGTGTGTTCACACTGGGCAGAGTATGCCTGCTGGACTCTGTTCACACTGGGCAGAGTATGCCTGCTGGACTCTGTGTTCACACTGGGCAGAGTATGCCTGCTGGACTCTGTTCACACTGGGCAGAGTATGCCTGCTGGACTGTGTTCACACTGGGCAGAGTATGCCTATTGGCCTTTCTATGTTCACACTGGGCAGAGTACGCCTGCTGGACTCTGTGTTCACACTGGGCAGAGTATGCCTGCTGGACTCTGTTCACACTGGGCAGAGTATGCCTATTGGCCTTTCTATGTTCACACTGAGTTGAGGATAACCAGTGGCCTCTCTGTGTTCACAGTGAGCAGGAGCGTACCCCATTGGTATGTGAGTCTCCTGTTTGTACAGCCTCCTTCTCCCCTGGGTATGCCAATCTCTGGCTTTGTTGCTGGCATGAAGGATGGCTCACAGAAGTCCCACCTATTCTACATGTTGTCACAAGTGGAACACACTGAGAAGAACTGGGCACTCCTCTGTTTGCCAGCAGCTGGGAAATAAGATGGAGGTCCCAAACCTCTGCCATTATTCACTTCAAATGGATCCAGCCCACAGGTCTGTCCTTGACCATCCCACAGAAACACTAGGAGGAGACACTGGTCTTTAATCACTGTTTTGTGACTGGGAAAGGGTCTGTCATGGGAAATCTTAATGCTATGCGGGATTGCTGGTGTTGAGAGACGAGGATATGTGATATAGGGTCTAGCATGGAGTCAGGGGACAATAGCCTCGCAGAGCTCCATGCTGAGGGAACAGAATGGCTTCAGGGCACTTACCTCCTGTGGCCACTGACATGTTCCTGCCTCTAAGCTTTAGTTGCTTTATAAATAAGTTGTAGCCTCAGAAGGTTGCTCAGTGTTGAAATGATATGGTAAATATGGAAGTCACTCGTATAAGTACTCATCAATGAAATTCTGTATCCAAACTGGCAGAGGTAATCAGTTTCACAGTAATCAACAACAGTCTAGCTTTCCTGAACACATGGGTGTGAGGTGGGGAGCAGCAATGGCAATGGAGCCAGTGTTTACTTTGGCAACCCCCTGAAGGCCAAGCAAAGATCCCTGTGAACTTCATGCCCCAGGACCATTCTGCACAAGGCAGTGGGCAGCAAGTCACTGCTCTCAAGAGTAGTCTTGCCAAGACACAGCAACCTGTGTGCGGCCAAGGCCAGGCAGAACCAGGCAGAGCCATGCAGGCAGCCGTCTTTCATCTTTCTTCTTCCATAAGACAGGGACTCCATGGATACAATGGGAACTCTGACCAAACACTGACCACCGGGAATGACAACACCCCCCCCCCCACAGGTTGGGGCTTACTGCAAATTGATGTCCCTGTGATTCCTCATAGGACAAACACTGTCACAGCTCCCTGGTTTAATCAAACTCAGAGGCTCTGAGGCATTCTTTGACATGTCTAAGATAGAAACAAAACTTCTTTGGATACACAGACACATTACTCTAGACATATTCTACAAAACCTTTGTATACCTGTTGAACAAGTTAGCACTTTCCATGCACATGAGCTGTTATTTAAGCAAAAACAATGATAAATTCCTAACGGTGTCTTACAGCCCAGTATCAGCTGAAGTCCTGGGCCCTTGCCTCTTGACCAAGAGCCGACCCTTCCTTCCTGAAGTTGAGTGGTACTGGGGCTAGCTTACGTGTATCTCCTCCCTGAAACATCATGGCTCCTTGTCAGTGAGCCAAGCACTGATGCCCACACAAGTACCCACTTCTCATGCTGAGCCTGTGGGAAGCTGAGAGGAACAGTGCTCAAGTGCCCCTGCCCATCCCTGGCCTGGCCTCCCTCTGCCCACTCTCTGCCCAGAGTGTTGACTTAACTCTGTTGGTTCCTGCTGAAAGCTTCCTGGGATGAAGGAGCCTCCCTAGGAGAATCCACTTCTGAATACCCCTGGGGCCTGCAATTCCCACACACCCTCCCTGTGGATTTCCTTTCCAGAATTCAAGGAGGCTGTGGTAGTTCATGTTCCCCAGGGACAAAGGCAAGAAAAAGCCTGAGAGTCACTGTGGGCAACAGGCCCCAAAGGGCTAAAGCAAAGGACAGAGGGTGAGGCTTTATATCTCTTCAAACATGGCTGTGGCTTCTATTAGCTGCAAAATCCTTCAGCCTCTCGGAGACTTCAGTAGGCTGCTCTGCTCTTCACAGGCATCGTGTACACTCTGGACACCTGTCTGCGCGAGTGTGTGTGCGTGCACACACTCACACAGTCCATGAGTACACACAGCATCAGCAGACAGAGCATGTATACACATACACACATGGACACAAATATGGACGCACAAAGCATGGGCACACATACACAGCCATGCACAGCATGAGCACGTGTGTTCCTGCACGCGCACACATGCACAGAGGTAGGCACACTCAGAGAGAGCTGATGGAGTATCAGTGCAGCCTGTGAGCACAGGGGCTGGGAGGGGTGCTTCTGGCCGACTCTTCACTACCACGCACTGTGGCCTCAGGGGACACTCATGTGGTGGGCTTTGCTCCTGAGTGTTTATTCAGCTATGCTGTGCTTCTGGACAAAAGCTATTGTAAATATTTTAACTCCTATCTTGTAAAAAAAAGACCTTGAGAAGCTGTGCTTTGGAGTCATAAGGTCTTCTCAACAACTTGGGGTTCTGGGACATAAGTGGCTCCTCCAGAGAGCTCTGCATGACAAAACACCTGATTGTAAGTGACACAGGCCTCCTTGAGAGCCTTTTATGACCTAAACAGACCTACCACACTAGTCTATCTCTCTGACCATCTGGGTTGGACTTACACATCTGCACCTGCACCTGCACCTGCCCCACAGCAAACACAGCACACACATGCCACACCTGCAATGCACACATAGTATACATACACATGGTATACAAATGCATGTGTTTTCAAGTATGTCTGTTCTGGAAAGCCATGAGTCTTCACTCCCACCCTTCAGACATTCCCAGATCTCTCTAGGTAAGGACTACATTTCCACATCCTGCTGGCAGGCCCTGTTGCCAGACACAGAGCCAGGCAATGTACCTGGAGGGGCAGCAGTGAGGTGTGGTCCAAGAGGAGTGAAGAGGATAAGGCCTTGCAAAGCACACCTGATACCCCTGTGCGAGTAGAGAGCTGCTACCTGGCATGGGACAGAAGTGCAAAGCACCACGGCTGCTGGGGGAGCAGGGGCTCCCTAGGGACAGCTGCACAGGGGCGTCAATGCTGCTCAGAAGGGGCCATCCCATGTCAGCCTTTCTCAGGCAGCAATGCAGATCAAACAGTGAGGCTACCTTGGAGGAGACGATTCTATTGTCGGGGTATCTCTGTGGAATGTAGGCCTCTGCACCTGGAGGGGGCTCCTTGTGCCCGACGTAGATGGTCCGACTGTCCACCCAGTTCTCTTCCCCTGCACACTGTGGATAGAAGAGCATCGTCAGCATTTGCCTGAAGCTTGGAGTGCTGATCTTTCCCACAATGCTGTCAGGTTGATATGGAAGTCACAGTCCCATCCTGCTCTGTGCCCAAGTACATTCTGACAAGGGTCACATGGGGCTCCCAGGTTCCCTACCATGGCCAGACACATGGCTGGCTTAGCCCTCCAGTGAGAAGGGGCTTCAGTTCTGTAGCCAATTCCCCAGGCAGACACTGACATGGTGAGAGGTTATCTGTGCTCAGAGGCCCAAAGATCTCCTAACAATGGATGCTGACAGGAACAGCATGAGGCAGGGGGATTGTGCATTTCAAATTGTAGAAAAGGACACAAAATACATGGCCAGGTGCTGGGCCCAGAAGATCAGGAGGGCCTGGAATGCACTTCCCTCCTGGGTGACCTTTGTTGCTAGGGAAACTCTTGAGTTCAAGGCTAGCAGAGGTGTGGCCAAGGAGCCCAGTACCTGTACCTCCCTTACGCTCCTTCCTGGCTCTCTCTCTAGTCCTTTCTCTGTTCAGATACCTGCTTGCACAAGTGGGAAGGGTCATGAAGCCCTTCCCACTTGTGCCCCACTATGCTATGCTACAAGATGCATGCATGGCATAATTCTGCAGAGGGTGTTTTGTTTTGTCTCTGGGCATGCCTGTACCTGCTCTTGTTCTTTGTTTGTGCAGCAGTCTGAATAAACAGCTCAAACTGCAACCACAGTCCCAGGAGCCAGGCAGAGTGAGAACCACTGCCACAGGAGCCAACTCTGCAGCCCTGGGTCAGATGCAGCATGGCCACTCCCAGGGCAGTGAATGGTCTTATTCCACAATGAGCCACGGAAGCATTCCCTCATCAGATTCTCAGGATTCACCTCTAACTAACCCATGCCCAGTGCCTGAATCCTCCAAGGCACTGTGGTTGCCCAGCAGGCACTACCTTAGTCAGAACAAGGCCCAGCAGCCCCTCCTGATAAGAGATGATTTCTCCTTTTGTAGGAAGGCTGAGGGTAGGAGTTGGTGACCAAAGTCTTGTTAAGGGCTACATATCCCACGACAGCCTAGTGGGCTCCACTCCTTAATCACAGAGATGCTCTGAGATAAGTGCTATACAAATACATGGGAAAGAGAAGAAGCACAAATACCTTTCAGTGCTTGATAAAACTCCCAGAAACCTTTGCACTAAGCTTCAGGAGTAGCTATGAGTCCCCACTAAGAGGTGAAGGCTAAAGTCACACCAGGTCTCAGGAGCGTCACTAAGAGGGGAACTAACCCCTTCCTGTCTACCCTCAGGAGAAGAAGGTGTGGGGTGAAAAGGCCTGCAAGCATGTGGAAGAGGAGCCCTGCACACTGCAGCACCCCCTGCAGCCACCCACATAGCTCCTGGGGAATCTCACTCCTCCCAGCTGCTTTGAGACCCTCGGATCATGCACCTTCTTAAAAGGTCTCATAGACCTGGCTGAGACAGATGCACCAAGCTTAGTGGCTAGGGCAGGCTCAGCTGAGCTGTAGGGAGCTCCAGGGAAGGGTTAACCGCAGGGAAGCACGGGCCAAGACACTAAAGGCTCTCGGTGTGCTAACACTAACACAGCAGTTAAATATTAATTCCTGCTCTTCCTGGCCAAGGCCAGGAGTTGGAGATGCTCCTAGGAATCATTTGACTGCCTGAGTTTTTAAAAATAAAACTCATAAGCACATGTCTCTGACAGATGACAAATCGGGCTGACCACCAGAGGCTCAGATCACAGCAAGAGTGTGAGTAGTCTTGTACTTTGAGGGTACAAGACTGCTGTTGGGGCTCGGCCCCACCAGAACAAATGGATACTTATTAGCAACAACTAAAGTCTAAACCAGCCACAGGACCTTGTTCACATGACTAATTAATAAAGTACTAAAAAGAACAGATCAATAAATCTGAGGCAAGTGAGGCAGACAGCACTTCCATGGATAAACAGATAGGCTCTCTCATGTGCAGCATGGGAGCAGACAGAGGAGACTAATAGGTTGGCAGGGAGGTGACAAGATGGAAGGAAGACACTGACACAGATCACTGGGAACCATGCAGAGACCCTGGAAGGAGGCAGGGGCTGTGGAGGCCAACCCTGAGCTCACAGAGGCCAGCGAGGAAGCACTTAGCTGGGAGCCATAAGCCGCCCGCAGCTGCCGAGGGAGCGCAGCCATTCACTGAGGGAACCCAACAGAGGTCACTGCTCAGCCTTACCTGCCTTTGCCCAGTACACAGAGGAAATGGGATGGGGTCCTCCAAGACCTGCCACCATTGCTGTTCCTAATGACAGTCTGTACCTCCACTCAAGATTGTGGGAGAGAAATATTATAAAGCAATCACACACGACTCTGGAGTGTAGAAATAACCATCTAGATTAACATCTTTGATATATTGGCACCAGATTAATTTTTAAGGAGAAAATTAAAATACAGATTTTTTCCGAACAGTCATTTGTGCTTGGTACCTCTTCACTGTGGGCAGTGGGCAAGGAAGCAGAAAACCATGGGAACATGTAAGGCCTAACGTGCCTAAGGAGCACAGCTGGGAGTAGGCGCCCACTGTCTGTGCTCTAATCTCAATCATGTGACCCCTGTAAAGCACAGAGAGGACCCTACTGTAGGTGCAGCTCACACAAGGAGGACAGGGAATGTTCCAGAACACACCAAAGACAAGGCCACTCTAACAGGAAGACATCATCCTGCCAGCATTCAAAGAAACTGCAAGGGGTTTTAAAAATACAGAAGTACAATTTGTTACCTCCCTTACCAGTCTTATTTACATCCTGTAATTATGTTCCTGTGTCCCTCCTCTTGATGGAACTCTGCAGCTTTAGCTTAACCCAGCCCACACTCCATCCCTCATAAAGTCTCTGGGATCCTCTTCCCACCTGAGCTGCAATATGCTTCTCTGATAATTGTGGATGGACCACACATCTTTGTCACACAGTACATCAAAGGCCAATGGCAAGGCTGCTAGAGTGCGAACACCACGAGCGGCGAGTTCTCCTAGAGGGCTCCATGATCTGGGCGGTGTTGAGCCTTTCGGGAGAAGCTCATCCACATCTGAGTCTCGACATAGACCATGGAAAGTTCCTTCTAGTGGGTCTGGTCAAGATTGGATATTGGGTTTCCATCAGACTGGACAGGCTTCCCCTACTCAAAGAAAGATGCAAGAGGAGCCCTAAAATCCATATTTGGTCAACATCTCAATGAGTTCCTACAAAGCAACACTTCCCGTTCTCTTCCTCTGGCCTCAAGCCCGAGGTCACCCAGAACTTGAGTGTTCCCAGCCCCTGAGGGGCATCACCGAGGCAGGGCTGAAGAGGCCCCCTTGACCCCTCCTGTGCAGGCACAGGGCCAGTACTTTACACACAATCCTCTCCATACTCTTACTCCAAAACAATCATGAACAATCATGAATAGCAGCCAACCTGAAAGTGGGTGCGGAGCCCCTGGAACACCCACTTGGTTTGTCTCTTCTTTGGGGGGCGGGGGGAGTCCAGGCTGGAAGATGACTTCCACTTCACTCCCAGGGCTAAGATCTGTAGGCCGACCTTGTGGACCAGAAAGGGCAGCTGTACAGGGACAGTGATGGCCTTGGTACCACACAGGCCTCTGATAGACACACATCAGACACACCTTGCCTTGACCACAGGGTGGGTAACTGTGTCTGTGTGCACTTGTGCATAACGCCTGGGGTTATGTCATCTCCATCTCTCAAAATAAGCAGCATCTCAAGGCATCTCTTAAAGAAGTCAGCTCACCACAGGGTCTGCTCTCTCCCAAGCCCAGAGATACTTGGGCTGTTCAGTATGAAGAGACTGATGAGAGAGAGCCAGTTAGTCATCGTCAGTTATGAATAGTAAAGGCAGGTCAAAGGTCAAAGGCACTCAGTCAAGTGAAAGCCACTTAAGAACGCTCGACTAGAGAACACTGGAGTTGCCTGCACCCTGCTCATCATAAAAAGCACTGCCTGGAAGTCTACAGCCCTCTCTGCATTCCTGGCTGGTTCTCCCCTCTCCAGAGACAGTGAAAGTTCTGGGTCCTCTTCAAAGATGAGCAGGAGATATGCTGGCAAGCATGGCCGCTACTAGCCCAGTTCCCCACTGCACCGCCTCCATGCAACCTCAGTGAAGTGACACCAGCATGTCAAGGTCCGGCAATGCATCCACCGCTACAAGAAGGGTTGTTTCCAATCACTGTAAATCTGATCCTCAGTGTCCCTCCTCCCACACCCCATCACACAGACTCCTGTCCCAGGGAACAACCCCTGGCCCTCCCTCACTTAGGACCCACACAGCGGAGAGAAGGGAACAGAGCTTACTCTCTGCTGGGGATGGCTGCACCTACATGGGCCATGCCGTCACACTAGAGTTGTGGCCATCAGAGTCTAGGCAGACCATACCCAAGGGAGCAACCCAGGGCAGTATGCACACTGTAGAAGCTGCAACAGGAAACACATAATGACATTCCAGGACGCCATCCCTGCAGGCGGCGGGCAGCAAGTACACACAAGTGTCTCAGGAGCTCCAAGGAGGAAAAAACTAGAATGTTCTTGTCAGCTGGACCCTGAGCTCAGGCAGGCAAGGCCAGCCACAAAGGGCCAACAGGCACCGGCAAGAGGTGCAAGCCAAAGGTGTGAACTGCGTGGCTCTGCTTCCAGGAAGCAGGAACGGCTACCAGGGGGAGTGGGCACAGGAGGGAGAGAGGGAGGGAGGGAGAGCTCCAGGGGGAGTGGGCACAGGAGGGAGAGACGGAGGAAGGGAGAGCTCCTCCATGGAGATGAAAAGGCTGTGACCCAGACTCTGCTTACAGCTGCACACATTCGAATCACTGAACTGCTCTCTTTGGTGGGTCTTTGGACATCCGTCCCATCTCCACAAAGCTTGCCCTCGGGGTCATCATGTTTTAAGTAGGTGTGGCTGGATTTTAAGGGCTTCTGCTCTTCTCCGCTTGTGTGGACACTACTCCTCTTCTACCACTAGGTGGGTGGGCGGAAGGACACTGGCCTTCCTAAAAGGCTGTCTTCCCTCAACTTCAGTGGAAACAAGCAACACTCTTTAGGTTTAAGAGGGAGTTTTGTTTAGTGGCTTTTAAGCTACTTTGTTTTAGTTATATATTTCTGTGGGATGAGGTTACATGTGGTTATGAGCTGCCAGGAACTAAACTCAGGTCCTCTACAAGAGTGGCACCACTGAGCCATCCTTCTAGCCCTCCCCTTCTCCCTACCACCCAAGGTCTAGTTGGCTTTTTTTTTTTTTTTTTTTTGGTTTTGAGATAGGGTTTCTCTGTGTAGCCCTGGCTGTCCTGGAACTCACTCTGTAGACCAGGCTGGCCTCGAACTCAGAAATCCGCCTGACTCTGCCTCCCAAGTGCTGGGACTAAAGGTGGGCCACCACCGCCAAGCCCAATGATTAATTTTGACTGAGGCATTTTATTGAGTTCAGTGGGTGCCCAAGGAGATGCCTGAGTGGAGGAAGGAAGGGAGGCCAGTGGGTAGAGATTGGGTGGAGGGGCAGCAAGGATCCTAACAGCTGCCCTGCAAGCGACAATATGCACAGGAACTAAAAGTTCAACCAAAGACCAACCAGGTCACAAAGCCCATGTCGCTATAGCCTGCCTTCCCTAGTCAGTCACCAGCTGCCCTCCAGCTAGGGAAGTTAGCAAAGGGAGGGGGTGGGGGTGGGGATTTGAATGATACACAGGAAGTCGATCTTACCATTGTTAGTCACCTAATGGAAGCTTCGAATTTCAGCTGAAACAAGCAAACTAACTAACCAAATTATACCACGGCAACAGGACAAACATGTTACTGAGCTCAATTCCTGATCGATTTACGGTTCCTCCTGAGGACAGTGCTTAAATTTATAGGTCTCCAATGGCTGTCTGCTCTGGTGTCTGCTTTAGCTATAAATGGAAAACGCCCCTGCCCAGTGTCACTTAGGTCAGAGTGGTGTCCAGCCTGCGCCTGTCCCCTCAGAGTCACATCCTGGGATGAACTCTCCCACCTCCCCCTGGCCCCCCCAGTGTGTCCTCTGTCTCCCAGAGTCCAGGTCAGTGCCTGTGAAAATCTTTTCCTTCTCTACTGGGAGAGAGAGTTCTTCACTCTGGGGTGGCAGGAGGTGACAGGATGCCCTCAGGTACAGTAAGTACAAATGTAGCACTCAGCAGCTTTCAGGAGGCCCAGTGCTCTGGCCCAGGATCCCTTCCCAGCCTTCTCATGTCTAGACTTGTGGCCAAGGTCCAACGTGCTCAGTGAGGGGGGAACCCGACAAGCCCGCTCAAGGCCCAGAGCTCTCGGGGTGGGGTCCCTCTTCTTCTCTGTAGCTCTGCATTGTGGAAACACAGGAAACAGAAGTCCCAAATCCATCCTACCATGCTCATCAGTACCAACTTTTCCTCTGGCTATTTGCAAGGCTCATGGGGCATTTCTCTGCTACGAACATGGTTTCTAAACAAAATCATTTAGATCAGAAAAGTATACTGATTGCCCACCTGATTTGGAAAATAATCAATCTGAAAACCATTAAACTCACTGCCCAAGCCATATCTTCCTGGACCCAGAACCAAAATAGAAATAGAAACTGTAGTCACAAATGACGTTGGCTTGCTCTGTGTTTACCTGACCCTGCGCAGCAGAAGTGGCAGCCGTCAGCACTGAGCTTCTGGGGACTCTAGTGGTAGTGTCAGGGTCAACAGGGGGTGACAGAAGGAGCGACACAGAATGGCAAGAATGCTGGGATGGGGGTGGTTTTTCAAGTGACAGTACAGCTCCAGGGGAACAGTACTTGGCCAAGATAACCAACTACCTCCTAAGACCGACCTGCGTGGATGGATGGAAGGCTTTACCACTGCAGGTACAAACTGGCTGCAGCTTCCCTCTAACCTTGGGTAGGAATTGGTGAGGATGTAGGGAGTGGACAGGCTGCCCTGGGGGGCATCGCTGTACCCCATCTTGGCCCCAAGTGAGTCCTAAGAAAGCACTGCCTGTTTAATCACAGCCTCTACATAACCACAACAGAGCCCCGCTATTGCTAACTGAACCAGGTTCCCTGTCATTGCTGGCTGAGGAAAGCTGACAGCAACTGCAGGCCTAGTGTCAGCAAATTGGGAGCTGTTTTAACCATGTATGTGAATGAGTGTCTCTGGGCCGCATGCCTGTACTAAGCATGTTACTAATAGTATGCCCAGAGGACTGTGTCTCACAAACACTCGCTCTCCCAAAACTCATGGACACAAAGCCTCATTTTGTTCAGTTGCATGCTGGGTGAGCAGGGAGAGGGCGCTAGAGGACGATGAGCTGGGGTCAGAGCTGAGGCCGGGACTTTACCATCGACCACCAGGAGAGACTTCGTTGACACTGGCCACAGGGGATGGTATTCTTTGGAGGTTATAATGCCTGATTGTCTGTAGGTAACATGAACGCTGGTTGTGTCACCCTAGAGCCTGGGCCTACAGCCTTGTGGCCTCTGTCCTCCTGGCCTCAGAACAGAGATGGACTAGAGCCTAGAAGACTGCTGCTGCTGGTGTCCTGGCCTGAGGCCAGGAGCATGGGTCTATCCAATGCCTGCAAGGTATGGGTGGTGATGGAAAGCCAAGGACACAGGAGGAGGTACAAGGACATGTTACCAATGTCCCCACATACAAACCTGCCCATGTGCCATTCAACACGCTACACAGACTTTCGTGCCCTTAGTAAGGATGCAGGCCACAGGACTCAGGACAGAGGAACGGACCTAGTGTGTGGGCTGGCAAGGGATGCTGCTCTGAAAGCAGCAAACCTGGCCAGGTGTGAGACCGATAGCCCACACCAGGCATCTAGTTCTTTATCTCCTAAAGCCACACTCACCTGTCCTGAGTGGCCAGGCATGAGAACCAAGTGCCTTCTGTATCTACCTCCCACAACGATTCCCTCCTCCTAGACATGAATGAGCGAGAAAGCTCAGCAAATGTGTCCAAATTCAAAACCAGAACATTGTGGGTACACATGTGAGCTTTAAAAAAACTGAAATTCTATACCTTTCAATCGCACTGTGGGCTTATTTACAAAACACTGAATATCTAGCTAATGAAGACAAGGCAAGGCTGAGTCAGTAATTACAAGAGTCTAGTGAAAATACACACTGGCTGACAGCACACACAGTGACTGAAGACAGCTCAGCAACTACAACAGAACCTCGAGAATCCAAAGCTGAAAGAGACCCCACCTTGGGGCCACACTGTACTAGGACTGGGGTGGAGCCTCAGCTTCGAGGGCTACCACCATACAGGCTTGATGGCCACACCACAGGCTGCAAGCCAGGCTTAACAGACAGGAACTCTAAGCAGGTTCATTCAGCCTCCATCACTGGGCCTGAGGCAGCTCTGAGGAAAACACCACCTTAGGGTTGGCATAAAAATATATGAAGGATGTAAAGGAGACATAAATAATCCATACTTGGCGAAGCCTTGGAAGGGAAACTGAAAAGCACATCTGAGCACAGAAGGTGCTGCAGAGAGCAAAGACCTAGAAGGTTACGCAAGACCCTGGCTAACACACCAACCTCCATAGCATGGTGATGGCCGAGCATAGCCCAGGACCACCTCAGCCATGTGCTCATGCCTGAGCGACACCAGCAAAGTGTCCCCTGTCCTGGCTCAGCTCTGCAGAGGAGCCGTGTTCCTCTCCAGATCCAGCCCCCCGCATCCTGGCACCCATACTTCTTCCTTCAGGCAGCACATCACCAAGTTGGGTCCGACAGCCTATGCTCACACGCAGCCTGGCACATACAGGCTCTGTACATACATAGATACAACTACGCTCTGAGTGCAGAAGTCACAGACTAGTTAAGCTCATGCACACACACACCTACAATTCTCTCCCAAGCCTCCTGATGAGACAGATGTGGTGCTGACAGAAGGGGGCGCCAGTGCTCAGGAAGGAAAGGCAGCCCACGAGCAGAGACTGCACTGAGCACCACCCACTGGGTGCCAGGCTGCCAAGTGGACAGTGGTCTGCACGGAGGAGCCAAGGAATGCAGAGCACTCCTGTCAGCCCTACATTGCTAGCGGGGTAGCAGCAGTCAGGACATGCCACAGTTCATCTACATTTACTGCATCAGTAACTGTGGTGTGAGGACACTCCATCAGCAGGCAAGGCTGGCGACAGTCCACTCAACAGGGAACCGTCCACAGCGCCAGGAGTCCTGTGTGGACGCCATGGCTGTGCTGGGCTAACTTGACTCTTTGGACTCTCTAAAAGATAAGCAGTTATGTATCTCCCCCATAGGATCCCCACCTTTGAAACACTGAACCATGGGGTGTCTAAAAGGTAGCCCCCTGCCTGGATGCATGTCTCTGTCACAGACAACATGCCTTTGTTTCTCAGAGGACACTTGCTGTACATGTTTTGTTCCATCTGTCTCATATGCTGACAAACATCAGACTCGAGGCTCAGTGCACTGAAGTGGGAAGCCAGGAGGTAAAAGCCTGTGTGATGTCCCCTCCCACTTCCACAGAGCATCCTTATCACAGAGAAACTGAAGGAAAATACAGTTCCAAGTCTCCGACTTCAGGCCTGTTGCCAGGGTAACCCATACGTGTGGTAGCAATCGTTCAGACAATAGCCCCTTCCCTTTGCGAGCTGTCCTGGGGTGGCCGGTGGGTGGGGAGCTGGTAAGCGAGGGTCCCACACATGCTGCCAACAGAGCCTCACGACAGCCGTGTTCCCCCTTAAGGAGACAGGAAGTACTCAACAGGGTAAAGAGATAGCTGTGCCTACCACTACCTTCTTAAGGATCTCATACTTCAGAACGGCCCTCCAGGGAAGTCCACGCTCATGGCTGAGGGGTTGCCCTGGGGCCACAGCGCTGTCGGAGAAGGGCTTTCAAAGCCTTGGTTCAGCTGAGGCAGGGGCATTTCATGCCTACTCCTGAACGTGGTAACCACTGCTCCTGAGCTATGAAGCTCAGCACCAGGAAAGGAAAGGTTCCACTCAGGCCCCCATGCTCTCTCAGGGGAATCTGGCAGCACCCACGTGAGCTGGTCAGCTGGATCTGCTCTCAAGTAAGTGTGTGTTTCAGCCAGAATGAGAGGTCTTCACACTCTAAGACCATGATTCACCATGAAAATATGACAGAATGTTTGTTTACTATGAAAGTATGGCTAAACATCTATCTCTTCCTGTGTTTGAAGAACTTAAGAACTGCCAGCGCTTTGCTCTTCATTCTCAGGACTACTTCTTAACCTTGACTCGGTCATACAAGCACACTCTGAGATATGCCAATCAAACAAGGAACAGGCCCAGTGACCTGCATGGAGGGTGATGAAAGGGGCAGAGCAAGACACTGCCTAGTGAGCCTGCAGTTCTGGGCAGACAACCACAGACCGTGGTGAGGGCTTTCGAGCCCCAGAGAATCTGAGGTGCCCTGGTGCTTGCCCTACTCCCCCAGGAGCACTGTCCTAGAGTTGGACCAGCTTCTGTGGCTCCATGGCTACCTCTCTGACAGGTGGAGTTTGGGCCGGTGGGAGGAGCAGACAAGGCAGACACACTGGCAGGGCAGGAGACCTCTCCTGTCACACCTGCACTGACCTCTTCTATTTAGTAGCTTCCTCCATCGGGAAGCAGGAGAGACCACGGGGAGGCAAATGTGTCCACGGTTTCCACAGAAACCTTCTCTGCTGCTCACTTCTGCTCGGTCTCTGCTGATGGGGAGGGGCTGGGCTGAGACTTGCTTAGCCCGGTCTCTGCGGATGGGGAAGGGCATTTGGGCTGAGACTTGCTTAGTGCAAAACCAGGCGAAGCAATGACAGACCTCTTCCTTCCTGGACGCCAGCCCCACCTAGGTCTTAGCTGATGGATTCCCCCAGTTCAGATGAGGCTACCTGGCCAGGGCACCCACAAAACTTGGAGGGACTGTCCTCCTAGGAGGCCAAAGATATACAGGCCTAAGGCCCACACAGCCAGAACACATGTAATAGTGTGAGGAAGGGCTATGCCTCCACAGTAAGGCAATGTCAGATGCACAGGGCACTCACTCCTCACTACTGTCGTCCTCCATGGCCTCTGGGTGAGAAGACAGCCTGCGTCACAGAGAAGGTCAGGGAACAGATGCCACAGCCGCAGATGCGCCCACCTTCCTCCCTCCCAGGTTAAAGAATATCAGTCTGTATGATGACAATATCTTGCAACCAGAAACCAGCAGCTATCACACTGAAGGTCCAAAGTGGACAAGGAATGCAGCTGAGGACGCCCTTGTCCTGAATAGAGTGGAGAGAGATAGTCTCCTATTCAGGAGGTCAGCCAGATTACCGCAAGAACAGGTGGCTAAGCTGGGCCAACAGATGAGCCATCCCTGACCTGCTCCCTCACACAGGTGACAGGCCAACTCTTCAGCAAGCCACAGGGTACAGCTGATCCAGTTAGGGCTGTCAGTGGTCGAGGATTTACAGCAAGAATCATCTGTGATGCCTTCTTGCTCTAGAGCTCAGGTCCTGACCGTCCCCTGGCCAGGTCCCCTGTGTCACGGGTAGCACCTGTGAGGCCAGCTTCTCACTTTCTCTGACCCTGTGGCTTTGTCAGGCTTCTGCACATACCACCTGTGACCAGACCCCCGCCCCTGCCCCCACGCAGACCCCGTGGCTTCTGCACAGAGCAAGGCCACTGTCGCCTGCCTCATCTGAAGGACAAACAGAAGCTTGGAGTACAGATGGGTGGACACCTAGGGGAACATCCAGGCTAGACAAGCACTGTATGCAAACACTCCTGGGACTCTTGCCATAGGCAGCCTTCACCATGGACCGTGGTTGCTCCCACCTCCCATGTGCCCCAGACAGACAGAAACAGGAAGCCAGGCTTCTTCCAGGTGAAGACTGCTTAACATACGTGTTGGGATGAGCAGTGGCACACACTGCTGCCAGGTTGGTAGGCATATTCTGAGGACAGTAGCTCAGTGTCACACCCTGGAAGGCTCTTCCTAGGCCTTGGTAACCCTCAGCAAGATCCAACAGCCACACCAGAGCTGGGAGCCACATGCCTGCTACAGTAGTGACCCTGGGGGCATGGTGAGCAAGAAAACCAGCTGAACTGGACTTCTGTTTTACGTGGGACTTGGGGTACCAGCTCAGGACAACTCTAGCACAGATGATTCTTGATATATAAGCTGTCCCCAACACCGTGAGATGCCAAATGTAATCCTACCACTCAAATGCCAACTGCCCTGATTCCCAAGGCACCCTGAGCATCAGAGTTCCCACACCAGGGCAGGGTTGCCCTGGCTCTGAGTATAACCCACAAGGACCCAGTGAGCAGCCCTGCTGGGTGGCTCTGCTGACCAGCGTCCCCATCTCTCCTCCAAGAACCCCATAAGGAACAGGGGCAAGTGCATTAAGAAAATGGCTATGAGTCACTCTGGAGTCTCTCCCTGTGAGGCCTCCTCAGAAGCCTCTCAGTACGCAGGCCTCCCCTCAGGGAAGAGGGTAAACCGCTATGCCGGTTGGAGACACACCTCAGCAGAGTCTGGAAGGCAGCTGGGTCTATGAGGCTGTTTACACAGAAACAGGCAAGCATGGATAATTTAAGGCTTCAGTCTTTGTGGGGATGCTAGGCATTCCTATAAATACAACTGGTCTACCCTATTGAAACATGGCTGAGAGAGGTTTTAAATAAAGCAGAAAATGTACCCACAATACCAAACTCATCCTCAGAGCATCTTTCTCCTGCCACTTCTAATAAAGGAGCTTTCACCTTGGCAGCTCACAGCCTGGGAACACTCCGCTTGCCACCTTGGCACAGGACTCCATCCGGCTCAGGTGTTTGCATTAGAGTCTGCCTTTCACAATGGGGAAGGTAGGGCTGGGGGGGCCTAGGGATTTGGGACGCACCAGTATTTCAGCAGAAACAAGTTTGTCCCCAGAACTTAGCTGCTTGTCCAACCAGAAGGACTTTCAGCCTTGATGGACACCTGTTCCTGCAGGGAATGGCAGGCAGGCCTGTTTCTCAGCCTCCACCTTACAGCTGAGGGTGACCTCTGTCCTGAGTAACCAAGTTAAAGAGTCCCAAGACTTTTCTAAGATGCTTTGTTTTATTCTGTCAATACCTTTTGAGATTGCAGGTCTACCTGGGTCTGGTGATGGACACCTCTCCCGTCAGGAGTCTCCGAGGCAGGAGGATGAAAACTTGGGCTATTGAGTTGAAGGTTAGCCTGGGCAACTTGAAGACAGCTAAAGCTGGAGGTCGCTGTTTCAATGATGGGGACAGCCAGCAAGGACACATGAATTAAGACAAGAATGACCCCTGTGGCTGTTTCTGGCTAGTGTGACACCCACAAGATGTCTGACAGCCCCTCCAAAGGCTTGGAGCCTCTGTCGACGGAGGTGGCTCTCCAGCCCCACGGACCATCACACAGCAGCCTCGGGGAAGGCCCAATAGCTGCTGCCCTGAGGACAGCCTCTCAGAGCAGAGAACCTAATCTCAGACACCATACTTCAACCCGGGTGCTCACTTCCCAACTTCAGAGATGTGGGACAACACCCCACAGAGGTCCAGCATCTGCACCAAAGAATCCAAACCACGCCGGGCAGCAGGCCTGTCAGAGAGCATGCACTGGCTCACTGCATGTGGTATGATCCAGGGCCTTGGGAGCTCATGTTCTTCAACACATGGACAAAGAAAAGACTCCTAGGAGAGGGGGCTGAGCATTCAGTGAAGGAACCTGGACAGCAAGAGGAAGATGAGGACAAACGGACTGCCACATCAGCCAGGGTGGCAGTCAAATACGAAAAGGAAAGCCTCAGGCCTACCCTGCACCGTGTTTGAGGTGATACATTACACTTTCTCGGCGAAGGAAAAAATCGCCAAGGGACAAGCTCCCACACCTCCTCACTGGCAGAGCACAGATGCTAACACCATCTGGTGTCTTGTTTTGTTAGGGTACTGTCAGGGTACTGTCACTGGAAAGGGGTCTCATCATGCAGCCTAGGCTATCTCCAAACCTACCATTCTTCTCAGTCTGTGGAAGCTCAGTTACAGGCCTGTGCCTCGACTGCCTTGACTAGGCATTCTAAGAACTGCCAGGACAGGCCAGCGACATGGTTTAGTGGGTAAGGCGGCTGCAGCCAAGCCTGACGACCCGAGTTTAATCTCCCAAATGGGAGACGGGAAGTAACTCCTGCAAGTTGTCCTCTGACCTCCACAAGCACACACATAAATACATCAAATTTATATAAATAAATATATTCAAATAAAAAAATTACAGGGCTGGAAAGATGGCTCAGCGGTTAAGAGCACTGACTGCTCTTCCAGAGATCCTGAGTTCGATTCCCAGCAATGACATGGTGTCTCACAACCATCTGTAATGGGATCCAGTGTCCTCTTCTGGTGTGTCTGAAGTTAGAGACAGTGTACTCACATATATAAAACAATAAATCTTTTAAAAAGAATTACAACATAGCAAATGAAGCTGCTGTCCCATGGTCCCTCTGTTTCCACTCTCATCCTGGTCCACAAAGCTCAGCCATCCTGTAGTCTGACTGTGCCACACCATGCTGTTCTATCTGTCTGTCTACACAGCTGGGCTAGAATGTGTCTAGACTCCTGTTCACCCATGTGGCCGCACCTCTGTACATACTAGAGATGTTGTCAACAAGTATTACACTTATATCAACAGAAAGGAGATAACAGCTTATCTGCATTGATAAACACACAAGGTCATTCCTTTCAACACGTCCAATACTGCACAGCGCAATGACTTATTTACACAACCCTAATAGACCTATCCTAGTTCTCTCCTTCCCCATTGCAAACAGTGCTATGTGGAGAGGCTTCTAGGCTTCACTAGCTAACAGATGCACGCATGGTGAGTGACATTCTACACATGCCTCCACAAAGGGCCAGAAGGCCTGCCCCCCGGCCGCTCCCCCTGCACTCACGTGACACTTGCCAACTTTACCCTCTGACCCTGACAGCAAGCCTGTCTGGCTTCTTTCACTCACTGGCTTGTCTGACTAGCTCTTACTAATGTGAGCTTCCTACCATTCACTCACATTTTGTGCACATATGTTCACGTGTGTACATGTTTGGTTGCATATGGAGGTCCAGTATATATATATTTTTGAAACAGTCTCTCTGATTCTAGGGAGCTTGCCTATTCGGCTCTCCTGGCTGGCCGTGTGTCTTGAGTGTCTCTGCCTCCGCAGCACTGGGGACACAGGCACCCTCCAGCCAGGCTTGTTCTGTGGGTCTCTCAAGTCCTCTTTCTTGTGCTGCAGGCTCTTTCCCCATGGAGCCATCTTCTTTCCCTTTCCTCATGGCGGGTAGAAGGTTCTTTACGGTTTACCAGAAGCTAGCCCTGCAGTAAGGACAGCACTTTAGTGTGTGCTGGCTCATCAGAGGTTCACATTTGATGACATGGAATTCCCAAGGTTTCAGAAAACACTTCTGATCTCTTCATAGTTCTAAAGGGAGAATGATCAACTTCCTGTTCCCAGAAGATATGAATTTAGAGGTTGTCTGGCCAATTGACTACCTGAGCTTATCAATGAAGGAACCATGTGGTAAGCTGAAGTGACCTACTAAAAATGGAGTTTGGATCTGGATCCTTAATCAGAGCTCCAAGGGTCAGAGACACCTCCTGTGTGGCCAGACTAAGAGACTGAGATGTGACTCTAAGAACCAAGCTGGAAGAGAGAAGTCTTCACAGCTCAGCCACAGGAAACTGTCCGTGACAGAATCCTATCTGCTAGACTCTCCGTTTTCTTCCAGGGTGTTAGCCAGCAAGACATGAAAGACAGGCTCCTACACAGAACATGGTGGAAGGTCACCCTATGACCTGAAACCACTCACAGGGGCTGAAGACCAAGCTGTCAGGAGTGACCTTGGCTGCTGTAGCTCCCTGTGTCATGTGGCTCTAGAAAATCAGGCCCAGAGCAGGCCACAGAATCCAGCTGGGCCACATCCACTGGGTATAAACAAGCTGTTCTAAGTCCCACACCTGTACAATGAACAAATTCAAGTTAATTCTGGGAAAATTGCCTCTCATTTTTTGCAGTCCACTATATTCCAAACCTCACTCTGGGATTTTATCAAACTAGGGTCAAAGCAATAGTTTACTGGCAGTGCTGACTCAACCATATCTGAACGAACGAGGGCATGGGCCCCAGACTCTGAACAGGAGACAAAGGTCCAGCTCTATGAGAGCCAGCTCTAACATCTGGTCAAGTTTGAGTTGAGATAGAACCCTTCGGACTGGCATGTTCAGAGGCAGACCCTCAGACACCAACCGAGCAGGCTGTGCTGACGGCCTCTGAACATGCTTCTGTCTTCCTCCTGCTGAGCAGGGCTGGAATCCCCCTTCCTGACGTACTGGTGCCCAGGCCTGAGCACCTCCAAGAAGAGCTTGTTAAACTAACACGGTGCTGTGCAATTAGACCTTACTTCAGAACTGACCTCCGCTTGTCTGGTTGGAAAAAACAAATCTATTTAATTAATAAACAAAAACAAAACCACAGGGAAAAGCTTAGAAAAATTACTGCAGACATTCCAGACGATCAGGAAACACCTCTAATAGAACAAATGAAAGTCTCTGTCTCCATTATCCATTAACTAAAAGTAACATGCAGAGCTGCTTATGATGGTGGGGACTTCACTTCCACCTTCACTGACTCTCAGCACAGAGGGAAGGCAGGGACCATCCACTGCTGCGCCTGTGCAGGGAGGGTCACGCTAGGATTCCACCTAGGGCTCTGCTAGAGTCCAGCAGAGGCTCACAATCATAAGGCAGCACCAACAACAGTGTACAACTGTCTTCCATGGATGTTGACTGCCCTACAGTGACAACCAAAGTCTCCAGATGCAGGTCGAGTGTCTTGGGGATGGGAGGGATGGGGCAGAGTTGCTCCCAGTTGAAAAATCTATCTTGGAGCAAGATGGATTCATGTTTAAATGACTGTACCTGAGGAATTAGATGGCACTGCAGGGGTGGTGGCGCTGCAGGGGTGGGGAGCTGCAGAGGTGGGGGTGCTGTGTGTGGGTGCTGCAGGGGTGGGGGCACTGCAGGGGTGGGGGTACTGTGTGTAGGCATTGCAGGGGTGTATTGGTTTGGGGATGCTGCTGCAGGGTGTGGGAGGAGTGGGGTGCTATGGATCATGGGGGTATGCTGGGGGTGGGGTGGAATGATGCTGCAGAGTGTGGGACCTCACATCAATGCACCTGAGTTCCTGCAGGTCTAAGTATAGTCTTGGAAGAGGACTCCACAGCTCACAGCCATGCACATGGCTATGAAGAACAACATGTATGTTAAATGTTTGAAGGATGAAGAGATAATGGAGGCTTGCTCCTTTGTTAGGCATGGAAATGGTGCATGTGGAAGACAGTTATCAACGGAGTGTCTCCAAAGAAGCAGACCCATAGGCTCACTGCTCAATTCTTCATTCATAACAACTGCAGAAGCAGAACCCTGTAAATGTCTACTGACTGGTGAGTACATAAAGTTCAGTGTGTACCTATAATAGAGCAATAGTCAGCCACACAGAGGGATGAAGCTTGTGCATGAATCCTGCGGACACTGTGCTGACTGAAACCAGCCAAAACCATATAAACAAAATCATCTGCTGAACCATTCTAGTTATTTCTAAGTCCAGAACAGGGAAATCCATAGAGGTGTAGCGCAGGTCAGCGGTCACCAGGGGCTGAAGGAAGATGAGGAAGAGGGTGATTGTTTATGGGAGAAGAAAATACTCCCAATCAGGCAAAGGCCACCAGTGCACAACTGCCCGTGTTTTAAAACAACCAACCGACCCACAGACTTGGGAAGCTGAGCCCACACACATGCTGAGTGGATGGCATAACATGGAGTAGGAATGGAGACGGAACTTCTGTTTCTGATTCCCAGGCAGCTCCACAGACACCCACACTTCTCAGCATGTCCTTTGGAACTGTGTGACACCTCTGAACACTCAGCCCAGGAGGGAGCGGAGGAAGCCCTTCTGAGTCCTGTCCCAGCCTCTGAGGGGGACACTTGCAGCCTTAGTCCAGGCTGTCTCTCTCCCCGAGAGAGGCAGGAGTGTGGGTCTCCTGCCGCTCTGTGACATCTGTCTATTCTGCCCTGTCACCCAGCACTGAGCCTCCATCCGTCTCAGCTCTCCTGTGGAAGCTCACATGAGAGCAGAGCCTGAGCCAGCCTCCTTCCAGAACAAAGTCTTATGTTGTATCTTAGGAAGGAAGCAAACATGGTGAACCTCTACCCCTGAACACCACTGCCATTTTCAAGAAGAGGAAGCACTTAGCAGCGTCGCTCACTGGGC
The DNA here is from genome assembly GCF_008632895.1 of Mastomys coucha. Lineage (NCBI taxonomy): Eukaryota > Metazoa > Chordata > Mammalia > Rodentia > Muridae > Mastomys > Mastomys coucha. The sequence goes on along the minus strand of NW_022196905.1, from coordinate 156,126,658 downwards.
TGACAAACATCAGAGCCGCCCCAGTGTTACATATCAAATGAATTTTTACATTTTAGTTTGAAGTGTGATCTATAATCCCTGTGTGCTTGTGAGATCTGACACTGTTGTGAAGAGCCTCTCTGTGCCCAGTGTCCCACTGTACTCACATCCCTTACGTAAGATACTCCTTCATTCAGCCTACACATATCACCTCACAGAAGCTGATAGTGGAAGTGACAGTGGGCACTGCCAGCAGACATTAGGAGCAGCTCTCTGGCTGTCAGTGAGGAGTCAGCCGGGCTCATCTAGGAATGTGTTCAATGTGCTCACTGTATTTCAAGTACATCAAGTGAAACTGAAGGAAAGCCAAGTAACATGGACCATACTTGGTCCACTTAACCTGATGGGCACCCTGGGTTTGCTTCTGGAAACACTGCCCAGGCAATGCTGAAAGAGTCATACCGGGCTCTGGAAGGCACGTGATATGTGGACATGAATGAGTGTGTTACAAACCACGGGGCTCAGAGGGCATCTCCCAAAGCAGAAGTCGCAACAGAGGCTAGCAACAGGGTTAGGAATCATGGGCTCCTAGCCTTTATTACCTTTGCTCTTAACATACCTTTCTCAATTATTCATCTGTGTAATTTAATTTTTATGATGGACTTAAGACTACTGGACAGCTGGCAGCTGGCTGTGTGTTCAGCACACAATGGCAGGTCTGTAAGACAGGCCTGAAACAATAGGGCGAAGCAACTGTGGGCGGAAGCTTCCGAGGTCCAAGCCACTCCTTATTTGGGACAGTTCTCTCAGGTGCTATCAAGCGAAGGAGTGCTCTCAAGGCAACGGGTAGAGAGTGGTGGGCCAGCTCCACAAGGGAATCTGAGACTTTTCCTGATTCAGATCAATTCTCCTTTTCGGGTTTTGGAAATCCAGCTGAAGACGGGAAAGCATCAAGTCACAATAGGAACCAGAGCCTAGTTTGATGTGGACACGCCTCCTCCTCACCAATGCCCTGCAGCACACTACGAGGGCACAAGGAAAAGCTGAACACGGACGGCCTGCACTCAGCCAGTGAAGCACACTGGGTGCTCTGGACCTTGTTTCCTGTCAAAGTGACAGCTCCTGCATCTGTCATGTGTGCAGAACACAGGGAACACACAGCTGCTTTGTCCTGTTTTACTCCCTGCCCCCACTTTTATGATGGACAGGAGCTCAGGGACGCTGTGGGCTTCCAACACTTTCAGTCATAACTTTGAATCTTCTATCCAAGTAAACATTAGGCATTCTGTGCGCTATTTCCCACGCAGCAGGTTCTCACCTGTCATGGAATAAATCAACACAAAACTAAGCTTTAAAATGTGGTTGTTGAGTAGGTAAGATGGCTCAGCAGGTAAAAACACCTGCTACCAAGCCTGGCCACCTAAGCTCATTTCCCAAGACCCACATGGTGGAAAGAGAGGACAAGCTCTGACTTCTACACACACACTGTGGATGTGAGTCCACACAAACACATGCTGTCACTAACACAAACATGAAAAATAATTAAATACTAGTACATTTTTAATTTTATATTTTATAGTTTATGTTTTAGATGTATTTATTTTATTTATGTTATGTTTTAGATGTATTTTATTTATATTTTATAGTTTATGTTTTAGATGTATTTATGTATTTATTTATTTAGATGTATTTATGTACTTATTTTATAAGTATGTGCATGCATGCCTGGTACCCAAGGAGGCCAGAAGAGAGCACTGGATCCCCTGGAAGCAGAATTAGAGATGGTTGTGCCCCACATGCCATGTGGTTGCTGGCAATTGGTCCCAGGTCCTCAGTGACAATGGCAAGTGCTTTTAACCACCAAGCTGTCTCTCCAGCTTACAATATTTTTTAATAAAATAAAATGTTATTTTTTGAAGCATGCAATGAACTAGGCCAGCAAACTGCTTAATGTGCTGCTGCTAAAACTGGCCATTAGTAAATTTTTAATTTTCACTTTTCTTTTGAAAGCATCACGAGAGGATTGGGCTATAATCAGATAAATGTCCTCACCTGTCACTCCATCCCATGACTAGTAGACGGAACCTCAGAGAACCTCAATCACTACTAATTGGGGAAGTCTTTCCACCCTCTGGAACCCCCCACTCTTCCTCACTCTTGTGTCATCAGACTGGGAACAGCCCCAGACCACCTCCCTCTGTCTCTAGACATCAGTGGGGTACAGTAATGGAGCAGCAATGCCAAGCTTCAGCCTATGGAGTGGAAATCCGAGTCCTAAGCCGGTAGGTGATACCTGAGCATGCAGGCAAATGGCTCAAAGAAAGCTCAGATACCAGTGTGGAGGGGCTGTGCAGGAAGGCTCAGGCACACACCAGTGTGGAGGGGCTGTGCAGGAAGGCTCAGGCACACACCAGTGTGGAGGGGCTGTGCAGGAAGGCTCAGGCACACACCAGTGGAGGGGCCATGCACACTCCTTCAACGGGCCAGGTGATGTCTTTACACATGGACTAATGTAGCACCTGTCTACATGTTTTCCTACTACACCCTTAGTGACAAGGCTCTTTCATAACAATCAGAAGACTGTCAGGGTCCATGACCCCAAGTCTAATACCCAGAGACTCCCAAAGGAGGCCACTGTATAATCAGCATGCACTTGGGAAGGGGTCATAGCCACATTTCCTGAACAACATGGACTGAAGACTTGCAATCAAGAACAATTTGCAATTTAAGAAAGCACAAAAGCTTTCTTAAAAAGAAAATTAAAAAGGGCCTGGCCATGGTATCACACTGGAGAGGTGGGATGGGCCATGGCATCACACTGGAGAGGTGGGACGGGACAGGAGGCCATCCACACTGCCTAATCAATGTTGCTCTCAACCCAGAGCCCAGACTCTGACTGGACAGGATCTACAGAAGTACCACAGGCCTCTGTGAGAGCAGAAGGTGCCTGGGTGGCATGGATCACAGTCACTGGGGTGATGCAGCTATGATCCCTCAGGGGACTGGTCAGGTAGGTCTTCAAAGCCATGAGTGCCTGTGTATCCTATCAGCCATTCACCGAGCACTTTGTGTGTTGGCAATCCTAGTCTGCAATAGGACCCTGTGCATCTAGCAGCACGGAAGGCCAAGGTGTCCAAGCCCCAGCTTACTCTGGAATGTCCTCCAGTGTGTGAGTGTGAAGCTTTAATGATAGGAAGCCTGAAGGTATAGGTCTACACACTGTATCCAACAGGGTAATGTCATGTAGCAGGTACCGTGCACCCGTGAAACCCAGGTCCTGCTCTTCTCTTTCCTGTGGATGAAGGACACGCTCAGTTCCATAAAGAGGGATGGTTAGTGGGAAGGGATGCAAAGTTCAAAGGAGGCATATCTGCCAGTAGTAGAGCCTTCTGGCGGCCAGCTAGACCTGAGACGGCAGAGGAAGGAGGGGACAGGAGCCAGGCAAGGTGCTGGCAGGAAATCCACAAACATAATGGCTGCTGCCATACCCTAAGAAAGATGCGGGCCAGTGAGAGAAGAGAGGGGTCCCCATGTCTGCGGTAGAGTGGACAAGAAGCTATCTATGAAGCCAACCCAGAGAGAAGCTCATCAACCAGCAGTCCCAGACCCTGTATGCTGCAGTAGAGAGAAGAATGGGTCTTCAAGCAACACCTTCATGCCCTGAATGTGTGTATGGATGGTGCTCAAGGGAAGATCGAAGGCTACCACCCTGGCTCAGCAGGGCAAGGGTGTGAGTGTGCAGGTGGTGTGGGGGCAGCAATGGGCAGGGAGGTGCACAAGTGTGGGGAGCAAGCAGCACCTGCAGGTTTGAGCTGTGCCCACTGATGGGAAGGGCATCAGGTAGACAAGATGTTCCTAACATCCACACCCATGTCCTGGTGGGCATCAGCCTGTGTTAGTGGAATGGCACGGCATTATGGAAGAAGGGTTGAGGAGCACTTCGACCCTGGATACCTCAGATGAGCATGACAGGAAGCTGGCTCCCTCCCTTCTCCCAAGTTGGCACCATAAAGTTAGCTGTCACACCATCAACCCTAGTAAGACTTTATTACCTGACAGCTGTCAGGCTACACTCTTCCCCCAGATTCGACAGCCCCTGAATATGCAAATGAAGCCCCTTCCAACACCCCTGCCCTGGCCAACAGCACACAGACACACAAACCTTGCCCCAAAGACCCTGGCCACCTCCCCAGGGACAGAAATAGCTCTTTTCCTCAATTCTCCAAAACTTCTCCCAGGTGTGTGTGTGTGTGTGTGTGTGTCTGTGTGTGTGTGTGTGTGTGTGTGTGTGTGTGTGTGTGTGTGTGTGTGTGTGTGTGTGTGTGTGTGTGTGTGTGTGTGTGCCTGTGTGAGTGTTTTCTTTGCCTGAGCACTCACTGTGGACCAAGATCCTACCTGCACCCACCTGTACCCCAGCTAGCTTCCCTGCCTTCAGTCCAGCCCAGAGCACAACAGGCCTGGCTTCCTCGAGGTGGGAAGGGAACACAGGATGGCCTCAGCCCAGAGCACTGACAGTCTGTGAACAGCTGTCCACGCTGGGGTCCACGGAGGCACACTTTCACCTTCCTCACTGCCTTAAGAGCAAGCCCAGGACACTGCAGAGGCAGAGTAGGCAGGGGTGTGCCAGGCCTAAACAAGGGGCAGGGGCACACAGAGAGAACAGGCTAAGGAGGATGGAGCTCACAGCCTGCCCACCCGACACCGACGTGAGGGTGGGGGCCTTTCCCACCTGTGCTAAGGAGGACCTGAAGGTCAGTGGTGTAGCTGAGCCTGCTATGTGGAGGTCAGTGGTGTGCCCCACCTGCTATGTGCAGCCGGGAGGTCATGCTGCAGTGAGCAGAGGCGGGAGAGAGGCAGACTGTGCAGCCACCACAGGGTCTGTGCTCCTGACTAGGGAGCCCCGTGTCAGGAGGGCTCAGTCATTCCTTCTCTGTGGTGTCCGTGCTGAAGCCCTGGCCCTTTGGCACTAACCATCATCAAAACACCTCAGGAAAGATTTACACCAAAGGAGTTTTGTTTACGATTATTCTATTATTAATAGTAATACTATTATTACTATTATTACTATTAAATAATAATCTTATAGTCATTACCTGTAAACTTAAGTTTCTGAGTGGGGAAAATAGCAACACACAACCTTTAGATAACAAATACTGATGTGGTATTGACCCAGCTGGTGCCAATGGCACGCAGGGAAGAGCAAGTGTTTGACACTGTAGTCCGTCTGTTACTCCTCAGGACTGTGGACAGTGCTGCATGGTTCACCATCACTCACGACTGTGGACAGTGCTGCATGGTTCACCATCACTCACGACTGTGGTCAGTGCTGCATGGTTCACCATCACTCACGACTGTGGACAGTGCTACATGGTTATCGCCTCTGATATGAATGGTGACACAGGTGACTCACAGATTGTTGTGACAATCATCACTCTGAACTTAGGGCCCAAAGAGGCTGAGCAACACTGACCTGTCTACCAAGCTTGCAGACACTGTCATGGCTTCAGAAAGATATGGGTGGCCACCACCCTAGCCCTCTGCCAGGTTCTCCAGCACACTTGACAACATGTGTGTCATTCAAGCAGACTTGGTGGCCAGTGTGACCCAATGGAATAACCCAGCCTACTATTGCCAGGGCGGATGATGAGGTCAGCCACCCTGGTGACCCAGGGTCACGTGAGGCTTGGTGGATTGTTACAACAACCCGAGTCACCTGTGTCACCTTTCATAACAGAGGGCTGTGTGACTTTGGGAACTGTGTCAGCACATGCAGTGCATGGCAGTGGCTATAAAGGACTCTTCCCTTCTTCATGAAGCCTAAGCATGAGATCTGAGGTCCACATTCTATGACTTAAATCAGAGGTTGACATGAGACTGAAGAAGGTCTGGGGCTGATGGCAAGTCTTCAGAGATCACAGACAATTTCTCTCTCAAGCTTCCACTGTCTGAAGAAATTACTACAGATTCAGATATCTCACCAAAAGATATAATTCATTCCCAACATGTCTACAGCTCTCAGAACAACCATTCTGTACACCATATCTCTTTCATCTCCAGTGTACCAGGGACACTTTGCCAATCCACAGTCCACAGGTGTCTCAGCATAGAAGGTAACAAGTACTGAAGTCCCGTTGTAAGCAGCAGCTGACATTTGAGAATGAAAAGTGCTGACAGTGTTTTCAGACGTGTCTGCCCTCGCAGGGGCTCTTCACTCTACTCAACTACGATGGTGGCTGTTCAATCTTGTCCCCAAAAGATCTGTTAGGACTTGATGTAATGGTACTTTGGTCACCATGTAAGATAAGGAATGGTGAAGAGGCAGCATTGGTGACCTCCCCCCGGAGGGCCAGAAGCATCCCACCTGTGGCCTTTGACATGCCAGGACCCTGACCTTTCTTTCCTGCAGGTCTCTACACTTGTCAGCTCACCACATGCTGAAAACTTCAGCCCTCTCCCACACAAAAGCATATCATAGCCAAGCCATGTGGGATGCCACACTTTCAGGAAATTCAGAAAAATCAACTCACTATTTAAAGAAAAAGAAACTTATTCTGAACACTTCTAAAAACATTTGCAAAACTACAGCTTGCAGTACATAGATTTCCAAGTATCTTTTATAATTAATTTCCCCTGGAATGAAAAAAGTTTATTTCCCCATCAAATGGACGGACATCTCTCATCAGGCCGAGAAAGGGATTCCTTTTCTCAATTTCACTAGCAGAAACTAAGAGCTAAGCTCACCTCAGAGGCCGGCTGGTGCTTGCTTGTTTGCTCTCTGTTTTTGTTTTGTTTTGTTTTGTTCTGGGTCCCCCTCCCCTTCCTTATGCTGCATTTAATTACATAAGCAATTTCAAGTCATTCCTGGAAAGAGGAGGGCCATGTCTAACTAGAATTTCTTTTCCCTGGCAACAGCTGAGTTCTCCAAGCCATGGAGCAACTATGGCTCGTCTACTCAATGCTATATTTTAGAGCTGAGCATGTGCAGACAGTGCTCAGCAGTCCAGGCGGCTGCCCAGGAGGGTGCTCCTTGAAGCCAATGATGGCTTTAGACACGTTCTCATGCTGCCAGAGCAGACCTAGGGCAATTTAGACTTTGGATGGGGACACACACATACACAAAAAATACTGAAGAAGATATAAATGCTTATCATATGAGTCCTATGTCTGGACCATGTGGACCTGTGTTCTGATGGCATCTATATCCAGTGCTACCACAGCAACTAGCCTTAAGTGATTACAAGGGCTGTGCCCTCAGACTTTGCATGGAGGAACAGAGACATTGAGGCACATGAACACTTATGTTCTAACCCTGTTACTACAATACCTGACAAAAACCCTAAGGTATGGAAAATGTATATTGGCTCATATGAACCCAACCCCATTACACACTGCCTGGCCTTCAGGCTTTCTCTTAAAACTCTTGCTACAGCCTCTGTGCCCTGATAACTTCTGAGTCCTTCATGCCTAAACATCCAGCATGCCATGTACAATGCTGTGCTCTTTTGCCACCTCAGCAAGTGCTGGACAGAGACCACGGAGTGTCTGTGGAGCTGAGGCTAGGAAAGCACCCTGGGCTGCAGCTCTCCAGCAGAGGACACTGTAGCACTCCTCTTTAAAAGATAAATGCTTCAGCAGCAGCTACATTTGGACACACTAGAGCCTCTGGTGGGTGGGGCTTCATCCTCACATGGTCTTAGTACAGTGCATGGCCTCTTGCTCATGGTACTGATCTTCACAACCACAGCTGTGTGGTCCATAGTTACTTGTTCCAAAACATTAATGTGCTCTTACCAGTCAAATGCACATTTCTTTTTTTCCAGATCTTTCAACATGCTGTCCCCTCAGGATTCTCAGTAAATGTAGCAGGTGATAACCACCCCACAGCTTGACTACTGTCATGTCTCAGGACATGGGCAGAGCACAAGTGATCTCTTCCAGGAGAAAGCATGAAAGGCCTCGGCCAATTCCCAGGCTGACTCAAGGCTTTCTCTGTGGCCCTGATTTCTGGTGAAGGAAATTCGCTCTTATCTGAAGCCAGAACATGCCTGGCCACGCTAATACCTTGAAGGCAGTGTCTTGGGAGCTTCAGTCCTAAGATCTTGACTTTCCTCCCACTTGAAGGGCTGTGGTTATCTGCTCCAAGGCTGCTGTGACCTTTGTCTGTGACTCACTGGATATCCTGTTGTGCAACATTTCGTAGTTAGCTTCCAGGTGACATCACCCCACTGTATGATGGAATTCAGCTGTCTCTCTCATTTTTCCATTGTAAATTGTATATAAAGTGCTCTGCTTCTAAACAAACTTGCTTGGCATGAGCCATCAGCTTATCCAAGGGTTCCTGACCCCAAACTTTGTTGCCTCCAGTACTTTCTCATCCATGCTGCTCCAAGTCCCCCAGAAACACCCTCTCTCCTGTCTGAACCCTCTTGAGCTTGCACAGCCTTGTCTACATTTGTCATTGCTTTATTCTTTTAATCTTCCACCAGTACCACGTAAGCTACACACACTGCATTCTAGGATTCACCAGCTTTCTGCTCCAACTGTTAAGAATTCCTCCCACAAACATGTTCCACAGGACCAAGTTTAGCCACAGAAAAACCCCATCTCTGGTGCAAATCTTTTCTATCAGTCACTTTGCATCACTATGACCCTGATGTCTGACCGGATCAGCTAAGGTAAGAAATGTTTATCTGGCTCCCAGCTCCTGTAGGGTTGAGGGCTATCACAGTGGGGAAGAAGGGACATAAGGCCCAGTCTCTGACAGTAAAAGCATGCAGCAATGGTTGTTCTGGACGGAGACTAAGGTCAGAACCAAGGGCCATGCTATCTATAATCTCAAAGGCCTACCTCTGGTGCCCTACTTCCACCATCAGACTCCACTCCTAAAGTTTCAGCTTTCCCAGATGGAGACCAAGTATTCAAGAAATGAGCATGTGGGGACGTCTCTGACCACAAGCCTAGCTGTGCTGCATTGACAACAGTTCTTAGCCGAGTGCAACTTTAACAATGCAACATCTATTTCTAGAAGAAAATATAGAAAGGGTATAAGTTTTGATATGAATAGGTTGTAAACATTGTATCTAATGCTCCAACTTTAACACAGAAGGTTCTAACACAGCTCTGCACCTCAGCATTTGCTGCCTACGTCAAATGCACCTCTGAGTTAAGCAGACACAGGTGTACTCAGTCAAATGTGAACTCAGGTAACCCTTACACAGGTGCAGTCAGAATGGCAGGCTGTGTGTGTGCTCACTCCTCAGGCCTGACCATCCACCACCGTGGACTGACAAGTAGCTGAGGGGGCAGGAAGCAGAGAGGCCGGGGAGGAAGGCCAACAGCACACCACCTCTTTGAGCTTATGTTTGTTTATTCTTACATTTTTGTGCAAATTTTTTCATTTCATGCTGTAAAAATCTGTTTTAATTTAAAATATTTTAAATACATGGCTTCTCAGATCCAGGTTATTCCCATGCCCACAAACTACCCCTTCTGTGAGAGGCAGTCTAGGAGAGGCAGTCTGGGAGAGGCAGTCTGGAGTTAATTTCCACTATGAACACTCCAGGCACAACTCCAACCCTGACAACAGACCTCGCACTCTGCCTGAGCATCTAACTGCCACATAACACCTTAGCAAGAGCTAACCCTACACAAGGCCACCCAGAGTCACTACCTCACATAGGGGGTAGGACCAGGTCTTGGAGCCCATGCTTCCAAACACTGGAAGCCCCCTTTTCCTGGCTGTAAATCACCCCTCCATACTGGACCAAGTACAACCAGCCCTTCTGCTGTTTCCCAGACAGCTGCTTGTCTCCCTCTGACGTCACCTACACCTGCACGTGTGCCTACTGCCAGGGTTACCCCAGATGATACAGTGAGTCTCGTGACACAGTCATGAGCATAAGCCGTGTCTCTGTCTTCTTCTCCAAGAGGGGCTGTCCCTGATGGACAGTCAATATGCAGCTACGAGTTACACACAAACTGCTACTGCCTTATGTAGCCTCAGATCAAGAGAGTCCTCCACAACCTCCCCCAACATGGGCCCCTGTCTCATCAACACAATACTATTTGACTTTCCAAAGAAGTTGGCTGACTGATACTAAACAAAGCTTTGAGGTTGTATTCGTGGCACTACTGTATATGAGGCTAATTATAGAGTATAGAGCTCCACTTGGCAAAGAAAGGAAGGACACTTAGTAAGTTTATCCCCACTGAGCTGAGAACCCAACCCTGGGCCTTAGCACGTAAGTGCTCTACCACTGAGCTAATAACCTTCAACTGACAAATCTGCACACACACATAATCTGAAAGACCTCTAAGCATTTAAACTTTAAGGTCTATTTACTAATTTATAAACTTTGCTGCACCTGGCTCTACCCAGCAGCACAGCCAGCCATTTCCAGACAGAAGTCTAAGGAGACCAGAGCACCATGAACAGCCTCTAAGATTCCAGAACAAGCCGCCTGCTTAATCCTTGACCACCATATACCTCTGCACCTCAGCCAGCCAGCTCACTAACCTACCATGCGTAATATACCTACCACCTGTATAATCTTTCACTGTGTGGTGTTTTGAATAAAAATGGTCCCCACAGGTCCATAGGGAGTGGCACTGTTAGGAAGTGTAATTTGTTGGAGGAAGTGGCACTCAGTTTCCTTTTGCCTGCCTGCTGATCAAGATGTAGAACTCTCAGCTTCTCCAGCACCATGTCTGGCTGCATGCTGCCATGCTTCCTACCATGAGGATAATGGACTAAACTCTGAACCTGTAAGCCAGCCCCAATTAAATCTTTTCCTTTCCAAGAGTTGCCTTGGTCATGGTGTCTCTTCACAGCAACAGAACACTAAGACTCACGTAAACACATCTCTATGACACTATCCCCCCAGCCCCAGCGACCCTCCTCTGTGCTTCTCTCCCTAACTCGTGGAGGACGCAGTGGCTCTGAGCCTGCTCCTCTGGAATAGCGCCCGGGCCCCAGTACACTGTTCCCCCCATCTCAGGCCTCAGTGCAGCAGTGCTAGAGCAGGGCAAGCAGGTGCTAGGCAACTGCTCCCAGGAAAAGACGACACTGTCATGTCCTCCTCTCGGCTGTGGTTTTGTTCCAAGAGAGCAACAACACAGTGACACAGACCAGCGCAGGAGCTGTCTGTCTCAGAGTCAGGAGTCTGTTGCACTGGAGCTCTGATAGTGCCAACATGTTCTCAGATGGGCTCCTCTGGGCAGCACCTGTCATTTACTGCACAATGTCCTCCACCCTAGGGCAGCTGACCAAGGTCCTGTAAGGCCCATGATTTATTATTACTGCCATTAACGTTTCCTACAGAGAAACAGACTGCTACACTGCCATTAGGACACACAGATGGACACAGGTGAGAGACGGTACGACCTCCAGTCTCCAACCTAGCAGTAAACAATAGCTATTCTAAAAGTAAGTACTGATGTTTATTTTGTACAAAATCATTCTTATGGGTTATTTTTAAGTGGTCAGCTCTAGCAATCTGCTTCCAAACAGGTTTGCTCATTGTTGAGCAAGGTAACTGTGTGCACCACCTCCAAACAGTGCTCATCCTCTCTGCTGGCTCTGGAGGGATCAAGGCCAGCACTGCCTTCCCTTACTTCTTATTAGACATGGCAGTTGCTGGCCTTGCTGGCGAACATCAACTAAAGATAGCGGGGTCACTAAAAATAGCAGAGCACTGCCGTGGCCTTCTGACACTCTTCACACGGGGACACCCTGACCACAACGAGCTGACTGGACCTGGGCACCTTCAATAAGCAGGAAAGAAACTTGGGGAAACCATAAGAAGGGAGACACAGCTCCAGAGAAGAGTCACAGAGTGGCATGAAAAGCTGTAGCCAAGAGACTATACATGTGTGCCAGAGGTGCTGGTGCTGTACTAATAAGTGTCTCACAAAATCACAGCTTGCCATTTGAGCTCTAATGCTGCCTGGACACCTATCCTAGACCAACCTAAGCAGGGGCAGGGCACTGAAAATGCTGCCACCGTGGCCTTACAGGAAAAGCTGCCTGGGGAAAAAGAGCAGAGATGTCCTGGTACTACATTCCTCATTTGTGCATGGACTTCTGCATTCACTAATCCCCACTGCTCACTCACGAAACCAAGCAATGAGGTAGAGAAAAACAGAAGGGCCAGAGGTCAGCAAGGGCCAAACAGGCAGGGACAGGACCCAGCGTCACATGCAGCCCAGCCCATCAGTGCTGTCCCAACAGCCAGCCACACCTGCTCTCTGGACAGTCAGTCAACTGCTTTGTAAGTAGACTTTTTGGCTTGGGGCTACCACATTCCTCATACCTGGCCTGTGTTTACACCCTGATAGGAGTGGGTACCAGGCCACAGGATCCTCCTTTCAGAACAGGATAGGACTGTGTATGACCTTGAGTACAGGACCAATCTGGCGGCAGCCTAAGGACTCCTTCCCCAAGGAATGTGAGGACTGAAGGCACGCCCTTTAACTGCAGGCCATTGGGTCCTTAAGCTCTAAAGGTGACCTGCCAATGTGCCCTGGTGGCAGATAAGGGCAAGCTCAAGTCATGGGACTCAGTCTCCCAGGCCAGGGCCTCAAGAAAGTCAGCATCTAGAACAGATGGAGGAAGCCCCAGAGCATCTCCAACGTACAGGTAAGCACACTGCTCGCTCGGGCTTTGCCTGTGTAGCCCCGCCTGCAGCGTACAATGACAGCTTTGTTGCTCATCAGTTATTTAAGGCAACTGCGTGATTCCCTCACTAAATTTTAAATCCTAGCAGGAAAAGCTGATTCTTTTTCGTTGTCAATATTTCTGGTGCTGGTGCAACACTTGACCCTGAAAGAATGCTCAGTAGCCACTAAACAAAGCACACCCAAGCTTGCAAACAAACAAACAAAAACAGCTGCGAGCTGCCCCAGGGATGGTCAGGTTCCACCCATCACTGGATGAGATTTAAAGCTCATGCAAGAGTTCTAAAGCTGGAAATTAAGCCAAGGCCTGTGTTCCTAGGAATGTCCTCTTTGCACTGCCTGAGGAAGATGCCTGGAGAAGCGAACTCCAGAGGCCTGCTCAACATGGCTGTTCTGCCTCTGCTTATAGGAATTCTGTAAGCTTTGAACCTTCTCTAGATAGGCTGCTCTGCTTAGCTTTTCAAATAGCCCAAAGAAACAGAAAGTGTTCTCAGTTCACAGACTAGGGCACTGGCTTTCTCTGTTCCCTGTAGCCCTTGCACCAGGACACTCATGGGTTACTAGGATACAGACACAGGGCAGACAGACAGTAAGAGCTGTGGACATGGGCCAGGCTAATGACCAGCCTGTGCTCATTTGCTGTGCTGATCCCAGAATCTCTTCCAAGAGTTCTGAAGTCACTTACTGTCGGGGGTGGGGGGTCCCTCCAGCTGGGCCTGCTCCTCCCTGGAGGTGAGTGTCTGCAGCCCTTCTCTGACAGGACTCCCATTCCCTTCACTGCAGACAGACAAGAGCCCACAACCTCTTCCAGCAGAGAAAGCCCCCAGTCCATCTTCCTGGAAACAGAGACAATACACAGACACACACAGATACACACACACAGACACACACCTACAGACACAAACACACACTCACACACACATTCACACATATAGACAGACACACACACAGACACACATAGACACAGTCACAGACACACACACATAGACATACACACAGACACACACACATACACACTCACACACATACAGACACAGAGACACACAGACAGACACACACACAGACAGACACACACACAGAGACAGACACACACACACATTCACACACACAGACAGACACACACACACAGACACACACACTCAGACATACACACATACACACACACAGACACACACACAGAGACAGACACACACACACAGACACACACACATTCACACACACAGACACACACACATACACATTCACACACACATTCACACACACATTCACACACAGACACACAGACACAGACACACACACTCAGACACACACACACTCAGACAGACACACAGACACACACACTCAGACATACACACACAGACACACACACAGACACACACACACACACACACACTCTCTCACTCTCTCCTTTCTCAGCATTCACTGTAACTGCCTTGATGTCTGATCATCACCTGGGGGTGTAGGGGAGGAGTCCCTCACTACCACAGCTTATGAGGAGGAAGGAAACTCTTGTGCCTCTTCTGGCCTCTATATTTTATGTCACTGCAGAACTGTAAACTAATCTCTCTCCTAGGCCTGAGACTCTACCACACAGTCCATCATCAGGAATATAGTTCCCCATCATCCACAAACCTACCCATGTCCTTGGTCTCCAGATGATATGGAATTTACCTCCAGACATGCTGCCCGTACCCTTTCTCACAGGGCACTAGAAGGCTGGCATGCTTCCTTGGTCTCACAGCTAGGTTGTTACTCTATCAGGGCCTCCAGGTTTCTACAGTGGAGAAATCTCTATGCTCTTATGGTCCTGGGTCACCAAGCACTTCACTCTTTAGCACCTGGAGACACAGACTGTCCCCAGGCAGTATATGAATGGCCATAGGTGTGAGGTGCTGTGGTCTGCAGCTGGAGAGGATTTAGTGCACTAAGAAGGCTTCAAGGAAGCGTTCATGGACACCTGGGTCAAGCCAAAGGTGGGTACCTATTCTGCACAGGTTCTAGAAACATCAACAGGGGGCTGCCCCTTCCAGACTGCACAGGAGGTGCTCGGAGCCGTGACACCAGCTAAGCATCTCACACTACTCCAGCTCCAGCACGAGTCTCTACTCTTCAGTTCCACACAGATGCTGAGGAGAGAGGGAGGGCTCCATGTCTTCCTGCCCTGCCCTGCCCTGCCCAGGCTCTTCCCCTCTGAGGTTGATTCTTAACAAAGCAACAATATGACACAATTTTCCCAACTATCTCAAGCCATGTAACACTGTTCTAAGTAGTAAAGTCTCAATGCCAACAACAAAACTTTTAAGTGGCTTTGGGGCCATGGGCCAGGTGCACAGTAGCTCTCTCCCTGGTCCCAGGCGACACATGCCTGGAGAACTCCCTGGTCATGTAACCAGGGCCTTGGGGACCTCTATAGAGTCTCAGCACGTAAGAGCACTTGGCCATGACCCGTCACTTATGAGTTAGACTCACTGCCAGGACTGGCTCAGAACTGGCCTTCTCTCTACCACTGACCAACTGGCAACAACCTCCCTCACCATGGTTTGCAAACCATGGATTCCTGTGACTTCAGGGCAACTGAACTGCAGGCTGGAAGATGTCTCCCACTTGAGGTCCTGCTTGCCCCCTGCTGAACTTCTTCCAGTGATGCTGACCATGATAGGCTCAGGCACTCTACCCTTCCCCTCCCACCCCCCCACCCCCCCGTTCCTTCCTGATTGCTAAAATTATAGCAACGAGTTGACTGGAAGTTTTCTTGTGCCGTGGAGGCTCCCACAGGCACCGAGAGGAGACAGGAAAATCCCAGGGAGTTATTTTCTAGGGAGTGGCTGCCTGCCTCCACCGAGATCGTTGCATCCTGCTGGAAAAAGCCAGTTTTGCACCAGTCAGATATAGAGGTGACTGCTGTGTATTTTAAGTGTGTGTTGGAAGGAGTAAGACAGGCAGAAAAGGCAGGTGTTGCCCCAGACCAAACTTAAAAGCACATGTGAGAGTCATAGCTTTCCAGATGGGTCCACCAGGCCTGTAGGTGTAGTTTAGAAGACATGGTCTCCTGGCTGTCTCCAAATAAAACTACAGAGTCCATCACACCACTGGTGCCAGTGTGACTGCCTTGCCATCGACCTTGCCACCCCATTCTGCCAAGGCAGCTGTGAGCTATGTGAACAGCTCATCCAGGCCCTCTCTGAACCCCTGATCTTAGTTCTAGGGAACTGTGGGGACTGGTGGGCAGAAGGGCTGGACACCTTTAGCAACTGCAGGCCAAAGTCAGTTCCCTGTGACCAGCCACAACTTCACTGGTAAATCCTGTGGGGCTGGACAGCACACAGCGCCCAGGTGTACCTGCAATCTCACCCTTGAGGACAGCCCCAGACTGTGAAGGAGGCAGAAGGGGCAAGGTATCTACACAGAGCCTGAGCCTGGAGGGTTTGCTCCCTACAAAGCTGCCCTGCTTCCTGTCATCTTCCTTCTTAAACTGGATCCCTAATAAAAACTTTGTCTTTGTTCTCTGGAGCTGAGGTCCAGACCTCACACTGACCTTCACCTTTGTTACTGACCTTCACACTGAGATGTGAACCAAATTTTCTCCCCTTTAACCTGCTTATCAAAATCAAATCAAATCAGATATAAGGAATGCTAAGTTCTCTACACAACTCAAGTCTCAAGGCATCCAGCACACAGGATACATTCCTCATTAGGCACGTCAGTCACAGAGCAGCCAACCCCAGTGAGAAAGCCCTCAGCTGGGCAAGCTGCGCTGCGTGATGGGGCCTCCCTGGCTACGATGGAAAGTGCCCACCAGACTCAGTTCAGTTCTGAACCACAGAAGTAATGCTGTCACCCTCACTCTTCTGAATGCCACATGGCTTCTAGCCCAACTACTCAGTGTTATAGCAAGTTTCTTATTCACACACATGGACAAACACACACACAAACTTACTACGAACAAGAGGACTCAGAACTTTTAAAATAATACCTTCCTTTAAAAAAAATTAAAGTTACGAAACAGGAAAAAAAAAAACACTTCAATTAAAGGACAGGAAGCTAAACAAAACAAAAATCTCAAAGCAGCCTAACACTGTTCTCTCAGAACAACAATTTTACTAGTAAATGTAATTTTAAATGTAATTAAACCCTTTCTTACTGTTTCTTTGTATCATAAAAGAGTCAATGTTACAGATTCAAAGAAAAATGTCTTCAAGCCAAGAGTGACTAGAAAGGGGTTTTGGAAGACTCCATCACACAGAATGCCAGAGCTCCAATTGCTACAAGTGTGCTTAGAAAAGACACAAGAACCTCCGCCAGCTGTGACATAGCAGTGACTGCCACCAGGCTCCCGAGCTGTCCCAGCTCTCTCTGATATCAGGCGTGCCTCTCTAGGGCATCTCCACTCACCACCCACAGCCCAAGAGGGCCACGTCAATGACCTCCACATCATTTCTTTCCCACCTTCACATTTAGGTGATCACTGGGACCTTGCAAAACTACACAAAAACCTAGCTGAAATCCTCACAGCAGCAGCTTGCTGTCCCTAATCCCCTGCTGAAAATAGGCTGAGGAAATCCTCTTTCCCTGAGCACACGATATTAACTGTTATGGCGCGTCCTCCTCCAGGCAGGAGGACAGTACATGGAGCCACAGATCTGAGGTGGGAGACCGAAGCCTACACAGCTCTTTCCTAGTCCTCCCATGGGGCCTAACACCTATGGCAAGCAGTTTCTTGCCCTGGCCTCGGTTCACACTTTGCAGAAGTTCTGGGTGCTTCCAGCCACATGAAGTTTCCAGGCCTGGGATTTAGTGTCAAAGCTAAGGGGATTTCTGCTTTAACAGGCCTCCTGCTTTGTTTTCAGTCAAACGGTTGTAGTTTCCAGAATTCAACATCCATGAGGGCCCAGACAACACCTGACTAGAAGAACCATGCTGATGATGTCTTCTGAAATAACAGAATCATCAAGTGACAATGAGACTATAGTTCTTTAGGCACACTGAAAGCGGACAAGAGCTAGCTCGGGGCTTACACTGTGAGGATCTGAGGGCTGTGTGTGCAGGTGCACTGTGACTTTGCTACTTCACTTCCTGCTCACCTCCCAACAACCAATCCTAATTCTGCTGCAGAAAAAACATGAGCCTGAATATGAGAAAGGTAGCAAGCCTTGCCTCTTACTGGCCTTGCCTTCTACTGACCACATGACCACGGCTCTATTAAGTCGGTAGGCCCAATCCACTTTGTGACGTAAACAGCAACATCTGTCTGGTCAATAAGCCAGATGCTATGCATCTGGACAACACAAACACCACAACAATGTGTTACATTACTGCCTTGTCCCAACTCCTTCTGCCTTGCCAGACCTGCTAGAGGGTAGGAAAAGAAGATCAAGTCATTAGATTACAAGCAATAACGGTGAATCACCTATTTAGCCCCCCCACACACACACACACGCTCACACACATACACACACACATACATACACACATACTCACACATGCACACACGCTCACACACATACACATACTCACATACACACACACATACACTCACTCACATACACTCACACACATACATACACTCACACATTCACACGCACACACACACTCACACACACATTTACACGCACACATACACACACACACACACACACACACACACACACACACACACACACCGCGTAGTCTAAGCTGGGTCTTCCCAGACTTTGTAGAATGTGCTGATTTCCTGGGTGACAAAAAGCAAACCGTTTGTGCTTGGTAAGGCAGTGTGTCTGAACACTGTCTACACTGAAGCGCCTGTACTGCAGTGTGTGTGAACACTGTCTACATTGAAGCTCCTGTACTGTGAGCTGCTTCAGGTTCTGGAGCCCTGGTAATGTGTAACTCTACTTGAAGATTAGGCTGGTAACAAAGCTCTCACGATGGTGGCATCTTAATTTGGAAGGGCCAGTCTCTTTTGGGCAGATAGGGACACAGCCCAGCCTTCAGACCCTTAGCTTCCTGCTAAGGTCAGCTGTGTGGGCCGAGGTCACTGAGGGGGTATGACACCAACTGCAGTGTAGGCTGTGGGCTGAGGTCTCTGAGGGGGTACGACACTGACTGCAGTGTAGGCTGTGGGCTGAGGTCACTGAGGGCATATGACACTGACTGCAGTGTAGGCTGTGGGCCGAGGTCACTGAGGGGGTATGACACTGACTGCAGTGTAGGCTGTGGGCCAAGGTCACTGAGGGGGTATGACACTGACTGCAGTGTAGGCTGTGGGCCAAGGTCACTGAGGGGGTATGACACTGACTGCAGTGTAGGCTGTGGGCCGAGCTCACTGAGGGCAATATGACACTGACTGCAGTGTAGGCTGTGTGGACCAATGTCACTGAGGGGGTATGACACCAACTGCAGTGTAGGCTGTGTAGGCCAAGGTCACTGAGGGGGGCATGACATCAACTGCGGTGTTGCATATAAGCTGTCAGGGCACCAACTGCTGACAGAATTGGCAAGAGGCATCCCTCGAGGTAACATCCCAGACACACGCTGGTTTCCCTCTCGTACCCATCCTTAATTGGTGTACTTAGCCATCTAACTTAGATGCCCAAAAATGGCCATTTCAAAAACTGTATCTGCTGATCTCAGTGGGTGAGACACCATCCAAGAGACTGAAACAGAGCTACTACAGAAACTCCTTTGGAGCCTCCACACAAACTCTAGCTGGCCTGCTCAGACGTCACCTAAAGAGGATGAGTTTAGTTAACTGACAGCTGTGGGGCCGACACAGGCAGCCAGAAGAAATCTGTACCAGCAAACAGTCACAGGCCAAAGGGCTTTGCACCTCACTCGGCATGGGACAGGGACAGGAGTCCCAGAAATGGAGTGGACAGAAAAGACACTTCCAGGGATAAGGATGATGCTTCTGCAATAAACAGAGGGAAAGCAATAGTCGGGGCAATGCGGGCGCCTCAGGGCTCACATGTCATTTTCACATAGTGTTTGATGCACTTCAGAGAGAGGCAGCTTCCAAGAAGGGTCCTCACTGGTACAAAGTGTCCTGTGTCAGTGCGCAGATGTCAGGCCCTAAACATAGATGGGGTCCACGGCGTGTGAGGTCCCAACTCTGCTCTGTCCTCAACCCCGGTCACTGCTGCCACTCCATCCCCTCTGCAGCTCTCAGCAGTTTGGTCTGGAGTTGTTTCTTGGACTTTTCTCTCAAGCTACAGGAGACTGGGTCTGCCCTGCCTTCTGACTCTGTCTCTGTAGTGTATTGCATAAACCAAATAGCAACCAGAATATTCCTCGGGCACTTGCAGACAAAGCCAAGCCACAAACATGTTTTCACAGAGGTGCAATGTCTTGACTAGTGCCCTAGGATTCCCTGGGTGAGACAGGTCCCATGAAGGGAAAGGACATGAGGCACAGAAATAACCCATCAGTGACAGTGAAGCCATCACATCTCTGAGGCCACGCTGGACACCACCTGCCTATACACTATGGAGACCACAGCGGGTTGGTACCATCAGCTAGGACATGTAGATATGTAGAGTCCCTCCTCTACATATACTGAAGAGAGCACCTTGAGAGATGACTTCTCCAAGGAAAGGGATCTACCACCTATCAACAGCATGGCTAGTAGGTCCCAGTGTGCTCACATGTATGTTAGGGGCAAGGGACCACAATGCTCTGGGCCCATTCCCCACCTAAAGAGAGGGTCATCTCACTCACTTGCCTGTTCTGCCTCATATAAGGCCCATAAACCCATAAGCACTCCATTACATGGGCAAACCCAGTGTTCTTGTAGAGCACAGTGCTCCTTCCCGCAGGTGTGGAGATCACTTCAGGAGAAAGGCTGCCGGCTGCCGTATGACAGCAGAGAAGGTTCCCTCTGCTGGGAGAGCTAACTTTGGGCCCAGATCCATCTATCCATCTCTCTCACCTGGGCCTTTTTCTCCTTTGTCTGAGATGGGCTCAGTGGGAGGGGAGCAGAACCCTTCTGGCTTTTGATCAAATTCAGTTTCCACAGGACAAACCTTCTCTTAAAAATTTTAATCTTCCAACTAGGAAAAAAAAAGCTGTTTTCATTTCCGTTTCAAGCTGAAAAAAAAATTCTTTATGACACACACTTGCATTTTGGTAAGCAACTCTAGAGGCACTTTACAGTGAGTAACTGATCCTCAGATCTGTACCCCAGGGAAGCAACTGCATTTGCCATCTGGCTCTTCTTTAGCCCCCTTGGGAGATAAAATGAGCTCAAAGGCCACCTGGACACACCTGAGAGCCACAGAGAGTGACTCACACACAGAGCTGGAAGGCTAGGACCATGACATCATTTGCCAGGTGAATGAGGTCAGGACTTGCAGAAGCACAGGTGTTCTTGCCAGTAACACCTTTGTTTGTGAAAAATTATCCATACCCGAATCACAAACTGGGCCAGGCACAGTGGCTCTCAGCTCTCTTGTGAGGCTGAGGAAGGATTTCAAAGCAAGTCTGGGAACATGGGCCAACCCCATCCCAGCACTCGGGAGGCAGAGGCAGGCAGATTTCTGAGTTCGAGGCCAGCCTGGTCTACAGAGTGAGTTCCAGGACAGCAGAGAAACCCTGTCTCAAAAAACCACACACACACACAAAAAAAAATACTGGGCCATGTGTAGTGGTGGCACATACCTTTACCCCAGCACTCAGAAGGCAGAGACTGACGGATCTTTTTGAGTTTGAGGCAGCCTAGTGTACACAGAAAGTTCAGGCCATCAGAGGCTACACAGCAAGACCCTGTCTCAACAAAAAGAAACCCTTGGATTGGGTCAGACTCTCAATGGACACCAACCCCAAGTGCTGATGATCCTTTAAAGTCTAAACTAATGCCAGATGAGCCAGGCACCATGCCATCTTCAGGAAGCATGGCCTATCCCCCAGAGCAGCAAGGTTCAACCCCAGGAGGGTAGTTCACTCTCTAGGAGTGTAAGTCAACAGCGGAGCTGAGCACCTTGATGTCCAATGTGCATAAACCTCTCTCTCTATAAACATCCAAAGAAGGGGTGTGGTTCTGACACCCACGAAGGTTAAAACTACACAAACAAAGTTCCATATGGCAAGTATCAGAAAGAGTGGAGGTAGTTACTACAGATGTTAGAACAGACCTGTAAAAATACGTCTGTCTGGCTCGGTGTGTTTTGTGTGGGGTCTGCCACTAACAATTCCTGCACATGGAATGAGAAGAAGCACTCAGCTACTACCTGTAAATGTCAACTGCTCCTTACTCCACTTTAAACCAGTTAAGGGACTGACAGTGGAGAGAGTGACTAATGGGCACAGCGTTCACATGCCAGGTCCACCAGGAGCCCTGGCCACCAACTTCCACACCACTTTCCTCTTCAGGAGGTACAGTGAGAGGGGCCTCCCTACCTCAGAGAGAGAGAGAGAGAGAGAGAAAGAGAGAGAATATACACACACAGGTACATGCACAGGCAGAGAGAGATGTAAACCCTATCAGCACACTAAGAACCTGAAAAGCTGCATGCAAATTATTTTACCCTCATCACATGGGGCCCAAACCAGAAAAGCCTGACTCCTTATCAGTGGGTGAGAGACAGGTCACAAGCCAGAGACAGGCCAGGCAGCTCAGAACAGCCCATACCTGCATGGGCAGCTGCACCCATCAGTAGCAGGGCCATAAGGAAAATAATCCATCAGTACTCTGGAAAAGTCAGAAAGCAGGCACTCACCTACATCTAAGTAGTCAAGATGGCCAGAAAGTCAACTACCATTCTAGCCACCGAGTCTAACCAGTGGAGGGCCATTGAGCTGCCTGATCCAGGACCAGTTCTTCTAAGACCCAGACCAGAAAATCCTTACAAAAGGGTCAGAGTTAACTCTTGGGAATTAACAATTTAAACTCCATGGAGACCTTCAGAGCTTTGCTCTTGAAACCAGGTTCTGAGAGGGTGCTGTCCCCCAGGCCCTGAGGTCCAATGAACTAACAGAAGAAAACTGGAATCAAGCCCCAAGAAGTCAGTCAGGTAGTCAGTGGGGCAGCAGGAGCCTGGGAAGGCACAGGATATCATCAGAGGCACGAAGGAAGGCTGAGAGCCTGGCAGTGCTCCCTTCAGAACTGCCCCACAGCGCTTCCTCCAACCACAGCTAAGAATGGTGAGCGTCAACCATCAGAAGTCACAGAGCAGCTGTACAGAGGCCTAAGTACAGGATCCCTGGCACACACAGGATCCCTGGCACACACAGGGAGGTTATCTCCTCCCAAGATAAGGAGCAAGAGAGACAGGAGGAGTTAGTGCTGGGGCCAGGGTCCCAGCAAGGGGAGAAGAGTTCACAAGGCACATAAGGATGCATAGACAAGCAACAAGGGAGGCACCAGGCATCAGACGCTCAGTCCCCTACAACCCCCGCCCCCACAGCCTCCACACTGCCCTTTTTCTCCCCTGGACACACTACCCAGCCCAGACTCAGTCAGTCCCTAAGCCCTCGGGATGCTGCCCAATGGGGCCTGCTAAATCAATGTTATGGTCTGGATATAAAGGCTCATGGCTTGGCCCCCAGCTGCCAGTCAGTCATGGGAGACAACTGGACTATGAAGGCTCTGACCTGTTCAAAAGAGTAATATGTTAATGAATTCATAAATACATGGGATCACTGGAAGGTACTGGAAAAATTAGGTGACTGAGATTATGCCCTCAAAGACAAAAACAACCTTGTCTCTGCGATGCCTGGTTCGACTTCTGGCTCATTTCCTCTCCTCTCCCACTTCTTTCCTGGCTACCTACCAAGAAGCAAGCCCTTTGATCTTCATGTAATCCCACCATGATGTCCAGTGGACCTTGTTTTCATGGTCTGAAACCATAAGCTAAAAATGTACCTTCTTCTTTCAAGTGTTACCTGTGATACCAGAAGGAGATCACACCCTCCCAGTCAGTTTGCTTCTCCATTCTGAGGTGGCTACCCAAAAATGGGGATCTCCGTCTCTGACACAGGGGTGATTATGGAGACCACCTGAAGACACTGTAGTCAGGTGTGAGGGAGGGATACCAGTGAAGTCAAGAAGATCCTAGGATGAACACCCAAAGAGGAAGAGGGCTGGGGTGGGATCCAGAGTACAGACTACAGAACTGTCTCCATCAGAATGGGGTCTGTTGTCCCAAACCAGGGAGGAGGCCAGGACAGAAACAGCAGAGCTGTGCACAGGGGTATGGCATTCGGTCTGCTTCCTCTTCAAACAAACACTCAGGCAGGTTTCCAGCTGCCCATGAAGAGGGAGTGCAGCTCTGCTGAGAAGCAGACAGCACATGTGGGAGGACTGCGTCCTAAACACTGTGGGCAGCACTGGCAGTCCTTGCTTTACCGACCAGGACAGTTTGAAGAAGCTAACCAGCAGCCCCAAGTACCCACCCAGGTGGAGACAGAGACAAATGTGAGTGAGGACCCAAGGGACAGACACCTAGCCTCCAGAGCTCTGCATCCACCCTGAGCTCCTCAACCATCAGCAGCCCAGTCAGGCCAAAATAGTACTACTCAATCTTGTCATATTTCCAGTGCTGTAAAAATGGCTTTCTATTGATTTGTATTACAAATAAATAGCACTCTTACCTGCGTTTAACTTGGTTAAAAGAACATTTGTAAGTCTGAGACATAGGAATCTTGCACCCAGCCTGTCTGTGTCAAGCGGAGAGCGCAGACCCACAGCAGTCTGTGTGTTCCAATCGGAGCCAATCCTCAAGCAGGATTCCAGGCAGTGAGGCACTACACGTGCCTGTTAACAGTCACCCCATCTCAGCTAACTGTAAACTGAGGACAGTGCTCTCATTTCTAGAAACGTAACTGCCTGGAATGATACAGGCCTCTTTCCCCTGGGTTATTCAATTCAGTCTCCGGCATGAAATAAAAGCATTGAGGACTGCTTGTCCTAATGAGCAGACATTCAGTAGGACAATGGAAGGCTTCAGTGCAGGGAAGAGCATTACTTATTCAACCTTTAACATTAACAGAAAAGTTAAATACACAGCTGCAGAGATTGCTCACAAATGCCCAGTCCCAACACAACAGCCTCTGAAGGCAGGCAGGCACTGGACAAACCTGCCTAGCTGCCGCCTTGTTAAATGTGTGTTAATTATAAACTTTACAAGTTCATCCTATAGATTGCCTCCACTGTGTTGGACACGGACCATCCATTAGCTTGGGGGTTTTATGCCTAAGGAATCACTTATTTCAAATACCAGAAGGCCTTGGTGGTTAAGTGGTTTCACTTTGTATCTGGGAATATGGACTCTAGGGGGCTGAACAGGAAGGCCTGCTTCCCCAGAGCTGGATTAGGAGCAGGAAATCCAGTGAGTTAAGTCTCTTAGAACAGACAAATTCACAGTGAACCCAGATGTCCATGGTACAAACCACTTGGTAATAAAAATGAAGAAGCCAGGTGTAGTGGCATACGCCTTTAATCCCAGCACTCGGAAGACAGAGCCAGGCAGAGCTCTGTGAGTTTGAGGCCAGACTGATCTATGTACTGAGTTCTAGGATGGCCAGAGTTACATAGAAAAACCCTATCCTAAAAGAAGGAGGATGATGAGAAGGAGCGGGAGAAGAGGATGGGGAAGGAAAAGAGGAAGAGAGGAGGAAGGAAAAGGAGAAGTAGGAGGAAGAAGAGGAAGAGGAGAAGAAACATGCATGCTTACAATTTTCTAAATTTTTGGAGAAGTATAAAGTAAATGCTTGAACTCCTCAGGAGCCGAAAACTGTCTTTTTCTAATAGCCGAACTGTCTTTTTTCTAATATAAAGAAATGTAGGGACTGGAGAGGTGGCCCAGCGGTTAAGAGGCTGCTCTTCCAGAGGTCTGATTCCCAGCATGCCCATGTGAGCTCATATGGTCTGTAACTCCAGTCCCAGGTGATCCTGACCTCTGCAGGCATCAGGTATGAACATGGCATGTTTACATATGTGCAGGCAAAGAGGCCATTCACATAAAATAGAATGAAAAGGAAGTCTGAATGAGCTAGCCACGGAGGTGCTGCCTGCCATTCCAGCCACTGTTGGGGGTGAAGCAGGAACACCCCACACTTAAGACCCACCTGGATACAGAGAGTTCAAGGCCGGCCTGAGCAACTTAGGGAGAGCCTGTCTCAAAGCAGGAAGTCAAAAGACCTAGGGCTATAACTCAGAGGTAAGCATGTGCCTAGCATGCAGGAAGTCCTAGGTTCAATCGCCAATTGTCACCAAGAAAGGAGGTAAAGGGAGAGGAGCCTCAGGCTTTCCCAAGTTATCTGACTGTGTGCGGGTAAACGTGTTGAGCCTCTCTGGGAGGCAGAGGCTGACAATCCATAAAGCCTAATGAATGAAATCCAGGCCCTAGCACAGAGACACATCACTCAGACATGACAAAACGAAGCTCTTGACCTCCAGGGATTTGAGGGAAAATCAAATCCCTTCAGCATGAACAGGGGGCAAAAAGGAGGGAGGGAGCCTTTGTGAGGAGTCTGGCCTGGAAAGCTGGCCCTACATAACCTCTGCAACTGTCCCTGCTTGGCCAGCAGCAGCATTCCACATCTTGCTTTAAATTATTTTATCTTTGCCAAGTATACAAATCATACCCACCGCCAATTCATGCCCTGCCCCCCCCCACCCCCTGGCAAGAAAGCTCTGTAGGGAACAAACCAACCATTAAATACATTGGTCGGTTGGCCAGTGTATTCAATCCCAGCACTGAGAAGTCTGAGAGGCAAGCAGATCTCTATGAGATCAGGACTAGCCTAGACTACATAGTGAGATCCAGGCCAACCAGAATCACACTTAGGGAGAGTCTCTCAAAAAAGTAAAAGTTTTTGAAGGGTTCCTGAACTCCCTCCCCCCGACACCCCAGTATAAGAGTGCTCAGCTAAGCTCTCACTGGTAGCCTGGGCTAGGGCCTGCCCAGGGCCCCAGGGAACCTTAGCAGTGGGTGCTGATAAACGTGTTGAGCCTCTCTGGGAATCCATGCTCCATCCTTACCCCTTTTCTAGACTAAGACACTCAATCTTCACAAGGTGGCAAGAACACCATAGCAGGACAACCCTAGCAAGCAGGCACAGCAGGCACAGCAGGCACAGCAGGTCACGGCTACAAGCAGAAGGCCTTCTTTAGCCTCTGCTGGAAGGCTCCACAGCTGCTTCCTCTCAGAGGGTCACCCACAAGACCTGCACTCCTCACCTCACATACCTAAGAGGACGTGTCATTGGCTCTACATGTGTTCCTTAAAATGTCTGAGATGCATGATATGACTTAGACTACATCTGGAACATCAGCTACCACATGGTGCATGAGCTGTGCACTCGGCTATGCGACTGGTCAAACATACAGCAATGTGAAGTGTGGAGCAGACTAAAACAGAGTTCTCTCTTTCATTTACCTACCTGTACTCACTGCTGGGAACTGACCCAGGACAAAATACCTATGGCAGTGTTCTTCTCCAAGGGCTGATGGCTCCATCTTTAGCAACCTCTGGCCTCAGAGGGAGCTAGAGTGCTTTTACTGATCTCAGGAATTCTGACTGTGTGTAGGCAGCAGGCTACAGAAGAGAGGCTCATTTCTGTAGAATCAGTTGCATAAACCATGAGATAAGAATATCCAATATCGGGCAGGGCATGGTGGTGCACACCTTTAATCCCAGCACTTGGGAGGCAGAGGCAGGTGGATTTCTGAGTTCAAAGTCA
>NW_022196905.1:156090642-156099272 GCF_008632895.1 Mastomys coucha | reverse complement strand
AAAAAAAAAAAAAAAAATCCAATCTCTTTTTCTCCTCTTACAAAAGAAAATATAATTTAACCTCACATCTTGGAAGATAAGCACATTATAAGAAAATCAACCATAACTGTTTCAGGGAAAAGTCAAATTAATTTCATGGCTTAGACTCCGAGTTTAAAATCCTAGGTAAAAGTAGTTGTGTACAGGCGTGTGGCAGAGGAGTTGAGAGAACACACTGCAAGCAAGGAGGGAAAAATGACATGACCAGAAAGAATAACATTCCATAACTTACATTCCAGGTGCATTATCAAATAATTAAGCATGGCAGAGTTCGTTATGGAATATCCGCAGAAAATACCACTTCAAAAGTAGACTAGCGCCAGGCAGTCTACAGAGTTGAGTTCCAGGACAGCCAGGGCTACACAGAGAAACCCTGTCTCGAAAAACCAAAAAGTAGACTAGCACAGCAAAAAGAAATTAACCTGAAATATACCTAGATTAAGTTAATATAAAAGAGCTGAAGGCTTGCCTAAGGGCACTGTGGAAGCACCAGGGATGAAAATGAGTCCTGTGACTCTGGGAAGTTGGCGGGTCCATGGAGAATGTCTACAGGGACCAAGAAGACCACCTCTCCTCCTTTCGCTTCCCAGTCTCATTCTTTTCTTACTGGAAGGCCAAAGTTGGAAGGAAATTAACCAGAAAAGGAAGAAAAAAACCGGGTAAATTTCCCTTCAGAAAAACCCACATCCAAGGCCAAGTGTCCCGCTCAGAGAAGCCACAAAGAGCCGGCTCGGGCCCCCTCCGTACCTAGCCCGCTTTCAGCACGCGCTCCTCAAACCTGTGACTACCGGGCGCCAGCTGCCGGACAATAGGTCCTTGTGTCCAGCTTAGGGAAGACAAGCTGTCCCGGGGCAGATTCTCTCCTTTCTGTACACACACCCACTTTGCTCCGTCCCGACTGATGGCTGCCAGCTCCCTGGTCTCCCCTGGCGAGGTACTCCGTCACTAACCGCGCAGCGACATCCAGGGGAGCCGGGAACTGCGCACTCGGACCTGGCTGGCTACTTTCAGAGATGGCAAACTTCACTTCTGACTCCTCGGTGGAGGCTCCCCGCTTCCCCGCAGCCCCGTACCCACGTCCCAGCCGGTCCCGGTCCCCGCGCCGGCCCGCCCCGCGGTAGCTGAGCGCAACTCCGGAGGATGGATGTCCCTCGACCCCGGGATCGACCCGGCTGCAACTGCCTTCCGGGTGGGCCTGGCTGAGCGCAGGTGGAGCGCGGCGGGGAGCCGTCGGCGGGACGTTCCGGGCCTGAACCCCGACCCCGGCCCCGACCCCATCACCGAGCGCCACTCACGTATCTGCGCACGAGCGTCCTCAGTAGGCTGCAGTCCATGGTGGTCGCTCCCGGCTCCGCGAGCCCCTGGGCTGCGGACACAGGCGCAGCCGCCCCCCGCCCGGTCACGGCCTGAGCGGCGCGGGGGGCGGCCGCGGCCCCTCCGCGCTCATACCCCGCCGGCGGCGGCCAAGGGTCTCGGCCCGCCCGCGCGCAGGCGGCTCGGAGGAGGCGGCCCGCGCCCCGCGCTGCTCCCGTCGGGCCGGCGCGGCCTGCGCTCGATGCTCCGCGCCTGCTCCTCCCGCGGCCGCCGCGCCTCTGGAGCCGGCTCTGCCCCGCTGCGCCCCGCGCGTCACGGGCGCGTGTGAGCATGCGCGAGCCGCAGCCCCCGCCCCCGCCCCGGCCCCGGCCCGGCGCGCGCCGCGACTCCCTAGCGCGCGCCGCCGCCCTGTTGCTTCCGCCTCCCCGCGGGGCGGGAGGGCGCTGTCGTCGCCCCCGCGTGGCTCGCCCGGTGCTGGTCTACCCCACACACACCCTCCGCCCCGTTCACTCCCGTTCTAGAAAGGAAGCCTGGCCGGGAGCCCAGGATGCGATGGCGGGTGCGGTGGGCCTGGGTCCCTTAGGCCTGCGGGTCACACCTCCTGCCTTGGAGTGGACAGAAGACACAGGATCCTCAGGTGGCTACCGGGTGCGAACACCACCACCCCTTTTGGGACTGACTCCCTTGGAGACCGAACCAAATGTGTCCTGATCCAGCTCTCTCTCGTGACTCACGACTCTCTACCTGCTGCTGGAGCCCTGATCTCTGTCCTGCCTTCCAGAAACCAGGCCTCTGGGAAGACCCTCCGCAGTCCTGGGTTTTACCTTGTGGTCTAGTCCCCTGTCTACCTACCTTCAGCTATATCACCATGGCTGGCACCCCCAGTCCCAGGGAAGGGCGTTCTTTGCGGCCCAGGTGTGAAGTGGCACACAGCAGGACAACCTTCCTTACCTGTCTCAGCCCTAATCTAGCTGATATTTACTGCTTCCACATCCCTTGCTTTTGCTTCAGATAACTGTAGAACTAGAGACTGGGGATCTGCAGTGGCCGATCAGGAGCACCAGACCTGGGGATTAGGAATGTATTTGAGGCCATTCTGACAGGGTGTGGAGGAGATCTGGCATTGCTATGGTTTGGATTTAGACACATGTCAATAACTTAACAGACCTCTTGAGCCACCACGGCCGTCAGCTTTGCTCTCCGTCTAAGTTCTTACACCAGTGTCTCAGCACCGACTACAGACACCCAGCCAGCCTCAGGGCAAAATGTTTTCTCTCTGGCCTTCCAGGACTTGCTGTGAGCCTGGTGGAGTTGGTACTCCTAGCTGAGGTGTGGACTCTTGAGGACAGCAGGCCTCTGTGTCTAGGGACTAGCTGCTGACCTCTGCATCAATGGTCCTGTGGACCTGACGGTGCTGTTCATGTGTCTCTCTGGTGGTGCTGTCTCTTTCCTACTATGACCCCATACTGCTGGACCAAATTGTAGACTTCTGGTGGGCAATTACAATTCCTGGCACAGACCTGTCTCAGGATAAAGGCTTCCTATCATTTGAGAATGTCTGTTCTAGTCGGAGGGATGTTTCATTTCCTTCCTTCCTTCCTTCCTTTTTTCTTGTTTGGATTTTTTGAGACAGAATCTTCATCCTAGGCTAGCTTCAAACTCCATACAAACATCCTGCCTCAGCCTCTGAAATGTTGGGATTTAGGAGTGAGTCCCCATGTCCCCCTTATTCTTCATACAGAGCAAAGCACTTTCCTAGTGGTACAACAGGAGTGCATGAGTTCATCCTCTGAGCCTTCCGCCCTTTGTGGGACTCAGGACTCTCTGGCTCCCTCCAGCTGATACCATTCATTCTAGCAAGTGACTGACTTGCTAATTAATACTGAGAGGAACTTTCTGGGAAGCTGTTTAGGGAGGGTTTCCTTGCTCCTAAGAAAGAATGGATGCTGTTGTCTGGAGGTACTGCCTACTGCTTTGTAATCTCCTTTCAGACACCAGACGACCAGAGGTGGTAGCTGGAGGAATGAATTCTTGCTGGGGACAGAAGCATGACCGAAGTGAGAAGAGCCTAAGGGCGTCTTAGACCCATTAACCCATCCTAACCAGAGACTTGGTAAAGAGTCAGTGCAGTACCATGTGAGTTGGGTTTTCCATTACCAACAGATGTTAGCACTTTAACTCTAACCCGTAGAAAAAGAAGTTAGGACGCTGTTAAAATAACAGAAACTCCAACTCATTTGGTGAACCTGTTAGTCATTGCTGTGTAACAAGCCACTACCCATGCAGGAGGTGTTGAAGCAGTAGGGAGCCAGCACAGGCCAGTTCTCCTGGGCTTGGCAGGTTGTTCTGCCCTCCCTGGTGTTGGCTGGGAATCTCTAAGCTACTATATTCTTTTGGAGGCTCTGCCAAGGTAGGAATGTCGCCATAGCTCGAGTCACGTGTGCAGTGTCCTGGCAGTGGAAACTGGGGGTTGGGAGAGCAGGTTATTATTCTTTTCAGATGGCTTCTTACAACTCAGTGAGCTAGCCTGAGCTTCTTCACACAGCGGTTCTGTTTCTCAAGGGACAAAATGAACACTACAGGGCCACTAAAGGCTGAATTTGGAGGCCCCAGAGCGTTCCCTCGGCCACACTCTGCTGGAGAAACTGAGATCACATGCCTTCTGCCTCCCTCCACAAGGAGCACCAATAAGCCATATTTCCATGAGAGCCTCTGGCCACCAAAGCTGCTCTTCCCCGAGACAGCAGGCCGTGTCCAATGGGAGGACATCTTATTTCCTGTGCCCTGTACAGTCCTGTCTAGCTCCCTGACCATTTGTCTGGAATCTTCTTTAGGATAAACTCTTTTTTTGTTGTTGTTTTTGTTTTTTTGTTTTTGTTTTGTTTTGTTTTTCGAGACAGGGTTTCTCTGTATAGCCCTGGCTGTCCTGGAACTCACTCTGTAGATCAGGCTGGCCTTAAACTCAGAAATCTGCCTGCCTCTGCCTCCCAAGTGCTGGGATTAAAGATGTGTGCCACCACAGCCCGGCTAGAATAAACTCTCATTTGGTCATCTTTCTTTGGTAAATCCCCCTTCCCGCCATCTTTTCAGTCTCCTTTAGTTCTCCCCTCATAGTCACTAAAGTTTCGTGGCACCAGTGAGTGAGACGATGCACTCATTTGCTCAAAGCAGCTTGCCTAACCCTCGGAGGTGATGACCCTCGGAGATGATGATCACTTGGGGAAGTCTTTAATGATGCTTGCCCGAGACAGCTCTCTCTGTCCCAAGCATTTTTCACCAGGGCTTTTTAAAGCTGGCAGCTACAGCATGCTGAGCCGGTAAGGAAGGTTTTGCTGGGGATGGCTACAGTCATCGATCTTCCACTCTGGCACAGCTAGGGATCTTGTATGTACAGGTTCTCGACAAATTGTGAAAAGATTAAATTACACATAGACTGCCATTTCAGGCCCTGAGCTTCAGCAGGAAGAACAAAGGGAGACTGTGAAGCATTGCCAAGGAAAAGAAAAGCTTACGGTTTACAGGAGTCCATCCAGGGTTCCTGTGATTGTGTAACAACGCTGGAGTGAGGTCCCAGACTCGGGATGCCCTTGAGACCAGCCAGGTTCTGCAACACTTCCCTGGAATGTACCTGCGAGGTATTTGTGGGTGATACCAGAGTTTACTCATTTATTCTGAGACAGGGCTTCACCACATAGCCCAAGGGCTTGGTTAGGGTTTCTATAGCTATGATTAAGCACTCTGACCAAAAATAGCTTGGGGAGGAAAGGGTTTATCCTTTTACAACTCTCAGCTCACACTCCATCACTAAGGAAAGTCAGGGTGGGGACCTTCAGGCAGGCACTGAAGCAGAGGCCATGGAGGGACACTGCTTACTGGCTTGTCCTTCATGCTTTGTTCAACCTGCCTTTCTGTACCATGTAATATGGCCTGACCACAGGCAGCACTGCCCCCATGGGCTGGGCTCTCCCACATCAAGCATCAAGCAAGAAAATGTTCCCAGATACCTTTAGATTTGTGTCAAACTGACAAAATAATAATAATTAATAAATAAATAAAAACAAAATTTAAAAAGTCTAGCACATCCAGGCTAATCTAAATTCACAATCTAAATTCAAGATCTGCCTCCCAAATCTTCCAAGTGTTGGGATTAAAAGTATAAACCATAGCTGGACATAAAGCTTTATAGTTTTACAAAACAAAGGCACAAATCCAGGCAAGTTTAAAACACATTGGTGGATATGTTAGGAAGATGGTTACAGCAAGATAGGGGAGCTTTTCTATAACATCAGATGCTGTCTAGTGTTAGCTTTGAGGTTGGTGGAAGCTGGTGGTCTGCTAAGTCAATAGATTCTTACAGATGTTTATTAATCATGGGATGTTACTTCTGACACA
This sequence comes from Mastomys coucha, assembly GCF_008632895.1. Taxonomy (NCBI): domain Eukaryota; kingdom Metazoa; phylum Chordata; class Mammalia; order Rodentia; family Muridae; genus Mastomys; species Mastomys coucha. The sequence continues at coordinate 156,093,527 of NW_022196905.1, read as the reverse complement.
GAGGTGGCCAAGAACGGCTATTTAGGGGACTAAAGCTAGCTTAAGAACAGCTTTGGGGCCCCCAACACCCCAACCTCCCCATTACTATACTTCTCATCAGGTGGTCCCTGCAGATAAGAGCCCCATCCAGGAATTCCCTTTGATGGGCCTCTGAAGTTTCGCCTCCCCTGCACAATGGGTCTTTGCTTCCTCAGGGATCCTGGGGTCCCTGGTGCTTCCTGAGGCTCTGTTTACCCAAGTAGCTGCCTGCCCCCCAACTGAGACTTTTGGGGGTTAGTTTGCCTCTCAGCATCTTATTTTCTCTTATTTTTCAGAGACTATGTAAAAAGTATGCTAGGAATTCTTTAATTTTTCTACACTCCCCTATCTTAGCTTCTAAGGATCAATGATTTTAATCCCAGTTTTCTTAAAAAGAAAAGCAAAACCAAGTTCTGTGGTGTGTAAAATTACCAACAAAGTAAACAAAAGCAATTTGTTGTACCTATTATTTGAACAGTAAGTTTAATATAAACTGTTATTACTTGTCAGACAAACTAAATAAATGTCAGGCAATCTGAAATCGGAGCTGGACAGTCATTAGCCATTCGTCATTATTCGGGGCAATTTGTGTTTTTGCTTGAGCAAGCCTCTTGGATATTAGATAACATGGCTTTAAAGAATGTTCTATTTATGGGTACTTTCCAGAAAACAAGGAAAATGGTCTCTCTTGCCCCATTACTCTTATAAATAGGAAGACAAAATGTTTTTCCTTAAAATATCCTCCATTTATTGTAATTTGTAAGAATATTTGATCAGTCTTAACTGGAAATGAGCTAAGTGTGCTCAGAATGCGCTGGCTATGGTAGCCCATGCCTAGAATTCTAACACTTGGGAGGCTGAGGCAAGAGAATCAAGAATGTAAGGCCAGTCTCCCTCACAGAGTGAGAACTTAAAAAAGATAGTAAGTTTAAAACACTAACAATACATGTTTTCAGAAATTGGAAGCTAGATGTTACAGCATCCCCTAAAATCTCAACCCTCCGAAGGTGGAGGCAGGGGATTGAGTAGTTCAAGGTTCTTCAGCCATATACCAAGTTCAAGGCCATGAGAGAACTCAAAACCAACAGAACAGGGAAGGAAGGAGGCCACTCAGTTGGTAAAGTGCTAACCGAATAAGCATGGAGACCCGAGTTCAGATCTCTAGCCCCTGTGAAGAGACACAGTGTGTAGACGTGTCCTCAGCAGTGGAGAGACAGAGGCAGATCCTGGGGGCCTGCTGGCCAGCAAGTCTGACAGGAACGCTGGTCTCTGTGTTCAGTAAGGACCTGTCTCCAAATATAAGGTGGAGAGCGCTAGAGGAGGACACCTAACATCAGTTTATGACGGGTAATGGCACACGTATATGTGCATTTACTACAAGCAGAGGCTCACAAGCCCGTGCACGGACACCACACACACACACACACACACACACACACACACACACACACATTCCTTACTAAAGACAATAAGCCAAATGAAGTGAGAACTATAGGATTTCATTTATAAAAGTACAAGGTTTGTAGAGCTACCAAGGTTCCAGCAGCAGAGCGGCCCGTGGGTGCCAGGAGCTGAGGTGAACCAGCAGTTGGTGTTTAATGAGGCCGTTTCAGTGGGGAAGGCAGAATGTCCCAGAGATAAACGTGATAGCTCTTATGGTGGTGTGTGACCGTGCTGATGACTCTGAAATCAGAATGTTTAACATTACACTTTTTTTTTATCACAGTAAAATCAATTACTGTCCTAGAATGAAAGAGATAATATTGTGTGTTAATATTCTATCATTCTGACATCAATTTCAGAAGACAAAGCTCGTGTGCTATAAAAATTTTTTTCTGTTGTGGTCAAACATAATACACATGAATAGGGCTCTGTATGGACATTCTACGAAGTCATGAAGCCTGCACAGGTCATACCCAACCTCTCTTTCCCACCCTGTCCCCACTCCCAATACCTAGTACTCGCTGTTCTCTCTACTGTTTCAATGTCTGGATTCCACCTAGACAAGAACGTAAGGCCCTTTCTTGTGCTTTGGCTCCATCCATATTTCTCCAAGCAGCAGGGTCTCATTCAGGCCTGATGACACTCACTGTGTGCATGCACTGGATTTCCTTTATCCTCTCCTCTGTGGATGGGCTCTGGGCTGGTCCTTCCTCTCAGCCATGGGGAATTTTGCTGGTTCTCAAAGGCAAACCAGCAAGAGACAATAGTTCTGCCATGAGATTACAGGGAAAGAGGCCTGGGCCCCTCATGAGCTTGCACTGACATCCAAGTTGGGTGGAATTCAACCTTAATTGCTTAGAGCGGGTAAGGAAGTCCGCGCCAGAGGCTTGTCTAGAAGCTGGTATTTTTTACATGCAAATCTGTAATTTCAAGGTCGATCCTGGGGGAGGGGGTGTCTCATTTCCCTAATTCTCCAATCTTATACTGGAAGATGCTCACACACAGCCACAGGCTCCCAAGACCAGGCCTCCAGTTACATCATGTCTCTTAAAGAGACATCAGTCACATGATGTCTCTCAGTTATGGCCATTCCAGTCCCATCCCCACTCACCAAACCTTGTCACCCATGACCCACTAACATCAAATCAGTCTCTGTCACCTGTTCAGCCCTGGGGCATGAGAGGGCTGGACTGCAACCTCTTTCCAAAGCTTTCCCTCCAGGCTCATCCTTCCTGAAGGTGGGTGGAAGAGAACCACAAATGTGGCTCTGGTGCCAGGCAGAGGGACCAGATGCCCTTCAACAAATCCCTCAGGACTCCAAGCCCCATCATGTGTTGGGGACAGTGACACCACCTACTGTCACGGACCGGGATTTCTCGCGGGGTCCCTGTTCCGCGGGACACGGGATTCTGGCCAGGTGGGCA
>NW_022196905.1:156076658-156089899 GCF_008632895.1 Mastomys coucha | reverse complement strand
GAGGCAGGAGGCTGACTTTCCTTGAAGTTTTTGCCTCAAATACCGCCATCACACAAGTGTGCGTGGCAACCTACCTCTTAGATTGTTCTGAAAAGTGAATCAATTGCTCAAGGCCTAGCCCAAGTGGATACCCACCCAAGCAATCTTGCTGAGCACAGCTCTTCTCCTGCCCTTGTTGAGCAAGGTCTCATCCACCTTGTCTCCAGGTCCAGCACTCCACATTCTCTTATTAATGCCAGGGTCCATGCGTAGGACTCTGTGCTGAGAAGCAGCTGGGTGGTGTCACCACACAGGTCCATTTCCCCAACTGATCATGAGTCCCTGACGTCCACCGGGTGCTGAACCAGATCTCATTTCCCTGTCTCTCATGCTGGCCACTGCACACAGAAGCAGAAGGTGAGGCTTGGGGGCAGGGAGGGCCCCAACTCTTTCCTCTTCCTTACAGTACTCAGATTGTGACGCCAAAACAAAACAAAACAAAAACCTGTTGCAAGGCAGAGACAGAGCATCAGAGCAGGAACACAGCATTTGGGAAGAGAGAGAACTGGCCTTCTCTTACCCTTGCTTGAGCCTTTGGAAGAGTGGCTCAGAGTCTGGGGGAAGGCCCCGTGCAGAACAGTAAGTTAGCTCTAGTCTCAGTTCGAAGGCCTTTCAGAAGATGACCAGGGACCCCACACTGCAGGTTCCCTTTCAACATCATGGACTCCTGTGGGGTTGGAACACAGAGACCCATGGGTCTGTGCATTGGAAGCCAAAAGATCATCAGGGTGATGCAGTTTCTCTGGCTCAATGGGCACAGTCAGCATTAAGCAGAAAAGCCACAGCTATACAGCACCCCTGAATAGAGTGCCCAGAGGGCATGGATGCTCAGGCGGTAGCAAACATCTCTTTATATGCAGTGCCCTGGTTGTGGATACAGGAACCCTCTATCTGGTTGCTGCACCATCACTGTATAGGCTTCCCAAGTAACTGCCATTCCCTCTCGAAGACTGCATAGTTCTCACACCACAGGAGCCTGAGGCTTCCTCCTGGATCTGCCTCCCACCTGGAAAAGAGAGATGACTCTGCCCAAGGGTGGGAAACCCGTGACCTCTGAACAATCACTGACCTGTGGCTAGTCCCAGTGTCACACAGACCTCCCTCCCTCCATGGAACCATATCATGCATCCTTCAAGGCTGGTCCTTGGGAATAAACCCACATAGACAGGAGGCCAGGGCACTCTGGTAAATGGATCTTAGCAAGTCCCAGAGTATTTCCTGATATTCAGACTCCAGAACACATGTCCTCAAGTCAAGCAGACCATGCAGACGGCTTCATCAGACTCCTGTCTTCTCCAGGAATGGTGTTTGTGGAGGAAAGGTCAAGGGAGATTAGGTTTCTTCCCCACGTTCCTATAAGTGTCAAAAGTTTGTTTCCTGTATTACAATGACTTTTGTTATATGGAAAAGTATGCTTTAATTTTGCCAAACAAATACATTTGCTTTACTGTGTGAAAAGACAGGATAACAGGATTCACCCACTGACTATTCACCCACATCTCACTACGAGGACGGCCACCCACATCTCACTACGAGGACGGCCACCCACATCTCACTATGAGGACGGCCATTCAGCCCTTTTGGAGTTGATTCCTGCTACTTTGTGGTTCTTCCTTTTCCCACCCTTTACTCCCCTGGTTTCCTATAGCTAGATAGGAGAGAAAGGAGAGAGGAAAGAGAGACAGAGACAGAGGCAGAGAGAGGGATCCCTGAATCTAATTTCTTTCCTTTCCTTTCTTCTTTGAGCACAACTACTAACAAACTGCAGACAAACCCCCTGAGCCAGCCACCAACCTTGCCACACAGAGGTCTAGCATTTATCTACTCTCTGAAAAGGTCCCAGAGTTCCAAACATCACATAATCACAGAGACTGTCTGCAGCTGGCAAAATCACACTCCAGCTAGAGCACGAGGCAAATCATGGTCAGCTGCTGCAGACAGTCCAAAGCTGCCCCACATCCCCACACCTGGGATTAAAATGAAAGCACATTCTTGTGATATTTCTGTGCTTTCTTAAAGAAGCCAACATTCCAAAAATCTCGCTACACCCTTTGCCTTTTCTTCCTTATTTCTAAGTACTGAACCCATGCTGGAATTTCTTAAAGAGGCTCCCTGGAGCTAGGATCCTGAAGCACTTGGCTCACATTCTTGGCTCTGTCACATTCTCGCTCTCCTTCCTTGGGCCTCCACACAGCCCTGAGGGATTGTACAACACGTGCCCACTGAGCCGCTGATCTGTGAGATTATTGAGAGTGACAGAACATTAGTGCTCACGGCCTAGGCCGCACGGGATCCTCTTGTGCTCCAGCTGTGCCTTCTTTCTCCCAGATTATTTTTTTTCTTAAGGTGATTGTTGCCTTCCCTGTTCTGTCGTCTTGGTTCTTACATATCTACCATTGATTCAAAACCACATTCTCACAAAGTTGTAAGAGCTTTCAGGCCTTGTGTGGCTGCCCAGTCTGATAATCTGGCACTAGGGAGGCTAAAGCAAGACTGTAGCAAGTTTGAAGCTAATCCTGGGCTATGGAAGGGCCACCTGGTAGGGAACCGTAAATGGTTTCTACAGTAAGACCAAGGCCTGTTTGCAGGCCACAAAACAAGGAACCCTAATCCTGTATTACAAGACACTGAGTTCTGCCAGGAGCCAGTGAGCTTGGAAGGCCTCTCAGGTCTCAGAGGGCGCTGCAATCCACCAGCACCCTAACTTCAGTCTGAGGAGTATCCCAGCAGAGTCCATGTGCTAAGCTCAGAGCTTTTCCCTCAAAAGGCACAAATCACCTAGAAGGTGGGTGCAGAATGGAGAAATGACAGAGATGCGGGGCTCTCAGCACAGCCTTGTCATGCGTGTGAAGCTTCTGTGTGGTCACTGAGGGGAGTCGACACCTTGCAACAGGCAACACCCCAGGCATAATGACCAGCGCGTGTGAACCATGCAGCCAGACCAGTTTGGCCCCTTCTGCACCCTCTGCCCTCCCAGCTGGCACTCATTCTTCTTCCCTTGTGCCTGCCCAGCCCCCACCCCCACCCCCAGCCAATCTCTGCTCAGCCTCCTCCTCCCCTCATTCAGGGAGGTCTGCTATAGGGCCCCCTGCCTGCCAGTTAGGACCCCAACTGCCTCCTGCTAACTCAGCTTGCTTGGGGGACTCCCAATTCTGCACTTGCAGAGTAGAAGATGATCCCCAGCAGGTCATCATTCGTCTTCGCTAGGGTGGGAGATGGCTGCTGGCAGCTGTGTACCTCTTACCTCTTTGGGAATCCCTTCCTGCAGGCTAGTCTTTGGTTCACTTCTTTTCTTACCTGGGATGGGGGAGGGGACTCTGGTGTGTGACCACCCTAATGGGATCTACATCCTTTTTCTGCCCCCAGGACAACCAGTGGACCTTGTCAACTAGAGCTGCTGGCTTTTACTCTTGGGTGAGTGACCCAAAGGCAGTGGCTGTGTTCCCAGCTCAGAGTGGGATGAACTTGCCTGTGGTGTGTCCTCACCATGGCCCCAGGACTCAACCTGTCCTTGTCATTGACTGAGTCCATTTCCTGTCATTTCCCTTCCAGTTTTCTTCAGTCCTGTGACTCCTATAGCTTTCCAGTCAGTTCCTGTCTCTCAAGAATGACTGATGCTGACTGACTTCTGCACAGGATGAGAGGCGGGGATTCTGAGTGACTTCTGCACAAGATGAGAGGCAGGGGTCTTGTTTCAATCTTTGAAGGGCAACTGTCCAGTTTCCTAGAACCATTTGTCTCACCCTAGATAAAAAACAATGAAAAGCAGCAGGATCCTTACGGAATGACACCCCACCCCCCAATCTCTGAAACTGCTAGAGAAAAGCAATAACCTCCTGGACAGGGTGCCAATACCCCCCAAACAGAAGCCGTGACCGATTGGCCAACGGTGACATGAAAACGCTTGTGCACAGCAAGGGGAATGACTGACAGTGAAGAGACTGACTACACAATAGGCTAAGGTATATATGCTGGCTATACCTTTGACAGATGATTAATATCCAGGATATGTAAAAAACTCAGAAAACTTAACAAAAGAACAAGTAAGCCAACCAAGTATGGCCAGATAATCTAAGCGTACATTCATCCAAACATAAAGTGCAGGAGCCAGCAAGATGGCTCAGCATGCAGAGGCACCCAGGACGTGAGTCTGATTTCTGAACCAACATGGTGGAAGGTGTGAACTGACTCCTGGCGGTTGTCCAGATGACTGGCTGTCCCACCCTGCATATAACACAGAGACCTGCAGAGCCATGCTTATTGCTGAACTATTCACATAGGTTCTAGACCAGACTAGGTGCCCTCAACAGAAGGATGGATGAAGAAAATGTAGCAGATACACACAGTGCAGCCAAAAGGAAGAATGGAATCGTGTTATGTGCAGGACTGTGGATAGAAGTTGTCACGTTAGACAAAACACGTCATGCTTGTAAAGCCAGACATTACATAACTTCTCTCACTTGGAGTAAAGAGGGGAAATACAAAAGTTCACCCAGAAGTAGGAGGGAAACCACAGGGACATGTGAAGGGGGGGAAAGTAGTGGGAGCAAGGAAGGGCAGCTGGGAGCGTGGACACCCTGAGCATGATGCACATGTGCGTGATATGCAAAGCATGATGCGCACGTTGATATGTCGCAGTGAGATACACGAATAAGAACAATGGAGGTTCACTGATAGTTGTTAAGCAGAGCAAATTATTTCTTTCGGTTACTTGCTACCTAGAGCCCTGGGTCACCTTCCCTGGCTCTACCGGCCTTTCTGGATGTCTTTCCAGGGGCATCCACAGCAGTTTTGGCATACAACATAATCTGGAGATGGCTCACTGGGGCAGAGAGAGTTGCAGGTGCTGGGGTCAAACCTTGGGTTTTGCTCTCATTGGCTGCCTCTTGGGCAGCTGTAGGGCTCACACTCTCCCAGCATGGCTGCAATGGGAACCACAACATCCCTGGCCCTAGGATTGTCATGAGATGGCATGACTGAAGTGCATGAAGCTCATGACTCTGGGCCTCTGCAGATATGTGCCCTTATTTCATCCTATTAACTGTAGACAGCATTGTTCTCCAGTTCATTACTATTTCCTCATCGAGGGCAGGGATACTTTAGGAAAATGGCATGCTTAATCTCCAGTCTCTTCAGAATCATGGTACAGGGCCAGCTACAGTGCAGGTGGCCACTAGCTTCCTCCCCCAATGAGACAAACCTACTTGTGGATCTCAGAACCTCACCAGAGGTGGGACTTAGACAACGCCACTGCTTAGACAGTGTTCATGCACCCCCATATTCTCTCCAAGGGAAACTCCCACTCTCCTCATGACATAGGTGACAGAATCCAGGCTCAAGCTCTTTCCTCTGACCTAGAGGAAGTAGGAGTATTTATCTATTAAGATCATCTGCAGGGCAACACTTGATACAGCTGGAGAGTCAGAATATTGAACAGGCAGGCCAGCATCAGCGCTGTCCAACAGCTGTCTTGTGCCCTGGCTCATCACACTCACCCACACACAGTCCCTGCCTCAGAAGGTGGGACAACCCTTGCACAGCACTGACACCCCAGTCACTGACAGACACCTATGGTCATGATCGTCACATCTTTCGCTGCTTCGTCATCTCAGTCACCAGGTCACCACTAAAATGTCACTCCGAACGCAGCAGCTGAATCAAGAGTAGAAGAGGGAAAACAAAGGATTAGTTAACAACCTGGGGAATCCTTGTTGGTGGCTTCTGCTGTGATGTGGGTCTGTAATGTCCCCCATGAACTCATGGGTTGACAGCTTTGTTTCCAAGGCAACAGCATCCAAAATGGTGCCTTTGGGAAGTGAGTGGCTCATGAGGAATCTGACCTGGTGGATGAACTGCTTCATTTAGATTCATAACTAAATGGGATCTTGGGAGTTAGTAGAGATATTGGGACATGGGACTTAACCGGAGCAAGTAGGGCATAATGACCTGGCACTGGAGGGGATGTTTTGTTTCTCTCTTTCCTTCCGGGCCACCGTAGCATGAGCAGCCTCCTCCACTGCCTATTCCCCCAAGCAACAAGCCCAGTGACCACAGACTGACACCTCTAAACTGTACACCACAATAAATCTCTCCTGACTTTGTAAGATACTTATCTGGCATTTTATTACAGCAATAAATGCTAACACTATTCCTAAAGGCAAACTGTGCAAGGGCGATGTATGCCTCCTGTTTACTGTCAACTCAACAAAACCCAGAATCACCTGGGGCGGTGAGACTCAGTTGAGTAATTGTCTGGATAAGATTGGTCTGTGAGATATTGTCTTGACATCGTTCCTTGATGTAGGAGAGCCCAGCCCATGGCAGGCAGCGCCATTCTCTGGGCAGGTGGTCTTGGGCAGTATAAAGAAGGCAGCTGAGCAAGCCAACCAGCAGTGCTCCTCCATGGTTTAAGCAGTGCTCCTCCATGGTTTCTGCCCATTTCCCTCAGTGACAGACTGCAACCTGGAAGTGTAAACCAGATAAGCCACTTCCTCCTCTGAGTTGTTTTTGGCCAGTACGTTAATTGCAGAAGCAGGCTGAAGCTAAAACAGGGTAGCCCTTGCAACAGCTGTCTTGTGCCCTGGCTCATCACACTCACCCACACACAGTCCCTGCCTCAGAAGGTGGGACAACCCCTGCACAGCACTGACACCCCAGTCACTGACAGACACCTATGGTCGCGATCGCCACATCTTTAGATGCTTCGTCATCTCAGTCACCAGGTGCCTGCTGGCCTTGGAGACTTGGAACTGATGGTCGCTTTCTACTTTGCCTGGCAGGTGTCTGCCCTGGGATTGTGGCTGGGGTCGAGGCCACCCGTTAAAAATTGCCTTCATGTATTTGGTACAGGGCCCACAATTTACAGTTTGCATTTGTGTAATAGGTGAGTAGTGCTGAACCCAGTCAGTGCTCACTCCCTAATGGTCTGAAAATCTCTCTCTCTCTCTCTCTGTCTCTGTCTCTCTGTTTCTGTCTCTCTGTCTCTGTCTCTCTGTCTCTGTCTCTGTCTCTGTCTCTCTGTCTCTCTCTCTGTCTCTGTCTCTCTCTGTCTCTGTCTCTCTGTCTCTGTCTCTCTGTCTCTCTGTCTCCGTCTCTGTCTCTTTCTCTCTTTCTCCCTCCCTCCCTCCCTCCCTCCCTCCCTCCCTCCCTCTTTCTTCTCTTTTTTTCCTTACTCCCCAATTTCCTCCTTTAGTCCTTCAATCCTCTCTCTTTCCCAGCTTCTCTTCCCTGCTTCTTTCCTATCTTTCTTTCTTTTTCTTTTTATTGAGACAATCTCACATTGTAGCCCAGGCTACAGCATAGGTACCTATGTTGCCTGGGCTAGTCTCAAATTCACAGCAAGCCTTATGTCTCAGCCTTTGGGTGCTAGGATTAGAAGCATAGGCCGCCATGCCTAGCTTCTTCCCCCTTCCTTCCACACTGAAAAGTTGTCAGGGCTCTTCTCAATAGTGTCTGGTAGCTAGAAGCTATGTGCTGAGATTCTGCCTGGGAGGATGGGGTGGGGTTGTATAAGTGTGGTAGGCAGGCCCAGGAGCCAGGTTGGGCAAGGCTTTGTCCCTTTCTGCACAGCACAGGACAAAATACAGGAAAGCTGGCTCCCAGGCTGGGGCTACAGACCTGTGGCCTTTGCAATAGAAAAGAAGGAAACTCAATTTTCCTCACACCCAGCTCACCTCACTCCCACCAGAGCCTCAGCCATCAGGCCACTGTTGTCTTGAGATACCTCACTCCCACCAGAGCCTCAGTCATCGGGCCAACACTGTTGTCCCCTGAGCAGCAGCACCGTGGGCTTCGGGAACTGCAGTTCACATCCTGGTCTTTTTCCAGTCATGCAACCTGTCTAGGCCACAGACAATGGCTAATGTATTATTAACTCACTGGGAGCCTTGGCAGCGCATAGGTGGCCTGTGGGCTCCCAGGCGTGCATTAATAATATATTTCTTTATCCTCTTGTCTCTCACTCACATGGTGATGATATAAGTTTGGGGTTTTCCTGGAAAATTTGTGAGTAGGTTGAAATAAACTTTCCACAAAGGTTCCTTAAGTTCAAACCAATTTAAACACCAACAATTTTAAACCATGTGAGTATGCTCTGAAGTTTCTACGAAGAAGGCTCCTCGGGCATGAGGGTCACTATGGTAACTATATACAAGCTCAAACATTGTACTGTAACATGAACAAGAACTAAAGGCAAGTCTAGCTGGAGTTCAAATTGATTAAATTATGAAGTGGTTGAATTAATTAAAATACAAGACGATGAAAGATGATCCATACAGCGCATACCGAAGATTGCAGACAGGTCACAGACCAAAGAAACACACTTCCTAGGCAAATTTGACACAGTTCATGAAGATGGTAGTACTAGAAAGGTTTTTCAATTAAAAAATATTGTAGACTCTACTATGATGAAGGGCCAGAGACCAGGGAGCAGCTGTACAGAAAGCAGCCTCAGCTGGGTAGCTCACACCCACCCGTGTGGACTGGGCCAGGACCAGGCTGGGGTAAAGTCAGGTGTTGGCCTGGGCCTGTTGAGCCATCGGGGGTGAATAGTGAGTGTTTCACTTTGGACACAGCCAACTCCAAAGACAGGGAGACCATGCAGAGAAGTGAAGCTGTCCCCTAATCACAGGAAGGTCTCAGGCAGATTGGTGAGCCAGGTGCTGACTGTAAGAAGAGATTGGTAGACTTAGTTCTAGGAGAGTTAATTAGGTTAAGTACTGGCCACTTAGGTAAGAAAGGATGGGGAAAACATAGGCAGAGTTCTTGTATTTGATGGTGTGGAGGAGTAGGAGTGACTTAGACCTCTACAAACACATTTATTCCAATAGAAATATAAGTAGAGCTCAGAGGGGTTTTTTCTTCTAAGGTTTGTTTACTTTTATGTGCATGAGCGTTTCGCCTGCATATGGAACCACGCACCATGCCCGTTACAGTGTCCTCAGAGGCCAGAAGAAAGCATTGCATCATCTGGGACCGAGATACAGGTGGTTGTCTCATGGGCACTAGGAACTGAACCTGGGACCTCTGCAAAAGGAGAAACCGCTCTTAACCACAGAGCCATCTCTCCACTCTCTCCAATATAATATGTTTAAGTATGGACTAATGAGTGTCATTTTTATTGCTAACAAATTATTCTTTATTGCTAAACAAATTAGTCATTATTCCAGGGGCTAACTGGTGACAGCCTTAGTTTAAATAAAAAGTTAGTGGATTCTGTAAAATTAATGGGTGGCTTTAACTAATGAAATAACAATATTGAGACTCACTTGGGACTGACCCATCTCAGAGACAGCAAGCACAAGGTGTCCTGATGCATATCTGCTTTCCCTTTTGATATAAATGGTTAGATTTTCTGGGGATGTTTATCTTTTAAAATTTTTTAAATCTTTCAATGTTATCAGGGTATGGTGACACCCACTTTAATACCTGCACACAGGAGGCAGAGGCAGGTGGGCCGCTGTGAGTTTATGACCAGCCTAGTCTAAATAGCAAGTTGCAGACCATCCAGGGCTGTAGGAGTGAGACTCTGTCAATAATAATAATAATAATAATAATAATAATAATAATAATAATAATAATAATCTTTCAGTGCTAATAAGTTTTAAAGAAGAAAACTGCAAATTTTCAAACATAAAAATTACCCAGGTGTAATGGTATAAACCTTTAACCTCAGTATTTGGGATGGTAAGGCAGCTGGATCTCTGTAGGTCCAGCCACCCTGGTCTACATACTAAGTTTTAGACTAGCCAAGGCTACATTGTGAGATCCTGTCTCAAAGCAATATTCATTTAATTGTACCAGTGGTACTGGAAAGACAGCAGTTAGAAGCATATATATGTATGTGTGTGTGTGTGTGTGTGTGTGTGTGTGTGTGTGTGTGTATACATCCAAGTAAAAATACTCATATACATAAAATAATAAGCTAAATCTTTAACAGTTTTAATTTACTTGTATAGGTGTTTTGTCTGTCTATATGAATGTATGCACACCGTGTGTGTGCCTGCAGAGTCCCTGGCATGAAGTTACATATCTATGCATCCATACCATGTGCGTGCCTGGTGCCTGTGGGGCTCAGATCTCCTTAAACTGGAATTACAGACACCTGTGAGCTGCTATAAGGATGCTGAGCATGGAACCTGGGTCCTCTGCAAGAGCAGCAAATGATCTTCACCACTGGGCCAACTCTATTCTGTAAATAAATTTTAAAAAAAATGCTCACTGCCTACGCTGCACCCCTTTAAGAAATTTCAAACACAAATGCACCTTCATTTCTAATTTAGGGCGCCATCCCCGATAGCTAGAACCATTACTGCAATGATGAATGAAACTGTCAAGTATTATGCTGGTTTTATTTGTTTGTTTGTTGTGTGTTGTGGTATGGTGTAGTGTACGTTTGTGTGGGTCCTGGAGTTGAACCTGTGCATACTAGGCAAACATTCTACCACTGAGCTATAAGCCAAGCATCACGTGCCTTCTCTCTCTCTCTCTCTCTCTTTCTCTCTCTCTCTCTGTCTCTGTCTCTGTGTCTCTGTCTCTGTGTCTCTCTGTGTCTCTTTGTCTCTCTCTGTCTCTGTCTCTCTCTGTCTCTGTCTTACTCTCTCTTTCTGTCTCTGTGTCTCTGTCTCTGTGTCTCTCTGTGTCTCTGTCTCTGTGTCTCTCTGTGTCTCTTTGTCTTTCTGTGTCTCTCTGTCTCTTTGTCTCTCTGTCTCTCTATCTCTTTGTCTCTCTCTGTCTCTCTGTCTCTGTGTCTCTGTCTCTGTGTCTCTTTGTCTCTGTGTCTCTCTGTCTCTTTGTCTCTCTCTGTCTCTCTGTCTCTGTTTCTGTGTCTCTCTGTCTCTCTCTGTCTCTGTGTCTCTGTGTCTCTCTGTGTCTCTCTGTCTCTGTCTCTGTCTCTGTCTCTGTCTCTGTCTCTCTCTCTCTCTCTCTCTGGTAGGATATCACTAAATTGACCAACTTCAACTTGAACCCTTTTGTAACTCAGGAATGCCTTGAGCTTCCAATTATCTTGCCTTGGCCTCCTGAGTCTCTGGGGTTATAACCAGTTCTCCCAGGTGCAGGTTTCCTTGTAATTTTAGAAGGAGATGGTTGAGTCTTTTACCAGGAAGTATGCTGTTACTTGTGCCGCAGGGGACCAAGTGGTTTTTGAGGCAGCCATGTTGTTTTGCCTTTGATTCTGAGAGAGTGCTATGCATTGTGCACTTCTGACTGCTCCACCCTCCTTGCATTCTTGAGATAAATCCCAAGGGCTCAGGGCTGCGTGGCCCTTTTCTATGTTCCTGGGTTGGGTTTGCTGGTATTTCGTTCTAGTAGAACAAGGGTAACTTATGTAAACAAGATAGCCCTAAGAGGATTTTGTGTCATGCTAAAGATATTAATCCGTGGTTTTCTTTCCTTTGAGCACCTGTCTTTGCCTAGTTTTGGTGTTGAGATGAAACTGACCTCAGAGCAAGAGTTGGGCTGAGCATGTGAACGTCTGATATAAATCTTTGATGTTTCCTTGAGTTCGCCATCAAGGCCAGTGGGCCCTGGGTTTCTCTGCAGAGGAGGCTCGGTGGGGACTAAATTGCTTAGTAGTTATAGATTAGGCCGATGCCCTAGCTCTTCTTGAGTTCCTTGAGTTTGTTTTTCTAGAAGTTGACCATTTCATCCAGGTTATCTTGCTTCCCTTTGAATTACATCTGTCCCGACAGAGTGGGAAATCAAGATGGCCTACCCATTCTCAGCTCAGCCTTCTCTCCTCCCTACCTGAGACTCCATCCTTATCTGAATAGCTCCTGGCCTCAGCTCCTCTTCCCAGAGCCCGGCTCCTTAGACTGTGTTTTGGCCCCACAATGGCACCCAAGCACAGGGCCCTGCTACATCAGATCTGTTAGAGCTCATGCCTGAAGGCCTGAATCCCTTGTTCTTAGGCCATCAGGTCTTGTCCTAACCTCCACTGTCCAGGCAGATGAGGGCTCCCGGTGGGCTTCTTGCAGCTGGTCAGTGTTCCTCCTGCTCACACCCTGGTGCGCAGGAGTCCTTTGCTTTGTCCATTTGTTGCCAAATAACAAATTTTGAGGCAAATAACTTTATTTTTCACCTCAGCTCCCAGTCAAACATGTTGTGTAAAAATGAGCTGGCTCTGAGAAATGCCTAACATGGAAGAGGATGTGGCTCATTTGCCAGAGTGCTTGCCCAACACATGCAAAGCCATGGTTGAACTCCAGCAAAACCAGGCCTTTCATGCATGCTTGCAATTCTAGGTATGAGGATCAGAAATTTGCAGTCCTCCCATGAGTTCAAGTCCAGCTTGGTAACATAAGATGTCATCTCAAACCAAACACTGAGCTCACAATGCCACCTTGCTTGGCTGTCCTTTGATCTGCCAATGTTAAGGAGGCAGGGCTACTCTATCAAATTTGCTTCTTGATTTATAAATTAAATTTGAACTAAGGTGCTTTTGAAATAAACAAAAAGGAGAACACGGATAGATACAAACTGTGGTTGAATCTTAAAGAGCAATACAATTAGTAAAACACTAAAAACTACAAACTGTGCAAACCCTAGCTAGCACTCAGGTGTTTTTTCTGTTATAATCTGAGAAAACATTAATCACATGTGTGTTTAGTTTTAGGGTACAAAAAGCAGAGACCAAAGTTTTAACTGAAACCATAAACCCTGACAGATTAACATTCATGCGGCGATTACACTTGCATTGCTCAGTGGCTGCTTCTCTTCTCCAGCTTACGCTGAGCAGCAGGCAGCTAAGATCAATTGTTCTAATGCTTGCTCAGGAAGCGAAGGCCACGTCTTAGTCTTCATTATAACAGTATTGATCAGACTGGCTCTGCGTGTCTTACAGCCTCAGCCTCGGAGGGGATACACAGGATGAAATTACTGTTCCAATGGAGCCCCACTGCACTAATAACTAATATTAACTAAATTCACATGCAAAGCAATTCTAGTCTTTGTTGGAATAAAGGAGGGAAATAACCAGTTTTCCTTGGTCAATTTTCTTTTTAAAAACTTTCTTTCTTTTTTTCTTTCTTTTTTTGAGACAGAGTTTTTACTCTGTAGCTCAAGCTGGCCTGGCCCTCACAACATAGCCCAGGGTGGTGCCTAAGTGTTGAATTTAGAGATGTGATCCACTGTATCCCGTGTGTGTGCGTGCGTGCGTGCGTGTGTGTGTGTGTGTGTGTGTGTGTGTGTGTGTGTGTGTGTGT
>NW_022196905.1:156072387-156076529 GCF_008632895.1 Mastomys coucha | reverse complement strand
CTTCCCTCCCTTTCTCCATCCCTCCCTTTCTCCATCCCTCCTTCCTTCCCTCCCTCCTTCCCTCCCTCCATCCCTCCTTCCCTCCCTCTCTCCATCCCTCCTTCCCTCCCTCTCTCCCTCCTTCCCTCCTTTCTTCTTTCTCTCCTTCCCTCCCTCCCTCCCTCTCTCCCTCCCTCCTTCCCTCCCTCCCTTTCTCTTTCCTTCCTTTCTTCCTTCTCTCCTTCCCTCCTTCCCTCCCTCTCACTTCCTCCTTCTTTCTCTCCTTCTCTCCCTTCTTTCCTTTTGAAGGGTCTCACTGTGTAACTTTGGCTGGCCTGAATTCATATGTAGAGCAGGCTGGCCTCCAGTTTACTGGGCTCCTCCTACCTCAGTGTCCTGAGTGTAATCCCTAGTGTGCACCTCCATCCCTGCTCTGGTCAACGTTCATGAAGTACAGATGATAACTTTCTTGATCTCAATCCACCTTCCTCTAGGAAACCAAGAACAGCTATTTTTCAAAAATAAAAATAAAAAAGATTTTTTTTCTGCTTATGAGTGTTTTGCCTGCATGTATGTATGTGTGTATACTATAAGCATGCCTGGTACCTGCAGAGTTCAGAAGCGAGTGTTGGATTCCCTAAAGCTGGAGTTACAGATGGTTTTGAATCATGATGTGGGTCCTAAGAATCGAACCCTTGTTTCTTCTGGAAAGCAACAAGTGCTCTTAACTGCTATGCCACCTCTCCAGCTCCTGTTCCCCAGGAGAGGGCAGGGCAGTGACTGGAAGCCTTTCCTGAGTTCCAGGTGGAAGCTGCTGGATCCAGGAGGCTCACCACAAGCAGGTGCAAGGTGAGCCAGCTTGAAGCTGTGGGAGAGAAGCGGGAAGTCAAAGTTGGAGGGGATGGGTGCTGCAAACATTAGGCTGTAGAGTTCAGGTCACCCAGGCTCAGCCTGAGACCTCTCCAAGTTGTGGGTCCCACAGGCAGCTGCACTCAGCAGGCACCTGCCTACCTGGCTTAATTAAGCCTGGGAGGGATGGCTATCTGGTGATGGGAAGCTCTGACACTGGTCCAGGGGCTGGCCTGGGCGTTTATAAGTGTTTTTCATATCCCCTTCCAGATCCCACCCTCTGAGCAGCCTACAGCTCAATTATGGCTCCATCCTCCTCGGACCCTGCCCACCAAGGCACTTCCTCTCTGTGCAACTGCATTCTGCTGAATCCCCACCCCTCTCTATCCTTCTTATGGCCTCCTTTAGGCCCTGCCCTCCTCCAGCAGTTGGGAGACAGCTCCGGAAGCCATCAGAATCCTCACCCCCCAAGTCCGCAGGTGAGAAAAAGAGATCTGTGCACCAGTCTTCATTCACAGCATCTCTGTGGGAGCCTTCTCTCTCTGTTTGCTTCTTATCTATTGATACATTGTAATTGTTTGTAGTTCTTAAGTAAAAAGTGGTGATATGAGTTTGAATATACTATGGAATAATAAAACCAATCTACCATGTCCATAATCTCCATTAGTTAGCATTCTCTCTCTCTCTCTCTCTCTCTCTCTCTCTCTTTCTCTCTCTCTCTGTGTATGTGTGTTTGTGTATATGTGTCTGTGTTATGTGTGTGTGCATTGTGTGTTGTGTGTATTGTATTGTATATGTTTAGCAAGTATATGTGTGTGGTGTGTTATGTTGTGTGTATATGTATGTGTTGTGTTTGTATGTATGTGTGTTGTATGTGTGGTGTGGTATGTGATGTGTGGTATGTGCTGTTGAGATCCACACAGCAGCCCTTATGATTGACATTCTATGGAGGTATATGGAGTGTGTGTGTGTGTGTATGTGTGTGTGTGTGGTATGTGGTGTGTGGTATTCTGTGTGTGCTGTTGTGATCCACACAGCAGCCCTTATGACTGACATTCTATGGGGATATATGATGTGTGATGTGTGATGTGTGTGGTGTGTGCTGTTGCGATCCACACAGCGGCCCTTGTGACTGGCATCCTATGGGAATCAAGAGTTGGGGAAGATGACATTGAGACCACTGGAGCTTTCAGACAGAATGGGGTATAAACCCGCAGAAAGCAGATGTGGAGGCTCAGCTGACTGGATCCGCCCACCTTCCACAGCAGAAACAGAACCACCCACTGACAACTCAATGCAGCCGCAGCCCCTCCTTCTGGCACAGGTATTCATAGTCATGATCTAACTAAGTAGGCGCTGGACAGCACCTGTATCAGGCTTCTGAGTATACACCATCTCACACTGGGGAGCCCCATCCTGCGTGGGGTGCAACCTTTCCTTCCTATTTCTTCTTCCCCACTTCTTCCTCCCCCACACAGCTGCAAGTATCAGTTTTCCACTTTACTTCTTGTACCTGATTTTAAACAACTTCCTACAAAGCCACCTGAGGAAAAACCCTGACTGGGGAAGGGAGGAGCCTGGAAGGCTGTGTTTTAAAACTTCACTCTTCCAAATCAAAGACTGAAAGCAGAACAAAACCCACAGCATTTTCAAATGTACAGTCTTACGCTGCTCGCTGGTACTGTACATGATTAAACCCGTGAGAGTAAGCTGCCCACAGAGCTAGGTGATCTTGTCACACCAGCGCCAGCAAGGCAAGAGCAGAGATGTGTGCTGTGTGGGTCCCGCCCACTAACGCATGTTCTAAGAAGCAACCATTACTAAAAATACCACAGATGGCAGCAGGGCCTGAAGTCTAACCCATGTAAGCCAGTGGTGGAAACCAGTGTGACCTAAAGCTGTCAGTGACAGTGTGGTAAGGAGGGACGAGCACGTAGCAGGCCCTGTGGTGAGACAGGGACACTTTTGTTTTAGCACTGTGGGATCTCCCCACCATGGATGGTTGAAGCAAATGAGGCCTACATAAGAAGGGCCTGTCAGTCCTGGACAGACAAACCCCTAGGGTGTGAGGCTTCTCTTTGCCCCTCCGCATCACCTGGCCCCTGGGTCATAGGAAGTAGATTGAGTCTCTGTCCTGGAGAGAGCTTTCGAGGAGAGTGGCATGGACACAGTCGACAGGCTGTGAGGTTCTTCAGTTCCCGGGGAGGACTCTGAGGCCCCTCCCTACTAGTGAGGAACTTGGGTTTACATCAACAGCCCCTGTGTGATAAGATGCTTCTACCAACAAGGCCATGAGGGGTCTGTGAGGACATCTGGAATTCATACATGAAAAGTGGTTGTCAGAACCCTCAGCCCATGGGCGACCTGGGTAAAAACCAACTTGAAAATCCTCACAGTAGTTGAGCCCAAGGAAGGTGCCTCCTCACCAGATCTAACCCCAAGGGAGCATATCTGAGGATCCTGTGACACAGAAGGCTGTGTTGGGGGAAGCCTGGGAGATCACCTGCTGCACTCTGTTGTGGAGGACCAACAGCTCCAGTTGGTTAGCATGGCTTTGCTTTTCTAATGGTCCAGGAACAGCAAGGAAGTCTCTGCAGCCAGCTCCAAACCCAGCACTAAACTGGAGTGAGACCGTGACAAAGGCAAAGCCAGTACCCAGAGCAGGTGCTTTTCCTTAGGGGATATCACTGTGAACACCAGCCAGGACACTCAGAGACCAAGTTCTCAGAAGAAAGGAGAGACAGAGGCCAGGGAATAAGAGACAAAGACAGGTGATGAAGGCATAGAGGTCAAAGGGGAAGGCAAATGGGACAAAGGGGAGGGCATGAGGGTATTCGTCTCAGGGGATCATGGGGGTATTCATCTCAGGGGATCATGGGGGTATTTGTCTCAGGGGATCATGGGGGTATTCATCTCAGGGGATCATGTGGGTATTCGTCTCAGGGGATCATGGGGGTATTCGTCTCAGGGGATCATAGGAGTATTAGTCTCAGGGAACCATGGGGGTATTCGTCTCAGGGGATGTTGGGGTCCAAGGACTGCTCCAGGATACAGAGGAGACAGATGGGGTCTATAGGCAAATTGTGTTTGGAAAGGTAAATGAGGAATTGGGATGAGCTGTTTGGTTTTAATTGGCATGTTAATTAGGTGAGCCGAAGTGGACTTTTGATTGCTGGACTTCAGTACTTTGATAGGGTGAGGAGGGAGTGGCCAAATAAGAGTGGCCAGCTTTAGGGATGTGTTGTTAGCTGTAGGAGGCCGGCCCGCAGCGTTCCTACTTGCGTGGGTTCCACGAACCGGGAATTTGGAGACCT
>NW_022196905.1:156071412-156071773 GCF_008632895.1 Mastomys coucha | reverse complement strand
AAAGCTTGTCGCTTGGAGGCTGCTGATGCAGATCAGTTCTCAGAAGCTGAGTGTCCGGAAGCTGGAGCACTGCAGGAACCAGAAGGTGTGACTGCAATTCACTGAATGCAGAATTTCAAAGTCCAGTCGCCAGGAACCGATCTCAAAGCAAAGCAATTCCACTCTTAGAAATTTTCAGGCAGCTCTCAAGGAGTGCCTTACTCTCCTCTCCTGTTGTCCGGGCAAGCATTTTTCAGGAAATGTCTGCCTCTCTCTCTCCGCCCAATCGGGACAGGCGGTTGTTTGTCTGGGCCGGCATTTTCGGGAAATGTCCGCCTCTCTCTCTCCGCCCGATCAGGACGAGCGGTTTCACCTCTCGGAG
>NW_022196905.1:156058876-156063050 GCF_008632895.1 Mastomys coucha | reverse complement strand
AGTTGAGTCGAGTTGTCATCTCTGGTTTCGGTTGGAGTTCTTCCGTGAGCACAGCAGGGCTACCACAGTTAGCAAGGTAGCGGGAATGGGGGAGAAGGGCAAGGCCTGGCAGAGACATGTTTGCCATCCTTGGGCTGGCTAGAGGTCCTTCACAGGGACTCCTCATTCAGTACGCATTCATGGGTCAAACTACAGACTCCTTAGTCTTTGGAACTGGGTAAAGCAGGTGTTGGTAGAAACCCATCTGTAACACTTGCATAATGTGCACCAACAAATATAAGAACAGTCTGGGCTCCGGGTGTCCCTTCGCTACAAACACAGCATTACACAAGAGCAAATCAGGCATTTCTTACCATAAATGGTATAGAACATTTCATGAAGATGCTTTTGCAAAATCTACTTATTATTCCTGGGGTTGGCACAGTGTAGAAATATCACTATGTCACTGTCTCTAGATAGAGCCTTGAAGGTAGCACACAGACTGTTTGACCACGGGGCTTGGTTCCTTCAGGCGAGGGAGGGTTTTGTCATCAAGTCCTTTGACGTTGCAGTTTAAAGATTTGTGAAGCCAGATTGAGTACTTTCTTGGTTCTTTGTGAGCTGAGATGCTGTTCAGGGAGAGAGAGAAGGACAAGCAGGCCTGACGATCCTTCCCTCCCTACCCTCGTTGGGACTCTGTGGTGGTTTATCAATTGTTTGGATTTGAAATCACCGTGGAAACACCTCTGGATGTGTCTAGTGTCAAAGTTTAATTGAGAGAGAAGACCCACCCTGAATGTAGATACCACCATGGCTGGGGTTCTAGACTGAATAGAACGGAGACAATAAACGGAGCACCATCTTAGGATTACTGTCGAGCACCAGCGTCTTAGGATTAAGTCGCTGTGTGAAGAAACACCCTGACCAAAAGCAGCTTGGGGAGGAAAGGGTTACTTCACGCACAGTTCCTTATCACTGTTCGCCATCAGAAGCAGTCAGGACAGGAACTCAAGCAGGGCAGGCCCCTGGAGGCAGGAGCTGATGCAGAGGCCATGGAGGGATGCTGCTTACTGGCTTGCTCCCCATGGCTTGCTCAGCAGTCTGCTTTATTATAGAACCCAGAACCACAAGCCCAGGGATGGTCCCACCCACAATAGGCCAGACTCTCCTCCATCAGTCAATAACTAAGAAAATGCCTTACAGGCTTGCCTACAACCTGATCTTATAGAGGCATTTTCTCAGTTGAGGCTCCCTCCTCTCAGGTTGTGTCAAGTTGACATAAGACTGGCCAGCACAACCAGCTCCCACCTCTTTCTACCTCCTGACTGCAGATGAAAGGTGGCCAGTTGCTTCAAACTCCCGGTGCTGTGACATGGAGGACTGTACCAATGGAAGCCAAAACAAATCCTTCATTCCTCAGTGGATGTAGGTGTTCAGTCAGCCATGAGGAAAGTAATGAATACAGACAATGACCCAGGAGACCACCACAGTGCCTGAAAGGGAGACAGACAGCGGTAGTGGCAGGGCTATGGGAGCCTTGCTTCTGGGTGAGCCTGCACGTGCCCACCTCCCATCAGCTCTGCAAAGCCTCTTACAGCCGGGCTTTCCCATGTCAGCACAGAACACTGACATAATTCACAGGCTCCACTGAGGAACGCCTAGGAAAGAGACCTGGAAGCACGTCAGGCAAATGGAAAGGACTTAGTAATGGGCTCTGCAAACGGAATTTTGTTTTATGCACAGGGAATGGTCATAAATCTCCAAACTATTCAATCCAACAGCTTTTTGAGGTCAGCACCTAATCTTAAGTTGCTAGACATCCACAATGCTTTTGCTTTGAAAATGAAAAGGGGCTGAAAAAGTGGACCAGACATTTCCTGTACTACTTGCCATCTTCTGTTTTCACAAATTAACTAAAAAATAAAGACGCAAGAGGCAGAGGAGCCAGCCCAGGAGGTAAAGTGTTTGCCTTGCAAGCAGAGAGGTTCCTAGAACCTATGTGGAGGAGGAGGAGAGGGAGGAGGAGGAGGAGGATGGGGAGCAAAGAAGAAGGAGGAGGAGGAAGAGGAGGAGGAGGCAAAGGAGGGGGAGGAGGAAGAGAAGAAGAAGAAGAAGAACAACAACAACAACAACAATAAGGGCATACTATACACACTCATGATCTCAGTTTGGAGAAGCAGAGGCAGGAGAATCAGAATCCCTGGGACTCACCAGCCAGCCACATCCTAGATAAGTTGGCAAGATCCACGTCCCAGTGACAGAGAGAGACCTTACCTCCTGGAGTTCTTGAGGAATGACACCCAAGGTTGACCTCTGGTCTCTATATGCATGTTCATCTGTGCACACATGAACACACACATGAACATACACACAGATATGGGGACACACACACACACACACACACACACACACACACTTTAGCCACGGTGCTACACACTGGCAATCAGTGAGCTAACAAGGATAAGGTGGAAGGTCACAAGTTTGTGTCCAGCCTGGGTTATGTTCTCAACAGTGGAGCACTGGCCTACCTAAGATGTCCAAGGCCCTAGGTTGGATCTAACTCAAAGCAGAAAATTATGCAGTCATCTTCAGTCAGTTACCATAAGCCTGATTCTGTGGGACCTGATCTAGTGTTTCAGATGTTAATGTATCTGTTACAATTATCATCATTGTCGTGTGTGGATGACGAGGGGATAGGGGCAAGCATGTGGCACAGTGCACATGCTGAGGCCAGAAGACAACTTTGTAGAGTTGGTTTTCCCCTTCTGCTTTTACTTGGGCTCTGGGTATCGAACTCAGATCCTCTAGACTTTAGCAGCAAGTGCCTTTACTCACTGAGCCATTTCGCTGGCCCTTGAATCAATGGAATCAATGAAAATTTCCATTTTTTTCCCTAGAAAGTTTGAAAGGCTAATTCATAGTGTATGGCCAATAAAAGATTACGCAATCTGCAGTCTTAGACACAGTTCCTCTGTGGACAGAGCACGCAGCTGTGTCTCTGGAGGGAGCCTGGGCTTCATCCTAGAGCAGAGGCAACTAATCTTCAGACCCCCTGGGATCTCCTTTGATCCATCTTCACAGTAAAAATAATCCACATTTACCCAAGACTGTAAAAATCATTAAAGAGCAAGAAATAGAAAACAAGAAAGCCAATTTATATTGTCAGATAAAAGGAAAGATGAACCGAAAAGAACTGATTTCTTTTTAAGTACGCACATGCACTAGAGCGGAGCCTTTTATGAATCTGCACCTACTTTAAATGTGGGTGTGTACAAGACTGCGTTTTTATCCCAAAGGCCCCTGAATGGGAACAAAGAGAAGTGTGTGCTGTGCTTTTAGTGTGTGGTAGAACACAGCCAGATGATGCCTGGTTATGTCAGCAGCAGCTTCTTGAAGTGTTCCTACACGATGACCCAGTCCTCCTGGGTCACACTGCCTGTGGCCTTGGCCTGTTCAGGGCAGCCCAGCAAAGATGAGGCCCTGAAGCTCAGGGACAGGTCAAGCATGGGTGGAGTCACACAGCCTGGATCTGTGGAGATGCGCTTTGTGTTGCCTTCGGTTGTATTCTTGAAGCCTTGGGTTTGGTCCATACCTCCTCACCATCTACCCTTACCTCCCACTAGAATGGTGATGTATACACTGTGCCATTGTATGTTGGAAGTATTAATTTGCCTTTTGACTTTACTGGACTAACAGTAAAGAGATTGCCTCGAGGAGACTTTGGACTTTCCAACACTCTAGATGCAAACGACTATAAGCCAATGAGGGCCATGAGAATCTTGATGTGGCTATAAGCCTATAGGAGCCATGGGATGGGACGTGGTGCTTTGAATGAGAATGGCCCCTACAGGCTCACATGTTTGAATGCTTAGTCCCTAGTTAGTGGACTGTTTTGGGAAGGATTAGGAGGCATGGCCTTGTTGGAGGAAGTGTCTCACTAAAGCCCATGCTAGGTCCAGCCCCCATCTTTTGCCTCCAACTTGAAGGTCAGATGGAAGCTCTCAGCTACCACTTCAGCACTATGCCTGCCTGCCTGCCTGCCCACTACTGTGCTTCCTGCTATGATGCTTAAAGACTTACCTTCTGAAACTGGAAGCAAGCCTCCATTAAACACGTTCTCCCGTATGCTTATGTTGATGTTTTCTATCTATTATCCTTTGTAGGGCTGGATTTGTGGAAAGATATTGTATAAATT
>NW_022196905.1:156052274-156058332 GCF_008632895.1 Mastomys coucha | reverse complement strand
AGGGTTGTCTCTCTTTCTGATTCCTTTATTGTTTCTATTTCCATTTTTAGATTCTGGATGGTTTTGCTTATTTTCTTCACCTGTTTGATTGTGTTTTCTTGTAGTTCTTTAAGGGATTTTTGTGTTTCTTCTTTAAGAACTTCTAGCTCTTTACCTGTGTTCTCCTGTATTTCTTTGAGGGTGCTATTTATGTCTTTCTTAAGGTCCTGTATCATCATCATGATAAGTGATTTTATACCTGAATCTTGCATTTCCGGTGTAATGGTGTGTCCAGGACTTGCTAAGGTGGGAGAATTGGGTTCTGATGATAGCAAGTGACCTTGGTTTGTGTTGTTTATTTTCTTATGCTTGCCTCCCGGCATCTGTTTAACTCTAGTGCTACCTGCCCTTGCTAAATCTGACTGGAGCCTGCCTTCCTGTGATCCTGGTTGTGTCAGAACTCCTCAGAGTCAAGCTGTCTCTGTGATCCTGTGATTCTGGGATCCTGGGATCCTGGGCTTGTTAGATCACCTGGGAGTGGGGCTTCCTCTGTGTGTTGTGGGACTGGCTGCAGAGCTTGTGCCCAAGGTCTGCTCAGAACACTAACCCTGACAGACCAGAAGGAACTAGAATCACTGGGCTGGTGGAGTTCCTGCGTGCCTGGTCCTGCTGGACCCAGTTACCCCCAGTGTTGGGACAGATGTTGGTTCCTGCTCAACTCTGATCCTGGGTGTGTCAGAGTGCCTGGGAGTGGAGATTCCTCTAGGTGTTGTGGGACTGGCTGCGGAGCTTGGGCCCAAGGTCTGCTCTGGATCCCAGCCCAGACAGACCAGAAGGAACTGGAGTCACTGGGCTGGTGGAGTTCCTGTGTGCCTGGTCCTGCTGGACCCAGTTACTCCCAGTGTTGGGACAGATGTTGGTTCCTGCTTACCTCTGATCCTGGGTCTGTTTGTTTGTTTTTTAAAAGAAGGTTTTTTATTTATGTGAGTACACTGTATCTGTCTTCAGACACACTAGAAGAGGGCATTGAATCCCATTATAGATGGTTGTGAGCCCCCATGTGGTTGCTGGGAATTGAACTCATGACCTCTGGCAGAGCAGTCAGTGCTCTTAACCACTGAGCCATCTCTCCAGCCCTATACATCTATATCCTATGTCTAAATATCTTACTGAAAGATGCATTTCGCCAGGCAGTGGTGGCACACGCCTTTAATCCCAGCACTTGGGAGGCAGAGGCAGGCGGATTTCTGAGTTTGAGGCCAGCTTGGTCTACAGAGTGAGTTCCAGAACAGTCAGGGCTACACAGAGAAACCCTGTCTCAAAAAACAAAAACAAACAAACAAACAAAAAACCAAAAACAAAACCAAAAACAACCAAAACAAACAAACAAACAAAAGATGCATTTCATGTTTAGAACTGAGAAGAATGCCGATGAGCATAGAGGTTGAAGGCCCCTCCTTCCGCCCTTGCTTCTCCCAGGTCCTCAATCTTAAGCTCCGCCCTTGCTTCTCCCAGGTCCTCAATCTTAAGCTCTAGCTGTTCGTGTGCCCTTTTGTTGACATAGGGCCCTGTAACCAATTTTTCCCTTGTGAAAATATCCTAGACAGTTTCCATATTTAGACCTACAACTTTTTCTTCTAAAGTAGAGATATTGAGGACTGTCGTCTAGCTAAGTCCTGTTTATTTCTCCAGTCTTCTTGGAATAGACATTTTGTTACATTCCCTTTTTAAAAAAATAAACCTCTCTTGCCATTTGAAGGTAAATTATAAGTAGAATCTTCAAGAATATGCTACTTAAATTTGATTTTTTAATAAAATGTATAAGCACTTTGCCTATATGTATGTCTGTGCACCACTTGTGTGACCAGGAAGGGCTATGAAAGGGTGTTAGATCTCATGGAATGTTAGTTACATTCCAGATGTGAGCCACCACATGGGTGCTGCGAACAGAACCTTGGTCCTCTGCAAGAGCAGCCAGTGCTCTTAACTGCTGAGCTGTCTCTCCAGCCATGAGTGTGAATTTTAAGCTTTGGTCATCTAGTTAAATTTCTCCCCATGATGATGAACCGCTTTACACGCCATTTATGATGCAGTGTGTCCTTGTCTCCTCAGGCTCCTGAGGAGGGAGGGAAGAGTTGGCGGGTAAAACTCGAGGCGAAATCACTCACCTGGCCGGTTCCGTCTTCCAGGCAGCTTGTTCAGCTGGTGCTGCTCCTGTGGTCTTTGCTTTTTGGTTTGTTTGTTTGTTTTTGTTTTTGTTTTTACTTCTTTGCATTTATTAATTGAACTCTTGTTATGTGCCGCAAGTATTTTTGTGTTTTACCAAAACACAAAATAGTCAATGTATCTCTCTTTTTCCTCTGTGGTTTCTGGATGAAATCTGCTGCGCCATTTTTATGTTGTTTTTACAGTTTGGCTCCATCTTGCACTTGCTTGGATGCAGACTGGCCTGATGTCCCGAGACCAGAGGGTCAACAGTCCAGTCATTGTTCATGGCTCTGAGTGTCATGCAGTGACTCGTGTGTTTGAGTGTTCTGCACTCTCACCCCCCAAGTGCCTGTGCCTCCATCAGTACCAAACTTTCTGTTGCCAGAACCTACTCTCTGCTTCAACCTGACATTTTGGCTGAGTTTGCTGTTCCTAACGTACTGTTAGTAGCTGGTCCCAATTTCCGTGTTGTGGCGAAGTCATTTGGGTCTCTGTAGAAGTTTCATGTCAGAACTACATTAATAGTGGTGGGCACTTCAGCTTCTGACCACTCCTAAGGGTGTCCTGTAGGGATTCAAAGAGGAGGGACGGAACATCTGTCCTGGATGAAAGACAGAGAGAGTCTCCATGTCCTTGGTCCTGCAGCCTCCAGACGAGAGGAGCCTGGGCAGTGCTACTTGCATAGAAGGAGCCCAAGCGAGCTCACCCAGAGCGCTTCTTCCTCTTTTTATGGAGCTGCCTGTTCTATAGCTCAGGGCTGTAGTCCAGTCACAGACAGAACTCCACCAGCTGCTGTGAGGTCTCTCCTGCCTCATTCCCCAAAATAACTATGCTAAGAACTCTATCCGTGGGATGTGCCATTAGCCCAGGTGAAAGAAAAGAAAAAAACCCAGCAAACTGAGTTGCATGTTTTCATACCTATGTCTCCAGGACAGAAGCAGTCTAAGCTGATTGAAGCATATGTCTTTGCTCTAAACCAAATCATTTTTGTTCAGTTGCCTAAAGTAGAAAGGCAAGGAGATTGAGTGACATCCAGATAGTTCCGGCCAACAAGTAAATACGAGCAAATGAAGAGCAAGGTCAGCTCCAATCCTTAGTACATTGTGGGTGATAAAAGTGTTTAATTAAGTACAACAGAGAGAAAGATGATCCCTCCCAATTACCAAGCACCGTTCCAGTGACTGAGCTGAGTCACCCTTCCATGGCTTTGCAACGTGGCTAGTGAGGTGCTTGGGAGAGCTGTATCGTCTGGCCTGTATTGACAGGGTTTTGTGGTTAGCTTTCCTTCCTAAATAAATACAGACTTGATAATTGCAAAGCTCTTTTAAAACTACTTAAATTAAGACACAAGAGTTCTATATGTGTGTACACTGATTCCAAGAGTCACTAATACCTCAAAGAACACACCGAGGTACCACACAACCCCTTGGACAGAAATGCTCAGAAAGATATTATTCATCATAGGCCCAACGTGGGAAAATGGCATGTGTGCACTGATGGATGAATACATAAAATGTAGTGCAGGCATTCCTCAGGACTGTACCAGCCTTCTCTGAAGAGAGATGAGCCAATGATATGCGCTATAACATGGGCACATTTGAAGACAGGATGTTAAATGAAGAAGCTGAACACAAATCTCATGAGTCCATGCTTTTGTTTTTTAAATTGAGGCAGGATATTTTTTTAATTTGTTGCATCTTTCAATCCTGCCTCAGCCTCTTAAGTGTCAAGATTATAAGCACATGACACATACCATTAAGTTGAGCCTATTCTTTGCTGGTGGCCATTTTCCTGACTTGAATTCACATTCTCTTGTTCACAGGTACGTCAGGAAATAGCTGAGGTACTTGCTAAAGTTTCTGAGGCTGTGAGAAAAGTGGAGTGCCAAGACATCTAATACCAGAAAGAAGGTGTGTGTGAGTGTGTGAGTGTGTGTGTGTTTGTGTGTGTGTGTTTGTGTATGTGTGTATGTGTGTGTTTGTGTATGTATGCATATATTTGTGTATGTATATGTGCATGTATGCACATGTTTGTTTGTGTATGTATATATGTGTATATGTGTGTATGTGTGTATTCGTGTGTATGCATGTGCTTGTGTATGTGTGTGTATATATATGTGTGTGTGTGCATGTGTGTGTGTGTGTGTGTGTGTGTGTGTGTCCATCCAGTGTGGTGAGCACAGCAGAGATCAATGTCAGCTTTCTCTATCTCTCTTTACCTTGTTCCTTTGAGACAGGGTCTCCCTCTGGATTGTGTGTGTGTGTGTGTCCATCCAGTGTGGTGAGCACAACAGAGATCAACGTCAGCGTCTTTCTCTATCTCCCTTTACCTTGTTCCTTTGAGACAGGGTCTCTCCCTGGATCTGGAGCTCACTGATTCACTGAGACTGACTGGCCTGTGAGTCTAGTGAGCCTCTTGCTCATCTTTTACACAGACCCGAGGGATCCAAATCAGGTCTTCATGCACAGTAAGCACTTTGCCAGTTGAGCTATTCCCCACCCCGGAGTGTATTCTTGTCTTGGGACAGAGGACAGGAAAGGTTTTATACATAGAAAGTTAACATCATGAAATGACTTTTTAAAATATGACAGTATTAAATTATAGCCCTTCCTCCATGCTAAAAGACATTCTTCATGTCTGGAAGGAGCCTACCATGTATACACATGCTAGATGACATTTTTCATGTATGACAGCACCACCACTACCGCCACCACTGCCACACACACACACACACACACACACAGACACATAGAGAGTAGGGACTAAGGCCAGGAATCTCTCCTGGCCACTCTTTTTCATCCCTGGAATACTTTGTTTGTGTGTCTCAAGAACTTGAATGATTTAGAGCATCTCTTTTTCCTTTTATTTTGGTAAATTTACTTTCTCATTTTCTCCATCAAACTTGATAAGCCTTCTGGATAGGACAAGATACATTATTCATAAGCTGGTTAAAGGAAGACGTTTTAAGTTCACCGTCTTCTCTAGAATTTCTTCTTAGAGTACAGCGTTCCTTGTGGTCACAGGCTGAGGAGAGGCGCTCATTAATAAGACATGATGATCAGAGAGTGTTCTGCAGCCATTTCCATGATGGCTCTGTTCTGACTGTCTCTCCATAGCTATGCTTCGCCAATGAACCTCATCAGGGTCCACACTTCAGCACACAGGAAAGCTCTGCAGCAGAAGAGGCTGCGGGACCACGGCTGTGGGGCCACAGCTCCCAAAGGCCAGAGCCTTCCACCTGGAATTTGCATATGGTTTTCAATGGCAAGATGCTAATCATTATTCTTAATTTCTCCAAGCTTTGTCTGCTTAGCAAGACTTTAAACATCAGAACTGCTTGATATACTGTGTGATTACTTATGTACAATTCCCTGTTTTATAAAGACCCCGAAGGTTCCAAAGCAACTCTAGGACTCAGGACTCAGCACCTGCCCACAGAGGAGGCTCAGGGCTCACCAAGAGCAGGCCTTGCACCTCAGCCTTCATCTCTCAAGCATGTTTATGAGCTTTTGGGGTGTGTGTGTGTGTGTGTGTGTGTGTGTGTGTGTATAAGCTTGTGGTGTGTGTGTGTATGTGTGTGTATAAGCTTGTGGTGTGTGTGTGTATGTGTGTGTATAAGCTTGTGGTGTGTATGTGTATATGTTTGTGTATAAGCTTGTGGGGTGTGTATATGTATGTGTGTATAAGCTTGTGGTGTGTGTGTGTATGTGTGTGTGTATAAGCTTGTGGTGTGTGTGTGTGTGTGTATAATCTTGTAGTGTGTATGTATGTGTATGTGTGTGTATAAGCTTGTGGTGTGTGTATGTATGTGTGTGTATAAGCTTGTGGTGTGTGTGTGTATGTGTGTGTATAAGCTTGTGGTGTGTGTGTG
>NW_022196905.1:156049893-156051529 GCF_008632895.1 Mastomys coucha | reverse complement strand
TATAATCTTGTGGGGTGTGTGTGTGTGTGTGTGTGTGTGTGTGCAGGGGTATATATTCCTGGGGTTTTGCAAGCTGTAGACCATGAGATTGGCACATAGCTTCTCACCCAGGACACTTTGAGACTTGTTTATATTAGTTTGAATTCTGTCTTCAAGTGGCTATTGAATCCCAAAATCTTTTGATTTTCTGGATAGGTGCAAATTCTGGCTATGTCTGGAAGAATTCTACCCAGAAGCTTGGAATGGCTAGGCAGCTTATGTGTCCTTCATCTGGTCCAATACTAAGCCCCAGGCTTCTGGAGACAGTCAGGAAAGAGTCCCACCTCCTTGGCCAGCAGGTGACAGATTAAAAAAGACAAGGCCACAGGTTCCACCTAAAGGGGACACAGAGGAGGTCATGAATCATCAGGACAGTCCTCAGCCTGGCATTCAGTGAAACTTTGTGGTTGTGGTATAAAGGGGACTCACTGTGCTAATGTAATTGCTCAGATGACCCCATGGCCCTCTGAGAGGCCGTGGCCTTCAGGCACCTCTGCACACCAAGTTCTTCTTCTTTGCTTAGACATAGACAGGAGTTGATAACCATGCTTCTTTCTCTACAGATGGGACACTGCAGCCAGGGGGTGTGAGCAGCTGCTCAAGTCACAAGGCAGGGTCTTGAGAGGCACCAGCAGCCAGAGGGGTTCACTTTGCCCAGAGTGGAAAAGATGAGGCGTAGAAGCTAAAGCCACCAAGGAGCCTGCTGAGGCATCATGGGTGGTCGCAGAGTGCTGGTGGGGCTTCGGTTGAGCAGGCACAGACAATGAACAGAGACAGGGCTGCCGTGATGGTGGGAGAAGGAAGAGGCTCTCCGTGGAGTCACTGGAGCAGAAGACATACATGGTTCCCCTATGCAGATGTCTCTCCAGTTAGTGTGCTGGGGGGGGGGGGTCCATGCATGCCTGGGAAAGGGACAGCACAGAGGGCTGGCTGTGGCCTTCTGGCAGGACAGGACTGGAATAAGGCAAGCACTTTGGAGGCATGGGCTGAGGAAAGAACACAGCAATGACGGTCACTGTGTCTCCCTTCACAGGTGAGAATCAGGAGGACAGGGAAAATAGGAAACCCTCACAAGTCTTTCCATAACAGCCTGAAGGACCCCATGGTAGTGAGGGCGTAACAGCCTGAGGGACCCCACGGTAGTGAGGACCTGACCTGCAGCTTTCCAGAGAGAAGGCCAAGCACAAGGACTCATCAAACTGTAGGTCATCAGACGGCCCTTATTGAGTCTGTTAGACCACACTCTCCATCACTTGGATATAGAAACATGACCTCATACTTACAGAGTGTCCTCTTGCAGATTAAGAACACTGGCTGCTCTTACAGAGAATGTGGGTTCAGTTCCCAGCAACCATGTGGCAAGTCACAACTCTCTGTTATTCCAGTTGCAGAAGATTCAAGGCCTTCTTCTGGCTTTCACATGCACCAGGCATGAACATGTTATACAGGCATGCATGCAGGAAAAACACTCATATGCATAAAATTTAAAGAAAAAAAGGCTCATGGTAGAAGGAGGAGGAGGGGGAGGAGAGAAGGAGAAGAAGAAGAAGAAGAGGAAGAAGAAGAAGAAGAAGAAGAAGAAGAAGAAGAAGAAGAA
>NW_022196905.1:156011602-156049770 GCF_008632895.1 Mastomys coucha | reverse complement strand
AAGAAGAAGAAGAAGAAGAAGAAGAAGAAGAAGGGAACACCCCCCCCCCATCAGCAAACTAGAATAAAGCAATTCTGGAAGGTGTATCCAGCATGGCCATGGCAATATGTCCCAATGCATAGTGACCAGGACTCAGATGCCACATGCCATCAGCACAGGGTACCACTGCACCATAGGCTTGCTTACAGCACTGCCTCCTGTGAGTGCTGGAGAAGCAACACTGAGCAAATGGATGCACGCATGGGTGGATGTCTGTGTGCATGCATACGGATGGGTAGATGGGTGTGTGGATGTGTGGACGGATGAATATGTGCATGTATATGGATGTGTGTATATGTGTATGCATGTATGGATATATGTGGGGATGGAGAGGTGTGTGTGTGTGTGTGTGTGTGTGTGTGTGTAAGTGTGGATCTGGATCGATGGGTGGATAGATAGAGATGGCTGGCTGGATGAGTGGATGGATGCATATGTGTTTGCATATATAGATGTGTGTATTAATGTGTATATGCTTGGGTGGACAGATGTATGTATGTATGTATAGATGGGTGAATGGATGGATGGGTAAACATATTCGCAGATATGGATGTGTGTATGCCTGAGTGGACAGATATGTGGGTGGGTGGGTGGACGGACGGATAGCTGTGGTTTAGACTGATGAATGAGTAGATGAATGGGTGTGTGGATGGGTGGAAGATTGGTTAGAACGAGTTGTTGCTTTCCTTGCTCTTCTGGCCCAGTGTCTACAGCTCACACCTCTACTCCTGTTCTCACGCTCCTTTTGTTCACCCAAGTTACCTGAGAGTAATCTCAGGAACACAGGCCGTGGCGCCTTTTGTTGCCTGTCTTGAGAGCCTGGGAAGTCTTACAAATGTAGCTGGGTTCAGAGCCTAGTTCCCAGCCCTAGGTCAAGCTGCCCTGGTGCCTTGAGCTGCTGTGGGCCAGCTAGGAAGCTAGAGCTGGGTAAGGAGCTGGTGTCCCTCGGGAGAGAATGGAGAAGCTGCTGTTACTCTGTACTTGCTGAGGAAATAGAACAAATGCATGGCTGAGTAACTGGGCCTTTCCTGTTGGCAAAGCTCTCCTGAGGTCATTGTCACCCACTCAACTGCAGTTGGAAATGTGATCAGGCTTGAATAATTAGGAAAGAGAGGAGAAAAACAGCCTCAATGCTGACATCCTGGGACTCCTCCCTGAGGTCAGGCTGGTTAGGAAACAAAGCACTCTTCTGGGGTCCCATCTTGAGGACCCAGAGCTGCCCAGGTGATGTTCCTGTGGGCATGGAATACAGAATATGGTGAGACCCCTTCTGCAATGGAAAGGAAACCTGGGAATGCATGCAGCACCCCAAGTCTCCATGCTAGTAATGTAGTAGAATACTGTCTATGGGGTCTTGATCGGCTCTGCCACTTAAGAAGTTAGAAGGCAGGGAGAACCTTGAACACCACAGGTC
Source organism: Mastomys coucha (assembly GCF_008632895.1). Taxonomy (NCBI): domain Eukaryota; kingdom Metazoa; phylum Chordata; class Mammalia; order Rodentia; family Muridae; genus Mastomys; species Mastomys coucha. The sequence goes on along the minus strand of NW_022196905.1, from coordinate 156,048,320 downwards.
ACCTCTGGGAGAATCCCAAGCACAGAAGATAGAACCAGTCGGCAAAGACAGTCTCTTATTAGGGATGAGGAAACACACATACACACACACACACACACACACACACACACACACACACAAAGAGAGAGAGAGAGAAAGAGAGAGAGAGAGAGAGAGAGAGAGAGAGAGAGAGAGAGAGAGAGAGAGAGAGAGAGAGAGAGGCTTGCAAAGGGAGAGACCGTCTGAAGAGAAGGAGAAGGGGGACTCAGAAAGCTGAAGTTGGGTCTCCCTTTGAGGACTGGTGGATTTGAGTGTTTGAGCGTTCTTCCTCCTCTAATTTAGGGCTGGTCAGTTTGAACAAAGACAGATGATAGGCCCACAACTTTGGAGTAAGGGTGTCCTGATCTGGTCTGGACTGCTCCACAGACATGGGGCCTACTAGTAAGAGAAAAATGTCTTTAGGGCTTTGTTTCTAGTCAGAGTATGAGAAAGAAGAGAAAGTTTGTGCCTTTATTATTGATTTGTGGCCCCTGTGCCTGTCTGTTTACCTATCAGGGATATATCTAACTTTGAATCCCTCAATGAGGCCTTCTGGTCAAGCAAAGAAGTTCAGCATTACTGTGGCGGAGTGCCTCAGAGTTGAGGGTCTCTCCTACTTCTGCTAAAACCTCATATGAGCTGGCATAAGGTCCCACATAACCAGCCACACCCAGTAATTCCCCCACCCCCATGCTTGCAAGCACGTAGAGGGTTTGGCAGGACCTTCTTCTGGGCTGATCTGGGATAGTAGGTTCATGGGGAGAGGCTGGCGAGGCCTTGGCCCTGAGTTTGCTCTGCAGAGGGCCTTGGTGCGGGGCTCTGCCTCAGTCGCTCTGCAGAGAGCCTTGGGGTGGCCTCCGGTCTCACTTCCTTCCCTGCTGACGTATGCATGTGTGCAGACACATGGCGGTAGGTTCTTCACATCCCCCAGGCAGCTCCAGCTGAAACATAAAGAAGCAGGAGGGAGTGGAGACCCTCTCCCTGCTGCTGTCGCGTTGATAAGTAAACAGTATATTCAAACAGTGCGGCGAGCGAATCAATTATTAAACAGTCTGGTGCAGGCATAGCAATAGCGCCAGCAAGTTTCCCTTTGGATCTTTCTGGAGTTTGCTTTCAATATTTAATCCAGCCTGAACTGGGAGGTCATTAGGAAATGGATATTCCAGGTCACACAAGCCGGGGCTTGCATTACCTGGTCATACCACAGACAGAGGACTAATGTCCGTTCATAGTAGGAGTCTGGGAATTGTAATTTAAAGACTTCCTCCCTCCAGGAAGAGGGACAGATGGACAGGTTAACTCTTTTTTTCCTTTCTTGCCTTAAAAAAAAAAAAAAGAGGAGACAAGCACAGGGAGGTCTAGTCTGTTTGCAAGGTATTCCTTAAGTAACAACTCACCAGAGTCCCTGGGAACATTCTTCTTAGAGATTAGTAAGAAGCGTGAAGTACATGGGAGTCTTAGGTTTAGCTTATAAACAAGGAGACTCAAGTGAAGGGGGAAAATGTTTCCCTTTCAGCATTGCATTTTGCTACAAGGCTGAGTTTTTGTTCTCTGTGGCCATGCCTCTTTTCAACAGCAGAGATGACAGATGGAGCATGAGACAAGTCAGGTCCTTGGGCATAAAAGGTTGGACTGATACACCTCCACAGGGTCACTTCTGACTGATTACCCACAACAGTGACATTAAAATGTTGTCCCGTGCCTGTGAGGAGCAGCTTCCTGGAGTGTTCCCCTCTGCTGTGAGGTGTGGCCTCTGGCTCCCCACCGGTGACGCCACACAGTGGTCTTCTGAGACCCTCGACTTGTGGATTGATCCCTCTGCCTCCCTCCTCAGGTGATCTCGCTGTGATGGTGACTTCATTCCCAAGTAGGGTCTCATGTGCATTGTAATATGTCCCAACAGATGTTATATAATGTTACAGTCACAAGTTTCAGGTGGACAATACCCTAGAAGGGATATTTTGTATCTATTTCTGTATATCTACCAGTCAGTAATTTGGGAGGGATACTTTGTATCCATTCCTGTGTATCTTCTAGGCTCCCCACCCTGAAGAGAAGGGACTTACCACAGAGGCCTGGAGGCCAGGAGATGGCATCAGGGCCACAAGTTCCTGGGAAGGGAAAAGCTGAAGGTGTTCCATGGAGCAGAACTTCAAGGGGCTCTCTGGTCTAGAGGAGGCTAAGGATGCCCAGGGCTAGAAGGGAAACCTCATCCCATGCTCTGGTGTCTGCTCTTTTCTCTTCCCAGTCCCTGAGCTGAGTGTCAGGAGGGAGCCACCTGCCACCCTCATGTCCTCTGCCCCAGAGGCGACACAGCCTCAGCTCCCACCGTCACACTTTCTAAACCGTGCACCTTAATGAGATTACCGTCTGCCAGGCTTAAGCAGGATTACCTCTTAGTGAAGAATATGTTTACATAATGAAAGGCAAATTCCAAACTTTCAGAAAGTCAGGGGAGCATTCGGACAAGTGGTTAAGTCATGAATGGCAACTCTGTAGACAGTCCATAAACAGGGCAATGCCGGGGCACTGCAGGGCACTGCAGGGGTTCTCGTCAAATCCGGTCTATCTCTGGAGAAAATCACAGTGTTGGTGATGGGAAGGGACCCTGTGGGAAGCCTCTGGCTTGGGTAGAGGCTGGCCTGCTCCTTAAGCCCCATGCCTTACAGCTCATGTGAACCTTTCCTCTTTCCATTGTTTTAAGGTTTAGAGATGAAAAAGAATGAGGAAGAAGGACCGAGAAAGGAAGCAAGATCTCCTCTGCTTAGAAAGGAAAGATATGTTCTGGAATATTCCTTTCTGCCTAAAGGTAGTTACTGCTGTGCTCCCACAAGCTGAAGAGCAGTTCTGACAGCTCCATCCACTGTGCTGGAATAAGATGGCTCCACCTTAGGCAAGGGCTGGGGTGGGGCCGGACGACTGGTTCTGAGTTCCATACACTGGTAAGTCAATTCATAAACCTCACCTGTGTGGACCCGAGTCCCCAATTTTTAAATCTCACTTAAGTTTTCTCATAGGCCTTTGAGGGGATGGTGAGATGCCTCTGTGGGTAAAGGTTCTTACCACACAAGCCTGGCTGACACAATTTCAACCCTAGAACCCACGTAAAGGTGGGAGAATAGTGACCCAAGGAGTTACCCTCAGACCCCCACAAAAGGTATGCATCCTGCTTCCTGCCGCCAACATGGTGCACAAGCAATACTCAATTTAAATTTTTTTTAAACTTTCAGTTTTTGGTGTCTTTTTTTTTTTTTTAAATAAAACATACTATTATAGTCAATTCTAGAGATTACTGCCACAGATTATTTCTGGTTCAAGGACGCCCCGGGGAGTAATAAAGAACAGGTAGCACATCTGGGCAAACCCCGAATGCTGGCCAGAACACGAGAAGGCTGACCTGAAGTTTGGGAAAATATTCTAGAGTCGAAGAGACACAGAGGTGTAAGAACAAAGCGCAGCCTTGGTTGGACTCTGTAAGAAACCTCTCTGAGGACGGGGCAGACTGAGCTTGAGCAGTGCCGGGGACACCAGGAGGCATTGCCTCACTCCTTAGATGTCATTACACTGTCTGCTGCATGCTGTGCATCTTCATCTTCCAGAGTCCTGGGGGACCCAGCATGTCAACATGAATGTATCTCACACACAAAAGAGCAAATGCGTGAGCTCTCTAGTTTCTTCTGGAAACTAGTGTCATTGTGATAAAGCACTCTGGCCAAAAGTGGGAAGTGTGGTGGCTTGGATGAGCGTGACTCGGGAGGCTCAGATGGTTTACTTCTTGGTCGCTAGTAGGTAGCCCTGTTTGGAGAGGCGTAGGAGGTAGGGATGTGCTGGAGGAAGAGCGTCCCTGGGAGCATGCTGAGGATTCAGAGGCCGTCTGCCATTTCCATACTCTCTCTGCCTTCTCTTCATGGTTTTAGGTATAAGCTCTCAGCTTCTGCATGAAGCTGCCACCGGACGCCTCTGCTTCACGTCGTGGCCCTAACCCTTTGGAGCCATAAACTCCAAACAAACTCTCCATAAGTTGCCTTGGTCGTGGTGTTTTATCACAACAAGAGAAAAGTAAGACAGGAGAGGATTTATCTGGCGTATGCCTTTGGGTTACTGTGGGGAGCTGCAGCTGCCACCCTAGACATATATATTGAACACCTGGTCTCCGGCCAGAGCAGAGAGCATTGAGATAAACAAGCCTTAGTTGGAAAATCTGTGTGCTTCTAGTTTATGATGCAAGCTGGCATGATTTCTCGTAGCCTATTATGTGTTGCCACGTAGCCTATGCTGATTGGGACCAGGGAAAGTATTTAATCCACAAGGGGGCTGGGGAGAGATTAGGAGTAAGTATATAGATAGTAAGTAAGATGCTAGATAGGAGTAAGTATGTAGGGAATAGAAGTAGATATAGAAGTAAGATGTAAAGATAGAAGTAAGATGTAAGGATAGAAGTAAGATGCAAGAATAAGAATAGAAGTAAGATGTATGTAGTAAGATGTAGGGAATAGGAGTAAGTAAGAAGAAAGTAGAAAGATGTAACTAGTAAGATGTAAGAAGAAGATATAGAAGAATATAAAAGAAGCTAGCTAGCTAGAGAAGAAGTAAAAATGAAGGTTCCTGATTAAACTGCATGGAGAAGGGCTTGGTGTTTGCCTCCTTATTTCCGCTGGACGGGTAAGGCGGCCGACAGGTTACAACCCATTACTGAGGGCCATCAAGGCAGAGGCTCAAAGCAGGCACCTTGAAGGGATGTGGGCTCACGCACAGGCTCAGGCTCTGCTAGCTTTCCAAGACTAGCAGCCTGGGAGAGTGTACCCTCCGGTATCAATTGGTAAGACGATCCCTCCCAGACAGGCCCACAGAGCAATCCCACCAAAGCAATGCTTCTCAGATGACTTTGGGCTGTGTCAGGTTGGTGGAGTAAACTCCAGCACCAAGGTTAGCTGATGGGTTCTTTTCTGATACTAAGTTTGCTGCTGTTTGTGACAACATCAGGAAGCTGAGTCAGCAGGGCTTTTCTTTTCCAGTGTTGTTCCCACAAAGCCCACGTCCTGTTACGGTCTGTGGGTAGCTTGTGGAGGCAGCTTTCCTGGGACTCTGGGGATATAATTCCCTAGATGCAGATCCAGGACCAGCCTTGGAAGTGTGTAGGAGCCATTTAATGACAGAAGGCATCTGGGATGTGATGGTTTGCATATGCTCAGCCTAAGGAGTGGCACTATTAGAAAGAGTGGCCCTGTTGGAGTAGGTGTGTCACTGTGGGTGTGGGCTTAAAGACTCTTATCCTAGTTGTCTGGAAGCCAGTACTCTGCTATCAGCCTTCAGATGAAGATGTAGAACTCTCAGCTCCTCCTGCACCATGCCTGCCTGGACGCTGCCATGTTCCTGCCTTGATGATAATGGACTGAACCTCTGAACCTGTAAGCCAGCCCCAACTAAATGATGTCTTTATAAGAGTTGCCTTGGTCATGGTGTCTGTTCACAGCAGTAAAACCCTAAGACTTAAGGACAGTGCAGTGCTCACGTGGGGTTGCACATCAGCCTCACTGCAGGAGACAGCATGCCTGTGAAGATGAGGAAGGCACACTTTCCCAGGATCATGTACCTGGCATGTAGCAGAAAGATGCAGAGGGCTCTGAGGTGTCGGAAGTGCATTTGAAACACTGAACCACGGGCAAAGGGTAAGTACAGGCAAACAGTGGATGGTTCCACACCAAAAGCCAACCTCGTGGAGATGCTGGTGAGCACGTGGCTGCTCACTACAGTTCTTTCATTGTTTGTGTGTTTAGCATGGGTGACCACAGACTGTTGGAGGAAAAGATCAAAGTGACAGATCCGGGGCTCAGTGGGTAGCAGAGACATCATTAACAACCTGAGTTCAATCCCTGAAGCCCTCCTGATGGCAGAAGAGACAACCAGGTTGTCTGTTCTCTTACCTCCACATCTGCATGGCCCTCGACCAGAACACACAAAAATATAGATACAAATGTAATTTTCAAAAGTGACAAGTCTGAGAAAATCATGGTGTCCTTGCCCTAGGGTGCAGCTCCCTGAGCACCACAAGGCACCACCTCTCACAGTGTTTGATCAAAGCCAAAAGCAACAGAGGTCTCCATGGAAACTGCCAGATCAATTATTCAAATTGCCCCCTCTAACATGCAACAAAGAGAGGAGAGGTCACCTGCCCTGTGTCTAGGCAGAGGTAAAACACCCTCGGTACCCATCCAGGAATATCCACCTGTGACAGCCCCTGTTTCATTTCAGAGGCAGCTGAGCAGGCAGTGTCAACCCCTTCTCTCCTGCATAACCTGTGACCCCGAGGTCTTCTCGCCAGCAGCCTTCCCTGCTGGGATGACACGCTGTCCGGCTTCACCTTCGGGTTTAGCTGTGTTCCTTTTTGAACACACATATTGAGCTGCGCAGGAAACTTTTATGTCTGGTTTGAACCTTTTCTGGTTTCTTGTCTATTTTTAATACCTCATGTCCACGGAGCACTTTCCTTTGTTGTGGTCAGGCACTTTACATCATCTACGGAGTCCTCCCAGAGTGGAGGGTCATGGCTGCTGAAAAGCAGAGGCTGTGAGGGAAATTAACACAGGCAAGAGCTTGCCTGGCCTGGGTGGGTTTCATGGATCCAGAAAATTCCATGGTTTTGCTCAATATTTTGTTTCTTATGTGTTAAACTATACACCCAATACGTCACTCAGGACACTGGGAGGTAAACTACACACCCAATACGTCACTCAGGACACTGGGAGGCTTCCTCAGCTCAGGGTAATTCTGTCTTTCAAGAGAATTAAGTTGAAGACTTGTCTAGAGCCTTGTCATCAAGAAAAGTTTCTACCCTTACCCCTCTCCAGAGAGGTTGACACAGACAGAGCTTACCCTGTGGGAATGGAATGAGCTGTACCAAGGGCCCTGCCAGGCCACCCAGAGCTCAGGAGGGCTGTTCAGTGTCACCAGGCCACCCAGAGCTCAGGAGGGCTGTTCAGTGTCACCAGGCCACCCAGAGCTCAGGAGGGCCGCTCAGTGTGGAGCTGAGACCATGAGGACCTGGAACAGCCAGAGCTCTTCCTAACTCCACCTCCACTCCTCACACTGGGGCACGGTGAGGGCTGGGGGTGGGGGGGAGCTGGTACTCTCCTGAGGATTGTCATGTCCAGGCTTACAAAGACAGGACACAGAGTAGTGCTTCTGTTGGCTTCTAGGCCTCTTCAGCTTCTCTGGGATCTCGAGGATCAGCTGCTTTGATTTTCTGGAAGTTCTACTGATACAACATACAGAATTTCTCAAGCAGACGGCCATGCCCCTGATGCTGAGCCTGGAGAGTGTCTCTGGCTCCACAGCAAGTCATGTGCTTGAAGGTCAGGGAGTCTTGCTTGTGCTCATCGGATCTCCTCGTTTCCCCCAGAGGAAGGGGAAGTCCAGAAATTCTCCCAGTGAGCAAAATTCTTTTTGTTTAGTCCTATTTTTGGTCATTTATCCACCTCCCTATTCAAGCCTAGTTTTGTTTATTTAATAAATATATTCTCTACCTGTGGCCGCCTACAAATTGACCTTCAGATGCACAAACTGGACAAACCATAATCTTCCACGGACAGTGTCCTCTTGGTGTTACCCATAGGTTTGCCTCTCCTCACCTGGGTGACAGCCATCCCAACACCCCACGGATCGTTCTTGGAGATGTGGATAGATTTAGTTGGTGCAGCACACAGTGTCTCATGTGGGCCTGTGCTGTGGGAAGCCTAAGCTGCCTGTGGAGCTGCCTGTGGAACAGAAGCTGGTGGAGTCCACACAGGACTTCAGACTGTTTGCTCATGGTGCTGAGGAGGACCAGAACAAGAGTGGAACTGCTACAGAAGCTGGTGGAGTCCACGCAGGACTTCAGACTGTGTTTGCTCATGGTGCTGAGGAGGACCAGAACAAGAGACACCCTCAAGGGCGGAGGGGCTTTTGTTTGTTTCTTCAGACTTCCACATTCTCCATCTACCCCTCCGACTATGCATCTGTGCATTTTATTTTTTTAATTCTGCATTTAGCTTCATCAGCTGCTGATCTTCAGGTGGTGTGAGCTGCACTAACCATGACCTTTGGTGGATGGGTGGTCCTCTCAGCACTGCATGACTCCTTAAGGAGCAGGTAGATCCATGGTCCAATGCTGTCACCACAGCCTTCTCCTGTCACAGCTGGGCTGGTGGGCTGTGCCAACAGGAGACAGAAGAGACATCAGTTCGTTTCTTTACTTTGTAGCTGTGGTTGTCATCTGAGACACTTTCAAGGTGAACTTCCCAGGGGCACCAGGCCTCTCATCTGCCTTGGGGAATGTGTAAAGCTGTGCTCTAGACGTTTGGATTGCGGTCAGGAACAGAAGCATCAACTTTAACACACACACACACACACACACACACACACACACCAGGCACCAAGCATCACAACCCCGATACTGAGCGTATTTACACAGAGCATGAGAGTTGTTCATGCTACACAGGCAGCTCCAGACTCTCCTGCCTCAGAGCCACTGTGATTGTTAGCTCTGCCAACTCAATACAACCCAGAATTTGCTGGAAGAAGAGTCTCAGTGAGGTTGCCTGAGTACAATGGGTTGGCCTGTGAGCATATCTACGGGGAATTGTCTTAGTTAAGATAATTGATGTAAGCAGATCCAGCCCCCTGTGGGTGGCACCATTCTCTTGACAGGGAGTGAACTGTGTGAGCCTAGGTAAGTTAAGCTGAACGCAAGCCAACAAGCAGGCAAGCCGGTATGCATGCCTCCATTCTCTCTGGCTGTGGAGTGACAGCTCTCCCAAGCTACTGCCATTGTGACTTCCCCCACAGTGATGGACTATAACCTGAACCTGTGATCTAAAATAAACCCTCTACCCCTAAACTGGTTGCTGTCATAGTATTTCATCACCAGAACAGAAGTGAAACTAAAACAGCCACTCTACCAGGAAAACACTCATGCCAACCTCTTCCTGTCAGGAGCTCCTGGTGAAAGAACAACTTCTCCAGCCAGTTAAGAAAATGATCCCACAGTTCAGGGAAGGGGAGAGTTTAGTGCACAAGGTCATGTGTCCAGTGTGGTGCAATCCCAGACCTACTCTGCCAGCTCTGTTCATCCCCTTCCCAGAAGCACAGCCCCTTTGGCTGGTTCCCCTGTGGTTGCTGTATCAGCACAACATAAAATGCTATTGGATCAATTAATTGCCTCTCCATGGTATGGCCCATGGATAAGCAGCAAGCCTGTAGTCACTCGGGCCAAAGTTGACTAACCGACAACCATTGAGTACAGAATAGTCCATCACCTCTCACCTAACATTCTCTCCATTCACAGCTCTCCTGTTCCCCTGATAAGACCTTGATTCACTTAATTCTCCAGGTGTTAAAAATCCAACAAATTAACTTTCCTTAGTGTATAAAATAGCTTTATATGGTAGTGACTTCATCTGCCTTCCTTCCCTCCTCCTCCACCTCCTTCTCCTTCTAATTTTTCTTCTTCCTCCTCCTCCTCCCCTTCCTCCTCCTCATGGTTATTAATATTATTATCATTACTATACTATTTCTTCTTCCTGTTGTTGTTTTTCTTTTATTTGTCCTCCTCCTCCTCCTCCTTCTCCTCCTTTGAGACAAAGTCTCACTGTATAATCCTGGCTTGCCTGTAACTCACAGAAACCCACCCATCTCTGCCTCCCAAGTGCTGGAATTAAAAGTATGCGCCACCACGTCTAGCATTGTGGCTGTTTCTTACACTGTCAGCTTCAAAGCCTTAGTTAAGGCTGGCTGTGGGCTGCTTTAGAAAACACCCCTCACAGGAGTCTCACATTTATGCACGTTTTTCAAATGAGACACTAACTGCCCTTTGTCCCAAGTGGTCCTTTCCAGAAGGCCTATGTAGTAAACAGCCTCAAAGGACAAGAGATGGTATCTCCTCCAGAGAGGAGTGGCTCCCTGCCTGTTACCAAATGTCTGGATTCCTGTCCTCTGAGGCAGCATTGCTTCGGTGTGCTGACTTCCAGCTAGACCCAGCCACATCACTGAGGGGCTTGGGGACAATGGTTTGGAAAGCTATGCCGTTTGTCCATCACGGCTGACTCAGGATACTGGTTCTTCCTGCCAACGTCTGTGAAACCATGGCTCTTCATAACAACAAAGCTCCTGGATCCATAGTCATAGAACGGCATCAAAACAATACACAAGGTCTGGCAAAGTGGCTGAGAGGTAGAGATACTTGCTATGCGAGTCTGGTGTGAGTTTGGTCCCCAGAACTTATGTAAGTATAGAAGAAGAGAACCAACTCTACAAAGGTGTCCTCAGACTTCCACATGTGTGCTATGATGTGTCCAAGTGTCCTACCCTCCACAACAATCATACTTTGAATGGTATAACAGCGCTGGAGACACTGGTCAGTGGTTAAGATCATTGGCTGCTCTTCCAGAGACCGAGGTCTGATTCCTAGTACCGTATAAGTGGCTTACAACCACCTATAACTCCAGTTCTGGCTTCCTCCTCTGGCTTTTGAGGGTACCAGGCATGCACATAGTACACACACATGCAGGCAAAATGCTCTTTTAAAATAGTTTTAAAAGCTAAAAATATATGGTAGCAAGACCTGACAACGTGGTAAAACTTGGCAGTAAGTGAGAAATTGAGTGCAAAATTACTGTAGAAAGCACAATGCCATTCAGTGATGTTAGACACACTTGCGAGAAAAGTGGAGGGACATAAATAAAACCATACGAAATGCAAGCAAAGGCTCCACTCTGCTGGTCCCTTGAATCTCTGCCAATGCCCAGGTGAAGGAAAAGCCTGACTCCGCCCCTTCCTTGCTGAGGTTCCTCCTTCGCACAGCATCCAGAGGTGCCATGCGCCATGGTCCTTCCTGTTGGGACACTCCATCATGCTTACCAGGCCTGCAGCTTTTCCTCAGATCTTCAAGTTCTGTAAGCTGTGTATGGCCCAGAGTTCAGATAGTTCAGAATAACCAAAATTTCTCACATCACCATTTATAGGTGTTTTCCACAGTATTGCTTGGGTTTTCCAGGTAATCAGGGAGCTGATCTGAACCCTGTGTCATGAGCCCAGGAGGTCACAGGATACAGCCAGGCCTGACATGGGAGGATGCTGTAAGGTCCTGCCTCTTATAAGTGCGATTCAGGGGTGCATGAAAGTCCCTGAAGTCTCTTCTTTCCCTGCGTTCTCTGAGCATGGAGAATGGAAGCAGAGATCAAGCAGTGGATGAGTAAGCCGGGTGCCTGTTAGTTCTGTCCATGTTAGGAACAGCATATGGTGTTCTGGAAGAGTCTGGGAAGGTGTAGATGTGAGGGGGCCAGCTTCGCCCTGGCCTGTGTCACTTCCCTGCAGCATGTGTCTGTTGCTCTTTCCTGTGAGGGGGCCAGCTTCGCCCTGGCCTGTGTCACTCCCAGGCCCCTGCAGCATGTGTCTGCTGCTCTCTCCTGTGAGGGGGCCAGCTTCGTCCTGGCCTGGGTCACTCCCCTGCAGCATGTGTCTGCTTCTCCTGTGAGGGGGCCAGCTTCGCCCTGGCCTGTGTCACTCCCCTGCAGCATGTGTCTGCTTCTCCTGTGAGTGGGCCAGCTTCGCCCTGGCCTGGCTCACTCCCAAGCCCCTACAGCATGTGTCTGCTGCTCTCTCCTGCTCCCAGCACAGGGCTGCAGTACCATAGCTGCTTTCATTATGACCATCAAGGCAAGTACTCTGTCAATGCCATCAAGACAGAGACAAGCCGGGGATTAAGAAGCAAGGAGAAGGAGGCGTAGCAGGAGCCTAGAATAGATCCTGTGCTGGAGAGAAAATACGCTGAAGGTCGCCACAGGGTTGGGATAAAAGTGGAATCTGACAGAAGAGCTGATGGAATATTGTGTTGGTGTTAAATTTACCAAACTCCGTAGCTACGCTGTGGGTGTTTAGGGGGTATCCATGGTCTTGGGAAACACACTTGAAATATTTAGAAGGCACATGTTTGGAGGATAAGTGTTCAGGATGTAAGTAGCTCACTCTACGCTTTGAGAAAACACATCTATCTATCTTGAGAGAGAAAACATATATAGAGTATAATTGCTGAAGGATACAGGGCAAATTTCAACACAGGTACATGGAACAAAATATATATGGGTCAGGGGTTATGGGGTCAAGGGGTAAGGAGTGGGAATCAGGGAGCCCTCTGTTTGTAGTCAAATTAGGCAGAACTGAGAGTAACCCAGAGAGATGTGATTGGCATCTGAAGTGGGTGCCTTATGGGGCTAACTCTCAGCCCCAGCGGCCTGTCCTGATCCTGGGTGCTTAGCATTATGCTTGAGTTCCAGAACACCACTCTGTGTCTGCCACCTTGGAGTCATTGGTTGATATGAGGGGACAAACCACACCTGATAGGAGACTGTTCTCCACAAGTAGAAGAAATCAGGAAGTGGTTGCACCTAAGCCTGGCTCAGCAACCAATGAGTGTAGTTGGGATTACTTAACAGGAACACGAGCAAGAGTGGCTTACAGCCATGAGCAACTTATAGGTGGCTACGTCACTGAAGACGAGTTGCCCTCCATGGCAATTATTAGCTCCTTGTGTGTCCTTGGAGATGGTCAGGGCCTCATGATCCCCTTGTGCAGCCTCCACAGTCATTTGAGGGGATGTTAGGTGGTTCAATCTTGTCAGAATATCAGTTGAGTATTCACAGTTGCTCTGTCATGCCCAGAGGACAGAGTTCCACATCAGAACGATGATTAAAGAGTCACCATAAAAATTTGTGGCAGTTGTTTGTGTGCATGTAGTTTCCCAGAGAAGTTGGGTAAGTACCTAAGAGTGTGGCTACTGGGTACAATGGGAAGACCACTGTCCCTCTGTCCTTCTGAAAAGGCTGTGCCAGTGTCATCACTCCAGCAGGGCACGAGCCATCCTTGTATTGTCACTGGCACTTGCCATCGTTGAGAGTTTAGATTTCTGACATTATAGGTATGCAGCTGCATCTCGTTGGTGTCTTAATCTGTGGTCCCCTGATGATCCATGAGCACCCCTCCATGTGCCTCCTTGCTGTCTGTCTGTCTGTCTGTCATCTGATGATGCTCAAATCTTTTGTCCATTTTAAAATCCACTTTTCTTTTATTAATTTTTCTCATCAAGTTTTAAGAGTCCTGTGTGGATTTTGTATGACTCTTTTCTAAATATACTTTGTAAATATTTTCTCCAGTCTGGGGCTTGTGCCCTCCCCCTCCCTCTTTCTTCACATCCTGTTGTTCCATCTATTTAGATAGCAGCTGTTACAGTTTCTACTCGTTGTTATTCAAGTGTCTGTTCCTTTAATTCTCTCAACATTTGCGCTATGTGCTGGGCTCTCTGTCACTAGATAAATTAATATTTATGATCACTGTCTTTATGAATGATTGTTTGCTCTGTCACTGTGAAGTGTCTGTCTTTGGCTGCTTTAATTATCTGCCTTGAAGACTACAGAAGTTACAACAGCACCTGCTGGTGAAGATTGTTTGAATGGCAGACTCTCTACAACACTGGGTTCCAGAAGTTCTGCTGTCTTAGTTAGAGTTTTACTGCTGTGAGCAGACACCATGACTAAGACAACTCTTATAAAGACGACGTTTAATTGGGTCTGGCTTACAGGTTCAGAGGTTCAGTCCATTATCATCAAAGCAGGAGCATGGTAGTATCCAGGCAGGCATGGTGCAGGAGGAGCTGAGAGATCTACATCTTCATCTGAAGGCTGCTAGGAGAATACTGACTTCCAGGCAGCTAGGAAGAGGCTCTTAAAGACCATACTCACAATGACACACGTACTCCAACAAGGGCACACCTTCTAATAGTGCCACAGTCAAACCATGACACCTGCTTAAACTACAGCTTTGAGGACAGCTGCTAGCTGGCCCTCACTTTGGAAAGCCATTCTAATAATCTCTGAATCAGAGGGTTGATGCTAGGTTTTGTCATGATGGATTTACGATTTGCCATTTGGGTTTTCTGCTGGCTCCTGCTTCCATATCTTCCTCTGGATTGTTGGATGGGATTCAAGAGTTCCACGCTCTGCCATTTACTTGTTTTCCATCTATAGCCGATCTTAACTTTTTAGCAGTTGATTTGAGGAATGAGTGCACTGAGTTTGTTGTTCTGTTTTGTTTTTAACCATGTTACAGTTATAATTGCAGCACCTTGTAAGATGTAGACAGAGCTGAGCCTCTACACATACATCAGACACCCCATGCCCATCTCTTTCACTCTGATGTCTTAGGTGTTGTATGTACACAAACCACAGTGCACAGTTAATAAACCAGAGGGAAAGAGGATGTCTTTCTCTAAATGCTGATTATTTCCAATGCTCTTGATTATCTCTTAAAGGCTTGAATTTCTATCTCATATAATTCCCTAACTAAGGTCAGGAGTGGTGGCACTCACCTTTAATCCAGCACTCTGGAGGCAGAGACAGGTGGATCTCTGAGAGTTTGCCACAACCAGATCTGGATAGTAAGTTCCAAGACAGCCAGGGCTTCATAGAGAAACTGCCTCAAAAACAAGCAAGCAAACCAACCAACAAACAAACAACAACAAAAAAAAAAAAAGAGAGAGAAAATGAGTCAAGTTCTTACAAAGTCTATGTTTAAAATAAACCCTGCATAGATACCACTGTTTGTGGGTCAAAGCCCCCTTTCTTTGCCTCTGGTTGTCAGTAGACTGTCAGACCCATGCCAAGCTCCGTGCATGAGGATGCCTCCCATCCCTGTGGGCACTGTGGCAGGTGGTAGCTGGTGCTTTCAGCCTCCAGGGCAGTGACCAAGGAAGCTCTACTGTTCGTCTCAGCCCACAGGGCACTTTGTGATGGGTTGTGCAGCAAGTAAACCACAGCAGAGCTACTCTTTTCGCCAAGGTTTCGTCCTGTTTGGAGTCACTGTGCAGACCCTTCAAGGCGTTTGCAATTGTTTAGATTAAAACATTTATTGCTTTAAATCGTCTTTGACATTGTCTTTTTTCATACATTTTTAAATTTATTTTTACACTCCATATTCCATTCCCCACCTCCCCATCCACCCTCCGACTGTTCCACATCCCACACCTCCTCCCCACCCTTTAGTCTCCATGTGGATGGCCCCACCCCCATCCCACCTGACCTCTTGCCCCGCGCTTTGCTGACTGGCAGCAATAACGACAGAACACCGAGGCTCCTTCTCACGCAGTTTACTCAGGAATTTCTTTTGTGTTACAGCTCTTTCTGGTTTCTAAGTGTTACAGCTCTTCTTGCTTCTGTGGAAATGGCAATGGCGGCCCAGGCTGCTCTGCGATTGCTGCTTTTATACCCGAGCCCGAGCTCTCGTGGCCCTCCTGGATTGGTCCCCCGGCAATCGCCTCATTAGCATGCACCCGCTCGGGAGGGGTTTGGCACATGATTGGTTGGCATACACTTGCTCGGGAGACACCTAATTTGCATGAGCCCGCTCGGGAGGGGCACGAGATTTACCAGGCAAGTCTGAGGTGGTCGGTTCCATCTTGGAATGGCAACTGGCTTCCCATAACCTCTAAACTCCCTGGGGCCTCCAGTCTTTTGAGGGTTAGGTGCATCATCTCTGAATGAACACAGACCCGGAAGTCCTCTACTATATGTGTGTTGGGGACCTCATATCAGCTGGTGTATGCTGTCTGTTTGGTGGTCCAGTGTTTGAGAGATCTCGGGGGTCCAGATTAATTGAGATAGCTGGTCCTCCTACAGGATTGCCCTTCTCCTCAGCTTCTTTTAGCCTTCCCTAATTCAACAACAGGGGTCAGTTGCTTCTGTCCATTGGTTGGGTGCAAATATCTGCATCTGACCCTTTCAGCTGCTTGTTGGGTCTTTTGGAGTGCAGTCATGATTGGTCCCTTTTTGTGAGTACCCCATAGCTTCCCAAGGGTCAGGTCTTGGGACCTCCCCTTGAGCTGGATCCCACTTTGGGCCTGTCACTGGACCTCCTTTTCCTCAGGCTCCTCTCTATTTCCAGAAGGCTGTGTGTGCCTCCAGCAGGGAGGGGCTGCTCTGCTCAGTTTGAGCTCAGGAGCATCCTGTGCTATAGCCTGGCTGTGAGTACATTGTGGGGCTGTCTGTCGACTTGGACACTTTGTCACTGTGGACTTGCTGTCTGCTGTTGACTCTGGTGCCCAGTGTCCCACGCAGTCTACCCTGAAGCTGCAGAAGGCTAAAGCCTCTTTGCACACTTTCTGACTTTTGCAATGGCCTTGAGCAGAGGTTGGCTAACCCTGGCCCGCATTTTCCTTTTTAGGCCTTCTGAAACTCAGCAAGTGTGCTTTCCTAATACAATTTCCTCCTTTCTATGAGAAGCCACAGTGGCCACAGCTGCTAATGCGCGGCTGCTGCTTGCCCTCGCCCTATACGCCTCTAGTGAAGCTGTGGCATGTGCTGTGTCTGTATGCCAGTGAGTGTCATCACCCACTACACGATCGTGTCCTCTCTGGTCCACGATGGAGACCTTGTACCTCATAACTAATGTGATGGCCAGTGGAGGCAGAGCCTTTGGGAGGTGGCCAGGGTTAGGTGAATCGTGATGATGGGATCAGGTGTCCCTGTGAGAGGAGCAGAGGCCACATCCCCACCGACTCTCCACCTCTCTTCCTCTCACCTGTCATCTCTTCCCTTTTGAAGAGTTTTTACTTTTTATTTTACGTGTATAAGTATTTGCCTACACACATATCTGTGCCACACATGTATGTCTGGTAAAGGACAGAGGGTGCATCGGATCACTGGGAACTGTAGTTACAGATGGTTGTGAACTGCCCGATGGGTATTGGGAATTGAACCCAAGCCCTCTCTCCAGTCCCCCTTCTCTATTATTTCTATACACCCACTCTACTCTACTATCTATCTTTCTCACTGTCTCTTCATCTCTATCCCATTACTTCCACCTCTCACCTTCCATCCCTCTGCAGCCCTTGCTAGCTGTTTTTGCACCAACTGGTACCCATCATCTCTATGCCCACCTCCATCCATATCTATGTCATCTCCATCATCCCCAGGTCCACCCTACACATCTGTATCACCTCCAGCTCCATCTTTATCATCTCGGTCTCTATCACCCCCAGCTCCATCTCACACATCCGTATCACCTCCAGCTCCATCTTTATCATGTCTGTCTCCATTGTCCATCTCTCTTCCATGTGCACAGGGAACATGGCTGCCTATGAACCAGGAAGAAGACCTCATTCCGTTGACACCTTGATCTTGGCCTACAAGCCTCTACGAGAGTGGGAAATAACTCACCACCCAGGTGATTTTTCTGTAACAGCCTGGGCTAATGTGGGTTCTCCTCTGCCTGCCCAAGCAGTGAGTCTACCAACCCCACCCTGATGGATGCGTTTACTAGGGCTTCTCAGCCTGGGTGTCAGAGGGCAGAGATGGAGACAGGGCTCTTGGAAGACCGTTCACATGAAGGCCATTGAATTGGCAAGGAAGCTGATTGAATCGGGAGGTGTGACAAGCAGCTTAGGGAGCTGTCTTTAGGAGGAGGCTAAGGAATGGCCTCCCAAGGCACCTACTACAGGATAGGGCTGAGGACAGCACGGAGTGTCCCGGGATTCCTCCTCTGAACACTTCTTCCTCACTGGTTCCTAGAACTTGTAACTACACACTGAAGGGCTGCTTTACAAGCAACTTCCTTGTTCTCCGAGTTCAAGTGCTGGAGCTGTGCATTATGCTGTGTAGTTCAGCACTCCGTGAGCTTGACACTTGACCTCAGTTCAATGAGGAGCTACCACCCTATTTCATGGCTCCCGGGCCCATCGTGGGCTCTCTCCATCCACTCAGTTTCTTCCTGACTTCCCACTGGAATAGTACTAAGGACTCTGCTTTCCCTCTGAAGCACGGTGTTCTGGTTTTTATGTGCTTTATAGATGTGGCCTTGGCATTGGTCATTGCTCAAAAAACTCCACACTTTACCCCAAACAGCAATGGCTTTCAGCCTTTCCCACTCAACCATCCCTCACCCTCGGCAGCAATGGCTTTCAGCCTTTCCCACCCAACCATCTCTCACCCTCGGCAGCCTGAATCCTGGCATGGAATGACAGCCCTGCCTCCATGTGACTTGGCGCTCAGATGGGCCCTGAGCAGGGAGAACAGGGAGGGAGGCACCGTGGAGTCTCACCCACCAGATGCTCATTGGTTAGCGATGGCTGTGAGCCCTGGGATCATTGCCTCTGACTGTCCAGCATACCCCACCTTAGCATACATTCTGTACTCCTATTGTGACTCCGAGGAGCTGTGCATAGCCCCCACCCCCACCCCAGGAAAAGATGTCACCACCGTCAGATTGGTACATATGGCAGAAACTCTTCTGCCAGAACAGGTCTCTGGGCTGGACTGTCTGAATGAGGCTCTGTGTAGCCCCACAGAGAAGGTCAGTTCTGAAAGTATAGATAAACTCGGTTACTTTGTTGCTTATAGCTGCTCTTATACTCCAGGTTTTACTTGGACCTCATCAATTTACCTAGAAAGGTCTCTTTTTCTGTGCTAGAGTGCTAGCCAAACAGCCATACTTGGCTGTCCTGGCTCCTCAGGCTCTCTGGCCAGGGCCCATTCTGTACACTTGGCTATCCTGGCTCCTCCAGGCTCTCTGACTTGCGCCAATTCACTATACTTGGCTGTCCTGGCTCTTCATGGTCCTCTGACAAGGCGAGTACTCCTCCTCATGGCCTTGCGTTCTAGCATTTCTGCACTGTCAGTGGTACCTAGCCCTTCGTTAGTGAGAGCCTGGCTCTACTGTCCACCACACAGAGACTTGCTCCAGTCTCTGCTCTCCTAAAGCTTTACTGGAGCTGCTTGTCCACCTCTGTGAGAAATGGGTGTTTCTCACAGTTTTTATACAGTCTGGCTTTCCACTAAACAAAGCACTGACCCCCAAAGTGGCTTAGTCAGCCTCCTGCCCTGTGCACACAGTGTGTCTCAGTCAGGGTCAGTGTCCCAGCTGTGTTCCCATCTCAGATCCCAGCATCCTGTTTGAACTTCCCCTCTGCTTACTGACAGGAAAGCTGACGGTCTGGGTTATGGTACTGAGTTCTGCTTTCACCGGGTTCTGGGAGCGGAAAGTTTCACACTCGGAGCTTCAGCTGACCTTTACCTGCCTCCTGGGGCTGGGCACGAGCAGGATGGAGTTAGTGCTTCCAGACCCCACAGGATGCTTGCAGATATAAATAGCAAACCCTGAACCGCACAGGAGGCAGCAGCCACAGCTGAGACTGGGAGCATCTCTCTTGTTCTTCACCAGTGAAGGCTGCCCTACCTTTCAGAGCCACCAAGAGGTTTCATTGTTTGCTTCTCTTCGTGTGTGTGTGTGTGTGTGTGTGTGTGTGTGTGTGTGTGTGTGTCTGTGTCTGTGTCTGTCTGTCTGTCTGTCTAAACAGGATCTCACATAGGCCACACTGAACTCAAACTCACTATATAACCAAGGATGACCTTGACCTTCTGATGCCTCCACTCTCCAAGTGGAGAGAAAAGTTGACTGCTACCATACCTGGGTTGTATGCTTCTAGAGTTTGAACCCAGGTCCTCATGGATGCTAGGCAAGTTTGCTACCAACTGAGCTACATCAGAGTTGCCCTCAGGTTGGCAGTGCCTGAGACAGCATGAGAAAAAGCAGCGTAGCGTTTAGTGTGCATTTGCATTGTGTGTCACTGCTAGCCCTGGCTCCTGGGGAGGGTTGGGCTTCTCCACATACCTTTCTTAATAATTGAAGTAGAAGATTGCTTTCAGTGGTAAACTGACCAAAGTAGATTATACTGGTTTTGTTTTGTTTTGTTTTTTAGAGGCTGGGTTTCTCTGTGTAACAGTCCTGGCTGTCCTGGAACTCGCTTTGGAGACCAGGTTGCCCTCACATGCACAGAGATCCACCTGCTTCTGTCTCCTGAGTGCTGGGATTAAGGGCATGAGCCACCATTGCCCTGTGATTGTACTGTTTTAAGTGCTGGAAATTTTTCAGAATTAGTTGGCAACCCATTGTTGTTTACCCAGATTATCTACATTAATCTATTCCCAACATCCACCGTCCCAGACGTCCCAGCTCCAGTAATGTCCCATGGCCAGCTATGTCCATGCTCGAGGGTTCTCCAGTCAGACCTGAAGGCCTGCTCCAACATCCTACATCTCCACCTGGTTGTGATGTGCTTAGACTCTGATATTATTCCCTTGCCAGTTTTGTATTCTGTTCAAGTTATATTTATTTAGGGGAGAGGTCAAAATATTTTTCCCACCTGACTTGATTTAGTTACTTCTTGTTTCTTACGTTGCCAGGCCCCAGCATTCCTGGTGCTCAGACCCCTCTCTTTCCAAAAGGCAAGTGCCCAGCCCCTCCTACTACCACCCTGCAGATCAACCCACCCATGTTCTATGATCATTAATCACCATGTCCGTCCTTAGGCCCAGCATCCTACCTACTCAGAGATGTGGTCTTACTGAGCCCAGCCTCCAACCATAAACTGAAGAAGGTTCTGAGAGCAGGCGGAGGGGAAGTTTGCTGAGCACCCACATGTCTGGCCCTACGAGCTCACTGAGTTCAGATCTATGTACAGAACGTTTATGCATCTCTTACCACTCTTGGACCAAAATCCCACACAGGATCACCTGTCCTGGGAAGGGGAACCCTTCCTCACCAGTGAAATCATTGTCTGTGGTGTCCACTCACTCTGTCTTTTCTC
Organism: Mastomys coucha; assembly: GCF_008632895.1. Taxonomy (NCBI): domain Eukaryota; kingdom Metazoa; phylum Chordata; class Mammalia; order Rodentia; family Muridae; genus Mastomys; species Mastomys coucha. The sequence goes on along the minus strand of NW_022196905.1, from coordinate 156,027,637 downwards.
TGTCCATGGCAAGTCTGATTTGGGACTGTTCCCCTCTTTGGGAAGGCTTTCTTGGTGTCCTAGGCCACATGTTCCTTTTCTCCTTCCACATCAGTTGTGTCTCTTCCCACCTTAAGCAAGGGAGGTAGATCCTTTAGTCTTTGTAAAAGTGGCGACTAGCAATTTGATGGAGAAAGTTGGCAATGTATGGGTAGTTCTTAATCCAAGGCCCAAAATCCTAAGGCACAGACACATGGTGGCACTTCCACCTCCGTGACCCTGATGCCAGAGGCCTAGGTGCTGCTCTGGCTGTAGCCAGTTGAGGTTGGGGACGGGTCTCAGCACAGACACTGCAGAAGGAGAGCTCTGTGTCCTACACAGGACATTTTCCTCTTTCTCTACCTCTAGACAGTAGCCATATTCCTTCTGGAGACTCAGCTCCAGGTATCCTTGGAGACCAGTTTGCTCCTGCCTTGTAGGGTATGACCCTGCAGCGAGCATGGTTCTAACTCTCCTCCATTGTGTAGCTGAGCAGTGACACAGTAGTGACATAGAGTGAGTGGGGTCAGGAGCATGCTTGGTGACACTCAGTGTCTTAGTTAGGGTTATACTGCTGTGAACAGACACCATGATCAATGCAAGTCTTATAAAGGACAACATTTGATTGGAGCTGGCCTACAGGTTCAGAGATCCAGTTCATTATCATCAAGGCGGGAGCATGGCAGCATCCAGGCAGGCATGGTGCAGGCAGCGCTGAGAGTTCTACACCTTCATCTGAAGGCTGCTAACAGAAGACTGGCTTCCAGGCAGCTAGGATGAGAGTCTTAAGCCCATGCCCACAGTGACACACCTACTCCAACAGGGCCACACCTTCTAATAGTGCCCCTCCCTGGCTGAGCATATACAAACCATCACACTCAGCTCACTCCCCCAGGCAGGACACATGAGCACACACCTGTGATTAGCTGCAAAGGGGATTAGCTGGAAAGGGGAGCCTGCTTATATGTTTGTGTTACACCTTTATACTTTTTAAGTCAAGCAACTGAAGCGGCTCTGCTACCATTTGAGAAGCCATTCCCATAGGAGGGTCAGCCTGCTCCAGCCAACAATAAATACCTGGCTCCTGAGGATGGGACTCAGGTTTTCAGATGGCAGGAGCATGGCAGGCAAACCCATCTACCTCACAATCATTCCTCCAATAGGACTGGTCTAATGGTTGTGTATCAGCTACTGCCTAAGGACAAAGGCAAGATCTCAGCTTCGTCCCTGGTCCAGTCTGCATGGGTCCAGTTACCTCTTCCTTTTGCCACTATAAGGGAAATGGCCCCAGGATAGATGAAGGTGTTAGCCAGAGCCTCAGTGTGATGCAGGTACTCCCTCTGGCTCCATGCAGGTGCTCCCTCTGGCTGCGTGTCTCTGGGGGCTGTGCATGTCTTAGTTGTTGCAATATGAAAATGAGCAGGCAGAGAGGAGACTGGTTCCTCTCCATCACTGTCTCCCCTCCCCTGTGGACAAAGCTCTTTTCTATAGCACGACTTTCTGGACCTGCCAGTGGTTAAATAGCAACATACAGACTTATTAACTTTATCATAGCTTAAGCGTATAGCTTGGGCTACCTCCCAGCTAGCTCAACTAACTTATTCTTATTATCCTAGCCCATGGCTCACCAGTTAGCTCTCCCTCAGTCCTGGTGCATCTGACCACCTTCGTGTTCACTCCCCACCCACAAGTTCCACCTTCCCTTTCCTGCCTAGCCATTGGCTGTCAGCCAATCAACGGGTGAGGGAGGAAAAGTGTTTACAAAGTACTGAGGCAGGTGATGAACCATAAGAATGAAACCCTGCCGAGGGGCCAGCCCTGGTTGTTCTTTCTAGGTCCCTCTTGAAGGTTGCCAAGGTGGAAGAGTGTCAGGGTGGGGGGCAGGGAGGGGTGTTGGGGTGGGGGGCAGGGAGGGGTGTCAGGGTAAGACTTGGCCTTGCGAAATATTTAGGGCTGCTGTTTAATACGTCTAAGTCTTATGTCTTACCGCTGTGGTAGCTGACCTGCTTGTCCAAGTTCCTCTGAAGCCAGAAAACTTCAGTCTCTGGCTTTTAGCACCTCATAGTAAAACAGCCCGGGATTATGTAAAGCAGCCTTTGTTCTGTCTCTGCAGGAACTCAGGGCTCTAACTCCCAGCCTGCTAGTTGAAGGTAGAAAAAGGGACTTTCCAAAAAGTGATTTTAGCCTTTATTTCTAAGTTCTCTCTAAAAAGTTTCCTATGAAAGTTCTCTAAGAAAAGGAGGGGGCGCAGAGTCTCTGGTCTTTGTCCTCAGCACTTATACATCTTCCAGAATACATGATCACATGATTACAAATTCACCATGAGTTTACATATAAATTCAAATCATAGGCTGAATAAGAAGTTTACAACAGAGAATGTTTACATGCATATCCATTAAGACTAGGCATTCATTATCTATCACTAGCTCTACAGGTTCCTGGAGAGTTAAAGACCATTTATCATTGAAGTTTTGTATAGATAAACCCAGCCAATATTTATCTGCTGTCCTTGCACCTATAGTAAATCATTAGTTCATTTTTTATGACCTTTGGTTAATTGTTTTACAATCTCTTGGAATGTGCTTTAAGTTGCAGAATATTTGCTTGCTATCTTAGAAGCAATTAACTTGTGATACTAAAACTGGCAGAGTTCTCAATGCAGTTTTGATTGTCAGAGAGAAACTAGTAGCGGTCCTATTAATAATTATTAATTAATAATTACTACATAATCACTTATATAATGATAGAGCTTAATACTTACTAATATAATTTTAGGAATTCTTATAGACTCACCATTAAGAAATCATCAATTTGAGGCCGGGTGTGGTGGCGCACGTCTTTAATCCCAGCACTTGGGAGGCAGAGGCAGGCGGATTTCTGAGTTCAAGGCCAGCCTGGTCTACAGACTGAGTTCCAGGACAGCCAGGACTACACAGAGAAACCCTGTCTCGAAAAACCAAAAAAAAAAAAAAAAAGAAGAAATCATCAATTTGTCTATATAGAATCACTACAAGACATCATATCTTGGTTGTTCTGCAGAGATCTGCTCAAAGGAATGGGTTAATACCTAGTGATTGTTCTATACATTTAATAAGAACAGGAAAAGCGTATTAATAGCAGGGGTCTTTCCTCAGATGTAATCTCCCCAGCTTTGCCTAGAGAGCAAATCCATCATAGCTTTCAGTCCATGGCGGAACCACCCCAGGAAGATCACCTGCTTGTTTTTAGCTTGTCCTTGACGGCTCCTGGCAGAATACCCAAAACAGCCATTACTCAGGTCTCTGCCAGTACAGCAATCAACAGTGAGTATGGAGAGACAACCTTCACAAAGTACATCCCAACACAACACCTTTCCAACAGCTAACGAAGAATACATTTCAGTCCACAAAGGCTAAGTCCTGGGCTTGTGTGGAAATAGCCTTACGATGAGTCACCCGTGCACTTGTCTTAAGAGCTGGGTTCCTTCTTAATGCCTTTCTTTTTTCCTCTTCCCCCCACCTTTGTTTTTCAGCTGCTGATGTTAAATTTGTCACAGAATACAAGGCACTTAGCGTTCTTCAGAGAAGGGTGCTGCTCACTTCTTCATTCATTTCTTCATTTCTTTTTTGCTGAGTTGTCCAAAGTGACTTTCTTTTTTTAGAAAATTTATTTATTCACTTATATCCCAAGCACAGTTTCCACCCTCTTCTCTTCCCACCTCCCCTCCCCCATCCACTCCTCTCTTTCTCTTAAAAAAAAAAAAAAAAAAAAAAAAAAAAAAAAAAAAAAAGCAGGGCAGAGTCTGCTCTTCACCATGAGAAACATCTGCAGCACACACAGGAGCATCAGCAGGCTGCCTGGGGCAGATGTTGCTGATCTGTTTGGAGCAGAAAGGAAGCAGAGACAGACTATTTTATCAGTGCTAGTCACAGGGCAGAGGCCTGGCCCAGGCTCTATTAACCCTCTGCTTCCTTCCACTCTGTTCTGGAAGCATGTGAGTTCCTGGTTGTGGTTTCATGGATGGCATGAGGGATGACATGATGGCTTCACAGAGTTTCCATAGCACCTGTGTATTGAAAGCTGGTCTTGGAATGGGAGAAGTCTGAAGTAGATGGTTCGACTCACAGGCTCCACCCTCTTGGTCATGGGATACTTAGGGTTGAGTGGATAGCCTTTGTCTTATCTTTTATCTCACCGTTTTTGTTTCTGAGATGAGGGTTACCAGCAAATATGAAGGGAGGACAGGATGGGGAAGGAAAGTGGGAAGGAGAAATACAAAAGATCAGAACAGGAGCTGGAGAGATGGCTCAGCAGTTAGGAGCACAAACTGCTCTTCTAGAGGACCTGGATTCAATTCCCAGCACCCACATGGCAGCTCACAACTGTCTCTAACTATGGTCCTAGGTTTGACACCCTCCTCTAGCCTCCTGGGGAAAGCGCAGAGATGATACACACACACACACACACACACACACACACACACACACACACACACACTGTGGTGTGTGTGTTACTATGCTTTTGTTTTTACTTTACATGTATGGGTGTTTCGCTTCTCTCTCTCTCTCTCTCTTTCTCTCTCTCTCTCTCTCTCTCTCTCTCTCTCTGTGTGTGGGGGGGCTTACCTAGCTCATGAGGGGCTGGAGGACAGGGCTGTGGCTCTGCTGTCTTGAGTCTGGTCCATTATAGCTCCTGGCATGTAACATGATAAATAACTACATGGTTTTATGAAGAGAGTAGGTGATCTGGGTTGGAGTAACGTAGGCAGAAAGAAAATAGAGGTGACAGGAATCAGGTTGGAGGCATTAAGGGTGGTCACAAGCCCTGCTCTGGGGGGAAGGCAGAGGGAAAGCAAGGAAGAGCTCATTTCAGACAGGCCAGGCAAAGGTCAAGAGAAGCTTCGAAGCAAAGTGTTCCAGCTGAGGCATAGAGATCGAAATCCCATGGACTGCTGTGGTCAACAAGAATGCCACAGGGGATGGCTGAGGACCATCAGAAAAGATTTGGAAGCAGGGAAAATAGCTTCCGGCTGATTCTGCACCCAGAAATGGACAGTTTCTCCTGACTGCCAAGCTCATAAGTAAGTGACAAGGCCAGGAACTGCCCGTAAGGCAGCCCTCAGCTCAAGCGTGCAGAGACCTCTGTAAAAAGATTTTTAAAAACCATTAAGCCATGCCTCTGAGTCTTTACTGCCCCAACTTTGTCCTCTCTTGCTTTGCTTTTTGAGACAGGGTCTCTTCATGTATCCTTGGCTACCCTGAAACTTGCTCTATAGACCCTATAGCCCTTGGACTTGCTTTGTAGTAGAGGATGACTCTAATCTCCTGATCTTTCTGTCTCCATGTTGTAAGCACTGCCACCACAGGCATTCACCATCATGTCCACCCTTGAGAAAAAAAGTTTTGACTTTTCAGTTGGACATTAGACAAATAAAAGATGTCCTTTGGGGATGTCTTAGTCAGCGTGCTATTGCAGCGAAGAGGCACCATGGACATGGCAGCTCTTATAATGGGAAGAATTTCGTTGGGCGTGGCTTAGAGTTTCAGAGGCATAGTCCACTATCATCACGGCAGGAAAAATGGCGGTGCACAGGCAGATGTGGTGGTAGCTGAGAATCCTATATTCAGATCTGCAGGCAGCAGAGAGAGAGGCCCTAAGCCTGGCTTGGGCTTCTAGAACCTCTAAGCCCACCCCCAGAGAAAACATTTTCCCCAACAAGACCACACTTACTAATCCTTCTAAGGAGTGTCACTCCCTGGTGACTAAGCTTTCAAATATGTGAGCCTACAGGGGCCATTTTATTCAAACCACCACAGGAGAAATAGGGCAATATGGCTGCAGGCGGAGGGATCAATGTGTGCAACACTTGCATGGAGAGCAGACCCAAAGCCTGGCCAGGATCAGTGGGATACAGTGGAAGGAGACACCCACACCCACACCCACACATCACTCCCCATGGTCCTCAGTCCTGTTAGCATCCCTCCCCATCCACTGACCCTTAGAGAGACCAAACTGTCCCAGTCACTGTCCCTCCAGACAGGCAGAAACAAAAGAAGTAAGACTTCATAAACTAAGCCTCAAAATCTTTAATATAACTCAATTACCTCCAAAGATATCAATATTTCAAACCGCTACCTTCTCTGTAGATATATTTTAAACTATTTCTATTACTTCTGTTGAATGAAAAAAAAAAAAAAAAACTAGATCTCAAAAGAAAAAAAGTCCTGGAAGCTGGATATGGTGGTTCATGCCTGTAATCCTAGCACTCTGGAGGCTGAGGCAGGAGGATTGCAATAAGTTCTGAAATGGCCTGGCCTGCTTTGTGAGACCCTGTGTAAAAAAATAAAAGCTCATGGTTGGTTTTCAACGATGCCTAGAGCCAGGTTAAGTCTAGCTGCAAATAAACAGAACTCGTAAGACTTCCGGTAACCCTTTGCTAATGCCAGTGAGCTCTCCCTGAATACTCAAACTCTGTCAAGCTGGCCCCCCAAACTTAGGAAACTACAAACGGGCGCACCTGCCTACAAGGTCCCGTGTCTGGTGAGCTCTATGGGTGTGAAATGTAAACCCACACATGCTCTTTGTTGAGAAACACAAATGGAAGCGGCGGAGGGGATAAGACATCAATGGTGTGTGTGTAAGATTGTTGTCCCCTCCCCCTGCCCTGATCGCTGGGCGAAGTGGGGAGGAGGAAGCGGCTTGCTTGTGTTATTGTTTAACGACTGTTCTGTGTTCAGCCAGCACACCTGTCACCCTGGGCTGAAACCCCACTTTGCAAAGCTGTGAAATAAACTGCCTTTTCTCCCTACACTGAGTCTCCAGTGCACCTTTTATGAAACGAGGATTATTGCTTCTCACGCCTGTCTCAAAGCACAAAACAAAAATTCTACCGTTCCACCGTATGTTCTTATTTATGCTGTTACTTAAAAATGTATATCAGTGACCAACTGTGAAGTCCTTACACTTAGAATAAATCAAGTAAGAGAGACTCTTGAGTCAATTAAACCCTAGCCGGCAATGTCTGTGTGATGGGTTCACTGCGGCTCATGGGAAGCATTGACAACGTCGCTGGCTCTGTGCTTCTCCGAGCCAGCTCCTTTTGATTGAGAACACAATGCACCGTTACTGCAGTCTTCAGAGCATATTTCTTTTGTTTTCAGCAAATCCATCTTAACTGCTGATTCACTATTTAATGAGCTAATCAATTTAATAATGCACCATCAAAGCACATTTTTGAAAAATGAAAACAACTGTCTCCATGGATGTCAGCACTAGCAAGAAACTAAACCATGCAGAAGCCTCACTCGCTGGGTCAGTCTATCACAGGAATGGAGACGTGAGTTCAGACACGTTCTGGGTCCTGCTGCAGAACGATGCTGCACCCGCTAGAATTCCCAGAAGACATTTTAGCATCCTAAGCTTTGACGTCTTTGTCCTGTACTAGAATCTGTTCCATTGTACGTAACATTTTTCTGTTCTGTGTTACCGTCTCTAATATTTAGGGGCACATTATTCGATTAAACAGCATTGTCTGTGGTGTCAGATCAAAACTGCTGAACCAATGAAGATGACCATTCTGTGGGAAAATGTTTCTCATCAGCCAAAGGAAGTCTGGATCTACACTCGCTGAAGGCATCCCTACATCCACCTCTACCGTCCCCTCCCCGCCCCCATCTGAGCTTGGACAGGGCCAAGCCAAGGCAGTAATGACCAGCACATTCCTGGGGGGAGGGCACAGTGTCTTTATGAGTGTTCCTTGTGTTAGCATGCTTTACGGAAGGAGTCCTGAGTCCCAACAGGTCTGTGGTAGCATCACTGCTAAGGCAGTGGTGAGGAAGAGCCAAGGCAGAGTCCATCACACTAACAGAAGCATGGTATAGTGTTGTAGCACCCTGGGGAGACTCCTGCTGTGCTGTCTGAGGCCATCTGCCCCAGCTGTGCTCACCTTGGCTGTCTTGACCCAGAAACTCATTTAGCTTCCTAGAGCTTCCATTTCTCATTCTCCAACAAAGGAAATAAGAGGACTTGTCTGAAAGGCTTGTTGGAAGATCAAGCAAACATGGAATCAATCAGAATTCGGGGTCGTGATGCAGTAGTTGTGACTACCAATGTCTTCTCCCAGACGAGGGGCTCTTTACTTCCTAGCACTAAGGGATATAGACTCAGTAGTGCAAACTGTTCCTTAAAGTGACCTTCTTTAACACATGGGCCTGTTAGAATGTTGGGTCTATTTAATTGTGTTTGTTTATGTCACCTCTGGGTATCTTAAGCCTACAGCCACACAGTCAGCTCTAGTCATAAAAGGTGAAAGTTTCAGGACTTGATGGAGATAAACACAGAGCTGCGGACCAGCGCTCAGCCAGAACTGACCTTGTGGAAAGGCACCTGTGTATAACACTGGAAACCTCTAAGTTCTTAGAACCCTGTGGCTTCAAGCTTCACTACCCAAGTCCAGGAAGATGAAGTAACTCCGCTGGAGTTGGACAACCGAGAGGACGTGGCTATCACTTGACAGATGTCTGTGCACCATGCCTGTGATGGCTCTTCCTGGTTGTCAACTTGATGATATCTGGAATGAACTACAATCCAGAATTAAAGGGCTCACCTGTGATCAAGATCTTGAGGCTAGAAGTTTCTGACCTGGATCTTGGCATGGAGATCTTGAGGCATAGTGGCCATGAAAAACCTAGGCCCAGGCAAGGTAGTACACACTTTAAATCCCAGGAGTCTGAGGCAAGGAGATCTCAAGGAGTTCAAAGTCAACCTGGGACAAAGCTAGTCCCAGATCCAGGTGTGGTGGTACACACCTTTAATCTGGGCCACACCTTCTGCTGGAGGCCTACATAAGGACATTGGAAGAAGGAAGATTCATTCATCTTTGCCTGCTTGCACTTACTTGCCAGTACATCTGTTGGGACCTACTTCTACAGGAGACCAGCTGAAACAACTAGCCTCATGGGGCTGAGTAACGACTAGATCCTTGGACTTCCCATTCACAACTGACCATTGTTAGAGTAGTTGGACTACAGACTGTAAGACATCATAACAAATTCCCAAGAGAGAGAGATTCCATAAGTTCTGTGACTCTAGAGAACCCTGACTGGTAAATACAGTGCCCTTGCTCTTTCCATATCACACTAACCTGGTGATGGATAGCTGAGGGACCAATCAAGGGCCTGGCCCATGGGAATCACACTCTGCTTTATGTCCCTCCATCTTATGAAGGCTGATTCTAATCTCCAGGGTGGCTTTAAGTGGCTTGTTTGAGTGGGGTCACATGCAGGAGCTGGGGTGAATTCTGGGACTTAGGGCTCTGACCTTGCTGGGTACCCATAAGGCTGAAGATGCTGCTTGGTGGGAATCAGTTATCGACTAACTAAGTGGTACTTGGGTCTGCATCACCTCAGGAGAGCTGTGACAGGCCACTTCTGCTCCTTATTGTCCTCCTATCTGCTTCAGCTCCCTGAAGATCATGAAGGCCTTTGTGAAGGTCTCAGTGTCTCAGCATCTCTTCTCTACATTCGAAGGCCTGAGAGAGGAGCCTGCATGTGGAACAGGGCTGGTGTACACTCAGGCCCGTCTATCACTGCTACTGCCCAGAGAAGATGAAGAGGGGGTGCATTGGGGAGCCCTCCAGAGGATGTAGACTCCCAGGCCCTGGACTGGATGAAAGCGGCCCATAAAGGGTGAAAAAGAGTGCAGTCACCACCTTGACTCAGCAATCAGTAAGAGAGAAATATAAACCTGGGACTGGAGAAATTGGGAGAGATGTTGCTCCCAGACAGGCTTGATGGATTTGGGTCACATGAAGGAGACATTCCCATAAGAATTGATTGCTGAGGAAGGATGTGGACTCACCTTCCCTGAAGGTCTTTAAGGATAGCATTAATTTCTACCTGTCTGTGGTCAACTAAATAGATCCAGCTTGAAGGAAGAAAATGCATCAATGGCCACGGTCTCTCCTCGCCCTGCATGCCTCATTCCTCTATCCTTGAAAGTTTCACTCATAATACATTTTGGAAAATGAAAAGTATATCTGGGCTCTCTGCTCAGGACTCCCAAGTGCCCTGTGTGCATATCATGGGGGGCAGTTCAGATCACAGAAATAGTCTGTGTTTTGTCTCTAGTAGACATCAGTTTATGAGAACAGCAGAATGGCATAGGTCATTCAGAAAGGCACTGCAGGATTTACAACTGAGAGTCCACCTCTCCATAGGCAGAATGGCCATCATTAAGAAAATGGATGACAGCAGATGCCTTCAAGGAGGAGAAGAAAGAGGAACCCGCATTCCTGGCAAGAGTGTGAACTTGTGCAGACACTGTGGAAATCAGTATGGAGGGGATTCCTCACACCACTAAAACAGAATGACTGTATGGCTTAGCTAACCCACTCCTGCACATATACCCAGAGGCTCTGTGTACTACACAAAGACACCTGCACATCCACCTTATTGCAGCTATTTCCAGATCAGCGAGGAAGTGCAGTAGCCTAGATGGCCATCCGTGGATGAATGGATAACAGAAATATGGTGCATGTGCACTATGGACATTTATTCAGCTGTAAATAAAAATTAATTTTCAGGACAATTTCCACTTACAGAACAATAGATGAGTCTAGAAATTATTACACTCAGCAGCGTGACCTAGACCCAGAAAGATGAAAGTCACATCTTCTCTCTCACATGGGGATCCTAGTTTGTAATGTTTAAATGTGGGTATATTTGGTGTGAGGGTGAGGATAAGCTGTAGAAATAGAAATGGGACCACAGAGGGGAAAAGATGATTCTCAGGAAGGGAGGCAGCCAGGGCTCGGAGCACAGGAAAGCAAGAAAGGTGGTCCCGGGATGAGAGAAAGGGATGAGGTGGCCCGGGAAAGGAAGTGGGGGACACGGGGAGGAGAAGCATCAAAAATAAATTATACTTGAAAACCCTTAAGGAAACTTAGTACTTCGTATGCTGGTCTTAGAAACTTCAAAGTAAACAGGCAGGGCAGGCAAACGCATGACCTCGGCACATTCAGCAGAGACCTTGCTGAACGTCTACAGCTGCAGCTTCCCAAGCCCTGAGAAGTGAGCCAGCGACTGACCAACGGAACAACAGGGAGAAAATCCACTGCAACTCTGCAGGAGGGAGACAGAGAGCCCAGGAATCCATGCCGTGTGAGGAGCCTTCAGGCAGGCTGAGCTCTGAGAATCTGAGGATCCTAGAACTTCCAATAGGCAGGCAAGTTCACCAGCTTTCCAAGAAGGACCACACTGCACAACAAACACGTAGAGATCTCCTGTGCTGACTAACAAAGACCATTAAAAGAGTAGTAACATTCACAAATACGTGTTCAGCAGACAAAGCCCTGTGGAGGAGATCAGGGCTTTTTAACGTTCTGACGTCAGCCGAGAGGGCAACGGTGTCACTTGGTGTACTGTGTGTCAGTGTACCGAGCATTGTGTCCCTGTCTTAATGAGCAGAGCCTTAGGCTGGCTGGATCCTGGGTCTCTGCTGACATAACCTGAAGACCTGTGGAGAGGCTGCTTCTGTTCCCATGGAAACAGCATGTATTCAGGCAAACTGGAGTCCTTTTCAATGGGAGGAAATAGCCATTTACAAGTGAGTAGTTTTGTGCCAAATAAATGCTTATCACATATCACTTAGGCTATATTACATGGCCGAAATCAGAGAGTTAAAATACCTTAGTCTTATAAAGTGCTTTAAGTATGTGCCTGTTTGGCCCTTCCTCTAAATATTTATAATTCTCCAAAAGTCTCTCCCTTAAGTGCCTTCATTTACTTATTCATAGCAAATGCTGATTGAATGGCAATGTATTGATACTGAAATGTAAGTATTAATAAGGTGTAACCTCTGCCTTCAGGGAGCTAACAGTCAGGTACATAAATGACACCAGTTCACAGTGCCCTCTCAGGCTCTGCCTTGCTCTTGCCATGGGGCACCTGAATGGAGCGCGCGCGCGCGCGCGCGCGCGCGCGCGCGTGTGTGTGTGTGTGTGTGTGTGTGTGTGTGTGTGTGTGTGTGTGTGTGTGCACTGTGGGCCCTGTGCTCCTTCCAGGGGGTGCTCTTTGAAAGCAGCCTGCAGAGTTGGTGCTAATTTCCCCAGAGGCAGCACAGAGCTGGATGTATGAGTATTAGGATGAGAAGTTCAAGGTTGCCTTCAGCTACATAGTAAGTGTTAAATGAGACCCTGTCTTTAAAAGTAACGGCCACAAAGTTCTAGGATGGGGGCCTGGGAAGCCCTGAACTCCAGGTGATTGACAGAAGATCCCAGAAGGTGGTCCACACGCAAGCCTGGAAGGTGCACCTGAGTGCACATGGTCCGAGGCTGAGGGGCACCCGAGCTGGATGATGACTGCACGCGGGCTTCATCCAGCCCGTCTAGCAGGAGCTCGTGGTGTCCTGGGATGAAGCAAGATGGCCGTTCAGTAGGAAGGTGAAGGAAGGGGGCTGGGCAGGTAGCATGTGCAGACTTCCCTGCAGCAGTACAGTGTGCAGCCTGGGTGCCGTCTGCGAGGGCTGCCGTGCATCTTCAGCGTCCTCCATTCACACAGATTCTGCACTTCCCCGGCCACGCATTTGCCAGGAGACTGCAAATGTCCTTACCATCCTGGATTCTCAGAGGTGTCACTGCAGAACAGGGTCAAATAAAGATCATTAACTCTCCTCTTAGCAGCATTTGCTTTCCTGGTTATCAGACATGCACTGCTGGCCATTACAGATGAAATAGTGCAACAGTCAGATTTGCTTGGGAGTGTGTGTGTGTGTGTGTGTGTGTTCAGGCAAGGCTAGGGACAGGCAGAGGACAATGTTACAGGGCTCCGGGGACCTTTGCAGACATAATCATAGGCAGAACTTAGGTTTTTCTTCAAGGGAAGTAGAGTCACAAGTTGAGTGGAGACAGAGGTGTGCAGAGCAGTCCCAGGAAAGAGAGAGGAGAAGAGAGCAACCTGACCCTGAGGTGGGGACAGAGGCTGAGGGGGAAGTGGATTTTATGTGCCTGAGAGTCAAACATTGGATGCACTTTAAAATCCCCTGGGGAGCTTTCAGAACTGATTGTGAGTCCAGGATCTGAGGGGCAGCCTCGCACTCTGGACTGGTCATGCTAGAATGGGAATGGTGGGCCCGTGTCCAGGCCAACTCAATCCCCAGCAGTACTTGGGATGGCACATCTGGCACTTCGGGATGTAGGACTGTGGGAGTTTCTGCTCCTTCTCTGTATTATTCAGTCATTACAACAGCTCTTATTTTAAACACCTCCCCCCAGTTCTTATAAGCCCTTCAGGAAACCTGTCCTTGATTCACAGTGTTGTGTCCTATGAGATCATTGTCAAAAAAAAAAAAAAAGCATTTAAAAAAATCATTTTATTTATTTTGCCAAAATTGCACTTCTGAGTCTATTGTTGGCAATATCATCCCAGAGTTATCGCATACTCGACATTGGCATTGTGGAGGCCTGACACAAACCACTTTCCAGCCTGCTCCAATATTGATTTAATATCAGAGGGCCATTTTCTCTTCATCCTAACCAGATGCTAAAAGGAACTGGGGGTGGATGGCAAGGACGCGTCCTGAGCAGGCTGTCCCTCACCTACCCAACATTTCCCTCTTTTAAACATCTTGCTGCATATTTATAGCTATGCAAAAACAAACAAACAAAAACGCAGCGGGAGGCTGCCTGATTAGAGATGGCAGTGTCTCTGAGGTAGCCTTGTCATCTGCTTGACTCGCAGGGCCCTTTGCTCCGCTGGTTGGGTCCCAGGTCATTCATTGTGTTCCATCATTATGTAGAGACCCTTCAGGGTAGCACACCGACCACAGGCACGTTAGTAATGTCCTTACCGTTCAACACTTCCCTTCTGGGTTGTTTTCTCTTCCGGGGGCTTCCTGGGGCCCCCAGACTCAGGCAGTACAGTAGTAACTTCAGGGAACATCTTTATTCTACTCCCTAATATCAAAAGAAATCCCTCTGTATTGCTCTGCATATGCAATCCCTGTGAGAATATATCTAATAACACAGGCAAACGTTACCTCTAAAGCTGAGAGCCTCTGCTTAAATTTGCATGTGACATGCGCAGAAACAATAGTCCTCAAGAGGTTTGCAGCAGGCAAGCCTGGAGAAAGGCTAGCGGCCTGCGGCTCCGAACAGCTTGGGCAATAGACATGCTCTTCTAACAGGCCCCCTACCCCACTCTAAACAGCAGAACCCGCTCCTCCTTCCCAGCAACCTTCCCTGTGGAGGTTGACTTCCATTCAGATGTATTCCAGAACATATCTAGATAAGGGAGGCAGGCATCAAGCTGGCCTGAACTGGCTTGGTGCATGCACAGTACAGCCAACTGCCCTCAGAGTGAACTTTCAGGGGGAAATCCTTCATTTATCTTCTTTCATGCCTGTGAATGAGACCCTGTCATTAAAATAACAGCCACAAAGCTCTAGGATGGGGGCCTAGGAAATCTGAACTCTAAGTGATTGGGAGTGTACATGATTAAGATCAGATGCATTATGGGAGAGGACAGGCAGAGTAAACGCTCACCTGACCCAAGCCTATCACCTAACCCAAGCCTATCAATGCAGAGAACCACCCTCATAAATGGAGACCCTGAACAGTAAGTAACCTGGGGCCTTTGAGCACTCTGACTGGGGGATCTCTGGGCTTGCTTGTGGTCTGTGCCATTGGTTTTCTTCTGAGGAATGTTTTCTTGCTACTTTGTAATCCGTGAGATTCTTTACTTCTTTCCTTAAAACATCAAGAACTTAGAAACACCAGGAACTGGGACTTGGTCGAGACATCAACACCCAGGGCTGGGTTGACAGAGGCATGCCTCACAGGATCCATGCAATCCAGACAGACTGACCTCTCCCAGGGAAGTGCTCATAGACTCTGGCTAATCCACCCCTGGGACCACCAGTTCTGAGTCCTGCCACCCTTGATGAAATGCGGGTCATCTTCAACGTCAAGCAAAGGCTATTCAAGCACACACTGTTGTGTGTGGCTTGTTTGTTGTGCTCTCTCTTTAAATCTCAGAGCAGGGTTCCATGTGATCTGTAGCGCTCTGTTGACCTGTTCTCCTGGGGATGGCTCTGTATCATGTTCAGTTTGGGGATGCTGTAGATGGAGCTGCTCTGAGCACCCCTGCCTTTGCGACTGTTTTATTTATGAGCTGGTGCTCTGTCTAATGCAAAACTATGACACATTTACAAGTAGCTGCACCCGTGTGACTGTGACGATCCTAACACAGCCAGAGCTCTGCTGCTTCGGGTTCGCAGCAGCAAGGAAGGCTGTCCGTCTTTAAGGATGTGGCCATTCTAGCATGTGCAGAGTGGGGTCGGAACTCCGCTTTGGATTTGTGTTGCAGGAATGTGTGCAGTGTGGCTGCAGGAGCTGAAGCTGTGCCTGCTGCTTGGCACTTGGTGCTGGCGAGCGGGGTCCCGCCTCTCCTAGCCTTTCCAAAGTCCTATTGATTTTTTCCTATAAAAAGAATTGTCTTTATAATTTATCAGTTTTCTCCTTTTTCTTTTTAAAAATTCCATTGATTTCCTGTCGTTCTCTTCCTTCCAGCCCTGGGTTTATTTTTGCCTTCTTTTCCCAGATTCTTGACTTGAAAAATTACAATTTCTTTCTTTCTTTCTTTTTTCAACATAAATATTGTGTGTGGTAGGGCAGAGATGGACATGGGGTGTCTTCCTTGGTTGTTCTTCACCTTATTTTGGGGGCATTTGGGGGTTAGCTCTGCCATTGGACTCTGATCTCACAGATTCTTTCAGTCTCACTGACTCTAAGGAGCACCAGTCTCTACCCATCATGCATTGGGGTTGTAGCCATGGACTTCTGTGCCTGGCTTTTAACATAGGTGCTGGGGAACCAGCCTCACACCTTCATGATTGGGAGGCAAACTGCTCACAGGCTAAGCCTCCTTCAGCCACATCAGCACTGACAGCTTCCACACCCCGTCAGCTTTAGGCGGATGCATTTCGTCCTCATATAGGGTTTTATATATTCTCTCTCTCTCTCTCTCTCTCTCTCTCTCTCTC